>NC_136267.1:76156880-76161880 GCF_964187855.1 Myxine glutinosa
GAATCGCGGAAAGAATCCTCAAACTAAACATACAGCCGGTAGGGAGCATTATTTACACAAGACTGATATTTACACTACGATCCAGGACCTGTTCTTTGAGGAACACATGCAGATGTTATGCATAGAGAGAGAGCACGCATGCCAGCATCGATACACCAACCCACGAGTGCCCTGTGGCCCTACGGCCTTTAATAATGTGCAGAGCACCCCATCCAAGCACCAAAAGCACCACCCCATACACACAGTCAGCACCATCCGGTGCACCAATAAAGTGTTCATAGTCACCGGTGGTGTCGCAGCCGGCCGATGTTCTGCCGCTGGTCTTGCCTTCATGGAGTGCACTCGGCCTTCTGGCTTCTTTAGACATAAAGAAAGGCGCCAACCGCGTCCATTTCTAAATTGTGGCCGTCAGGGGGGCCAACTATAGTGGTTCACCTGTATGACATAGGTGCCACGTTGACCCAGAGGTCCATCAACGGGTGGTGCTTGCCCGCAAAAGAACTGCGGTCCATGGTGGGCGGCCACAAAAATTGCGGTCCATATGGTGTATCGATCCAGGCAGCAAGCAGCGAAAGTACAGGCCCACAACTGCGGAGCCAGCACCTCTCTCTCCTCTCTCTCTGCCCCAAAGCCAGATCCTCGGAGGTGGGAGACAAAAGAAAACAAGTGAGTAAGGTGGTAAGGGCGCAAAAGTGCATGCAATATAAGGGTAATGCACACTGGGGGCACATGGGAACCAGGTGAGACAGGTACGTTCCTACCGTACGCCCCCCCCCCCCCCCACCAGGTAACCTACATTGCCCCTCCCTTACCCCTTACTGTTTCCACAAAACACCACACTACCCATAAACATCTACTTTACACATCAACAAACGTCCCTACTGTCTTCCCCGTTCCTCCCATAAACCAAATTCGTCTTCTCTCCTCCTAACCAATCAAATTTTGCCATTTCCAACTCAACATCAAAATTTGCCATCACCATATTCATCATCAGTCCCTCCTAAGGAGGGAGAGATGGAATCACCCCAATGTCTCATCCACGTCGTGATGCGTCCCACAAATCCACACAGCAATTCTCATTTCCTGCAACACAAAACAAAGAAAACACAGGTGTGGAGTCATCATCATCACCTCAGGTAAGTGGCTGCGTATGGTGCGACCGGTTCATCAATCCGAACTATTTCTTAAATGACTTTAACAACTTTACATTACCCGGGGTCTTTCCCTGCCAATCCATTGGCCAACTTACACTATGGGTTCTAAAAACCAATTCCCATTGACCAAACTGCGGTGCTTCTCAATTTGGGGTCTCACTCCCCCGATTCATCTCCCGGTGCCCTCGCACAATTTCTGGGCTGTGACGTGTAGCTCTCCCAGCAGGTCTACCCACCTGCACACCTCCACCACTGTAGTTGCCACCCGAGCTTACCTGCTCCTCACCCTAACCTAACTAGCTGGGGAAGGCCCTCTCGCACTCTCACCCCCTCAGTGCCCTCTCTGGCACGTGCTGCCCGATCCACACCCGGGATCCTCAGGCACCCACTGACACTAACGGCTCCCAGAGCCCACCTGCGGCCTCACCTGGCCGACATCCTCACAGTGGTGAAGTGCCCAAACCAACTACACACACTAACAGGCTACACGCCCAGCCATTTCCACAACACTAATGCACCCATCCACAATACCATTCTGCATCCGCACCACAAATGCCAATATCCAACCACAATTTACCTATACCCTCTACCTAACACTTACACTACCCGCCCCGGGTACTCGTGAAAGGGGTCCACTCTTCCCCCATCCACACCTTCGCACCATGCACACCACTCCGTACCACTTACTCCAACTCTCTCCACACCACTCATTCCAATACTCCATGTACTCCACACACCTGTACTTGCACACCTGTGCACTCATACTTGGTGCCGCCTGCACCCTTCTCTCCCCTAAGCGCATTCGCGCTGATCCACAACACTCACTACTCATACACTGCTCCACACACCTGTCCAGTTCTCACACAGCATCATCTCATCTAACTACTCCCCTCTGAAACTTGCGCTTCCCAGTCGTCCCTTTAAACTATTGCGCTCCCTCATCATTATCATCCACACTAAACTACCTGCGTCCCCACTACAGGTATCAGTCACTAACTAACCTTAACGTTACCTTATGTCATCTTCGCTAGATCCCTATCAATATAACCTAACCCACCCGGGCTAGTTTTCACTGCCATACACCCCATAAACTATAGCGCATTTGCCCACTCATCATGGGAGGGGTGGCAGGGATGCCACCCTTACCCACCGGGCCCATCGCTCATCAATCCCCCAGTCCTCTGGCACTAATAAGCCCCCCTTATTCAGAGGTACTGGGTCCCCGCCTCGGCATCTAAAGCCGAGGCAATCCACGGGGGGCGCCTGCTCGCCGGTGTAAGGCCTTCTAGTTTCCCGGGGTCTGGCGGGGGGTGTCTGGGGTCGCTAACCCGCTCCCCCCTGGGCGGAGTTGAGGACCCCAACCGCCGGGGATCATCCCGGCGCGTGGCTCGACAGTGCCGCGCCAGGTGACCCAGACGGTTGCAAGTATAGCACCTCACCTGATAAGGTGCTTGTCTCCAGAATTCCAAATTCCCCCCCCCCCCCCCGAAGGTCCGAATTGGATTACCCGCTCGTGGTCCACCGCGGGCCACTTCCGGGGGCCGCCTGCCATGGTCCAGGTTCCGCCAGGCGCTGGTCCACCAGCCTCCGGACCATGCCCGCCAGGTCAGGACTCACGTCGGGGGGCGGGCCCCCTAAGGGGTCCGCCCTCCATCGGGGGTCCCACCTGGCGGACCGTCATTGCGTGACGCTCGCTCCCCCGGGCCAGGGGCCTCGCTGCTTCCCAACGGGCCCGCAGCGTCAGCCGCCTGGCTCAGAGTCTGCGGGCGCCACATGGCGAGCTGTTGCCGGAGCTCAATATCCGGGAGGGCCTGGGATAAAATGGTCCAGCGCCAGGCTTTCCCGGGAATCCGCTGCCATGCTAGCATGTGCGATCCCCACTGCGCGGCGAATGTCGTGGGCAAGTTCCCCGATGGCTTCCTGGGGCTTGCGTTTTCGCAGCGCGAGCTGAGCTTTAACAAGCTCGCTCTGCTGTTCAATGCCGAATCGATTAATTAGGGTGTCGCGGAGGGCTGGCAGGGGTGAGAGCACCCGGTGGTAATGCCGTCAGCACCTCCGCCGCCGCGCCGCGCAATGCGGCCACCAGGTGTACTCCACCTTCGTCCTCACCCCAACCGTTGCCCTTACACACACAGTCAAACTGCGCCAGGTACGGCGCGTAGATCACTCTTGCCATCATACGGCGCGAGTGGGGACCTTGTGGGACCACCTCGTATGTGAGTCGTTGCCCGCCTTGCCGGACCCCGTGCGTCGCCCCTTGCGGGGTCAGCGCGGGGGCCGAACCGGCCGGGCCCCCACAGTACATTACCCCCAAGGGGCTCTCGTGCCTCCCCTGTCCCTCTAAAAACTACCCCTGTTGGTGTCGATGCATGGGTCACACTTCCGCAACCCGATACCCATTTCCATACCACCACAACCTTGCTCACCCACACCTCGCACCTCTCCCATCACCGGACCCTCTCGCTCGCACCCTCGTTCCATACCCTCCGGACCAGCCATACACCTCACTCTTGGCCTCTCACGAACATCCGGGTCTATCTCGACCCCCAAGCTATTAAATCACCTGGCGCATCATACGCACGACCATATTGGTCACCACTTACACCGGGTCCTCTTTCTCTTCGCTTCTCCTCCATCACCTGCGAATCCCTCATCCGGTTAATGAGCACATCATCACGACCCGAACACAGACTTTGGACCAATTCTTTTACTTCCTCCTTTATCTCTTTCTTATCCTCTCTCCGTCGCTTCTTAATTTCGCTCACCCCTTCTTCCACTTCTTCTAATTTCTGCTTCACCTCCTTCATCTCCTCGTGTGCCCCCTTAAGTTTCTTCCTCTAACTCCACCTTATTTTTTTCTATGTGCTCCCGCACCTCCCGCTCTTTAACCTCCATCACCTCTACCACCTTGTTCATTTTCCTCGTCAGGTCCTCATGTACCGTCTGACACTCTTTTTTAATTACCCCTACGTCCTTTTTCATCTCCTTCTGTGTCGATTTAAAACCCTCTATTACCGCTGTGTTCTTCTTTACCTGGTCCCCCAACTCCTTTTGTCCACTGTCAGTTGTTCTACTCCCAGCGTCAACTCCTCTATACCACCTTGCAATTTTACAGTCCCCTTTCTCACCTCCTTCTCCATGCGCTCCTTACAGTGCCTCACCTCCTCGCGCACTCCTCCGACCTCCTCACTCACACCTCTTCTGATCTCTTCTCCCATCACCTGCATCTCCTGCCCAGATGCCACCCTCATCTGCTCCATTTCCTCCCTGTGAGCATCCAATTTAGTTTCTACCCCCATTCTGACCCCCTCTATCTGCTGCCCCATTTTTTTAACTTCCCTTTCCGCTTGGTCCCTCATGTCCCTCAATTTGCCTTCCATACTGTTTTCTAACCCCTCTAACCCCTTTTGCATCCCTTCCATTTGATTCTCTTGAGCGGCCATTCTGTTTTCTACCCCATTAACTCCTCCTGTATTTCCCCTAATCTATTGTCTAATCCCTCTATTCTACTCCCTAACCCTCCGATCTGGGCCCCCATCCTTTGTTCTAACCGTTGGCTATTGGCCCCCATGTCCTCCCTCAATTTCTCGCTATTGGACCCCATGTCCTCCCTCAATTTCTCGCTGTTGGACCCCATGTCCTCCCTCAATTTCTCGCTATTCTGGGCCATAAGGGCCTTCATTTGTATTAAAAAAAGGTTCAAAATCTACCAGCGGCGCTACTACGGTCGCGGCGCGGTCGCCGTCGCCGTGGCCATGTGCGAGGCGCCATTTTGCGAACCTGCCACCCTCACTGCTTCGCTCTCCTCATGTCCCTCAATTTGGTCCTGGATCGACCCTGCCTCAC
>NC_136267.1:76166732-76480034 GCF_964187855.1 Myxine glutinosa
GTTGTAGCGACCCATGGGTCCCCCAAGCAAGACCGGCATCAGAATCTCCTTGCTCCAGCCGGTGACGTCACCGGCGGGGATCCCCGGCGCCAGAGTGGCTGGTCACGTGACCGCCAAAGCGTGCCGCACGTGCGGGTATAATGAGCTACACGTGGTGGATCACGTGACCACCGAAGCACGCCTCGCTTGAGAGGCGAGGCTTTCGGTTTCGGTTTGGGTTTTTGGTTTTGCTTTATAAGGCAGCCCGATAAACGGGCTTTTTAGTGTTCCCGAGTTGGTTTTACGAATAAACATCTTCTTGGACGAGTTTGTGCCTTGCCATCCTTTTATCCGTATTCTGCTGGAGTCCGGACTCCTTCACTGGTGACCCCGAATTTTCAACACGGCAATGGACACCGCAGTGTCCCTCAAGCTGCCCACCTTCTGGGAAGCACATGCCGCCGTCTGGTTCGCGCAGGCGGACTCCCAGTTCACCCTGCGTGGCATCACGGAGGACGCCACCCGCTACCATTACGTGGTCGCCGCGCTCGGCTCCGCGACCGCTGCCCGCTGCCTGAGCTTCCTCCAGTACCCGCCCACTGACGGCAAGTACGACCCCATCAAGGCACTTCTGCTGGGCGCGTTCGCCCTTTCCCCGGCTGAGCGCGCACGACGCCTACTCGACCTACCGGAGCTTGGCGATACGCGCCCGTCCGAGCGCATGGACTACAAGCTCGCGTTGCTCGGCGAGCACCCCTCGGATTTCCTGTTTCGGGAGCTCTTTCTTCGCCAGCTCCCGGCCCCGGTACGGGTCGCCCTGGCAGGTACGACCATCGTAAACCCCCGCGACCTCGCCAAGGAGGCCGACAAGATCGCTTCGGCAAGCCAGCTTGCCGGAGCGGCGAGCCAGCTCGTCGGAGTGGCGGCCGGGAGCCTTCCCGCCCACCCGCCCGACGCCCGCGACGCAGTCTCCTTCCCGGAGACCGCCGGGCCGGCACGACTGGCAGCGGCGACGCCGCGTCGCCCGGTCCCGACGCGGCGACCGGAGCCCCCGCCGGACCTGGCCTGGTGCTATTTCCACGCCAGGTTCGGGCGGCAGGCCCGATCATGCTGACCCCCGTGCACGTTCGGCAAGTCGGGAAATGGGCGAGCCGGCGTTCCCTCCCAGCAATGAACGCCGGCCGTTCCGGAAACCTGCTGTTCGTCGCAGCCCGAGCGTCGGGGCGGCGCTTCCTCTGCGACACCGGCGCCCAGCTGAGAGTCATTCCCGCTTAGGTGGAGGACAGGCGGGCCGCCGTCTGCGGCCCCCCATTGGTCGCGGCCAACGGCTCCGCCATCTGCACTTTCGGCCCACGCACCGTCGCCCTCCGCTTCGGCAGCCAGCTCTTTCACTGGGAGTTCGTGACGGCGGACGTCCCCATGGCTTTGCTCGGGGCCGATTTCTTGTGCGCCCACGGGCTGCTGGTAGACGTGAAACGCCGGCGTCTCGTCAACGCCGAGACTTTCAGCTCCCTGGCGTGCGCCTTGAGCCGGGCCGCACCCACTGAGTTTTCCTGCGCCCTCCCATTGGCGGACGACTTCGCACGTCTCCTCGCGGAGTTCCCGGCCCTCACGCGGCCGACGTTTTCGGCCATCGCGGTGAGGCACGGCATCAAGCATCACATCCCCACTACGGGCCCGCCGGTGTACGCCCGGGCTCGCCGTCTCGACCCCGCCAAACTCGCCGTCGCCAAGGCCGAGTTCACGGCGCTGGAGTGCCTCGGCATCGTACGGCGCTCCGGCAGCATCTGGGCCTTGCCGTTGCACATCGTCCCGAAGCCGGGGGGCGGATGGCGGCCATGCGGCAACTACCGCCGCCTCAACAACGCCACTACCCCCGACAGGTACCCCGTCCCGCACATCCAGGATTTTTCCGCCCGGTTGGCGGGGCGGACCATTTTTTCTAAAGTGGACCTGATTCGGAGGTACCACCAGGTGCCCGTCCGCCCGGCCGACATCCCAAAAAAGGCCGTGATCACACCTTTCGGCCTCTTTGAGTTCCTCCGGATGCCCTTCGGCCTCAAAAACGCGGCGCAGGCGTTCCAGCGCCTGATGGACGGCGTGCTGCGCGACCTGCCGTTCCTCTTCACCTACCTGGACGACATCCTCGTCGCCAGCACGTCCAGAGCCGAGCACCTCCTCCACCTCCGGACGCTCTTCGGCCGCCTCAGCGAGCACGGCTTGATTGTCAACCCGGCCAAATGTCACTTTGGTGCGGCGACGATCGACTTTTTGGGCCACCGCATCACCCGGCATGGCGCTGTGCCGCTGCCGGCCAAAGTCGAGGCCATTGCCGCTTTCCCGTGCCCCCGCTCCGTCAAGGCGCTGCAGGAGTTCCTCGGGATGGTGAACTTCTACCACCGCTTCGTGCCCCGAGCGGCGCAACTCATGCGGCCCTTGTACGCCGCCCTCCGAGGCCAGCCGGCGAAGCACGACGTCGTCTGGTCCACGGACATGGACGCGGCTTTTGCGGGCACGAAACGGGCCCTCGCCAACGCCACGCTGCTGGCCCACCCGGTACCCCATGCCCCCATCGCCCTCACCACGGACGCCTCCGACTATGCCGTGGGCGCGGTCCATGAGCAATGGGTGAACGGGGCCTGGCAGCCGCTCGCGTTCTTCAGCCGGCAACTGCTGCCCAACGAGCTGAAGTACAGCACGTTCGACCGCGAGCTCCTCGGGTTGTACCTGGCCGTCCGCCATTTTCGCCACCTCCTGGAGGGCCGCCCATTCACGGCCTTTGTCGACCACAAGCCATTGATTTTCGCAATGGCCAAGGTCACGGAGCCGTGGTCGGCCCGCCAGCAGCGCCACCTCTCCGCCGTGTCGGAATACACCACGGACATCCGGCATGTCACCGGGAAAGACAACACCGTGGCCGACTGCCTTTCTCGGGCCGGCGCCAACGCCGTCCACCTCGGCGTGGATTTCGCCCTGATGGCGACGGACCAGACCACCGACGGCACGGTGCAGGCGCTCAGGGTGGCAGACACGGGCCTCCGCTTGGCTGACGTCCCCTTCGCGGGCACGGTCCTGCTTTGCGACGTCTCCCAGGGCCGACCGCGCCCCGTCGTGCCGGTCTCCTGGCGGCGCCGCATTTTCGCTTCCCTCCACGACCTCTCGCACCCAGGCCGGAAGGCGTCCCAGAAGCTGGTGTCGGCACGCTTCGTCTGGCACGGGTTGCGATGGGACGTCCGCGACTGGGCCAACGCCTGCACAGCCTGCCAGCGGGCCAAGGTCCACCGTCACACCCTGGCTCCGTTGGCTCCTTTCACCGTGCCCGGGCGGCGTTTCGACCATGTCCACATGGACCTGGTGGGTCCCCTGCCCCCATCGCGGGGGTTCACCCACCTGCTCACCATGGTGGACAGGACCACCAGGTGGCTGGAGGCCGTGCCCCTCACCTCCACCACCACCGCCGACGTGGCGCAGGCATTCATCGCCACCTGGGTCGCGCGCTTCGGCGCACCGGCGGACATCTCGTCCGACCGCGGCCCACAGTTCACGTCCGAACTTTGGGGTGCGGTCGCCCGCTCGTTGGGAGTCACTCTGCACCGCACCACGGCCTACCACCCCCAGGCCAACGGGTTGTGTGAGCGGTTTCACCGCTCCATGAAGGCCGCACTCATGGCCGGCCTCCAGGATGACGGGTGGGCCGACCGGCTTCCGTGGGTCCTTTTGGGCCTCCGCACGGCCCCCAAGGAGGACCTCCAGGCGTCCACCGCCGAGCTGGTGTACGGCCAGACTCTCCGCGTCCCGGGCGAGTTCGTGCCCGACGCCACCAGCCCTTGGTCCACCACGCGCCAGCGCACGGACTTCCAGGAGGCCGCCCAACGTTTCTCCCCGGTGCCAACGTCCCGCCACAGCGACCCCCACTCCTACGTCCCCCCAGCACTCCGCACGGCGGAGTACGTCTTTGTGCGCCACGACGCGCACTGGGGGCCGCTCCGGCCACCTTACGATGGACCCTTCCGGGTCCTACGCCGGGACAACAAGTCCTTCATCGTCAGCATCGGCGGCCGGGCGGACCGGATCTCGCTGAACCGCCTCAAACCGGCCCACATGGACGTCGGCCAGCCGCCATGGCTGGCTCTGCCACCGCGGCGCGGCCGCCCCCGTCCACTATACCCCCCATCCGACCATCCACCACCACACCGGACCCCCCCCCCCCCCCTGTGACCGGCCAGGGGTCGTTTCGGTCGGGTCATCCGGACCCCCCTCAGGTTGACCTCCCTGGACCAGGTCCATTCTGGGGGGCGTGTGTAGCGACCCATGGGTCCCCCAAGCAAGACCGGCATCAGATTCTCCTTGCTCCAGCCGGTGACCTCACCGGCGGGGATCCCCGGCGCCAGAGTGGCTGGTCACGTGACCGCCAAAGCTTGCCGCGCGTGCGGGTATAATGAGCTACACCTGTGGATCACGTGACCACCGAAGCACGCCTCGCTTGAGAGGCGTGGCTTTCGGTTTCGGTTTGGGTTTTGGTTTTGCTTTATAAGGCAGCCCGATAAACGGGCTTTTTAGTGTTCCCGAGTTGGTTTTACGAATAAACATCTTCTCGGACGAGTTTGTGCCTTGCCATCCTTTTATCCGTATTCTGCTGGAGTCCGGACTCCTTCAATGTTATGTATCACTTTTCGCCCGATCTTTCAATGGTGAAGAATCACTTTAAAAATTTAATAATTCTCCTGTACACAACAACATGCATTTTAAAGGCCTTTTTCCCTGCTAGAGCGGGGGTTAGCGGGTTAGCGGGGATTCTCCTATCTGAATCCATATTCAGATCTTCACCAAAATCGAATATATTTGTCCTTGTCACACACCCAACCTGTCTACCAAGTTTCGTCCAAATCTGTCCACAACTTTTTGAGATATCCTGCTATGTATTTTTTGAGATATCCACATCTTTTTGAGATATACTTTTCACCAACAGACAGACAGACATGGGTGAAAACATAACCTCCATCCACCTTCGGTGGCGGAGGTAAAAATAATTTCAGGTGTACAGTGTGCAGAAAAAATGGTCACTGTGTGTAAATTCTACATTTTTTGCGATTTATAGCACAAAACCTCGAAAGTGTTTTCCAAATATAATAAGAATATGTCCCAAAAAAAATTCAGGTGTACAGTGTGAAAACATATCACTTTGTGAAAATATCGTCACATTCAATCGCCCACTGAATGTGGTCCAGGATGGACACTGCTGGTTCGCTGCTGATACATATAATTCCCCTGCTTCATATACAATTGTCTCATCATAACACCTGTGCCTTCTATATGGTAGCACCTTGATGCCACCTTTGTAGCAAAGCAATACATGTTAATCTCCAGTTGGAAGAATAGCATATGCCAGGTTTTGTATCTAGGAAGCCATGGCAATCATTTTGGGGGTCAAAGGTATGATTTCCGAAATGATGGCCATAGGTTAAATAGAAAAGGGGCAGCAAGATTTGCAATGGGAATTTAAGAGGTAATTAGGGGCGTTTTAGGGTATAGAAGGGTGAAAGGCAAAAAAGGGAGGAACTGCAACTGATAACATGATTGGTAAGAGCAAACCAGAAAAAAAAAACAAGAGGGATAATTGCTTTGCAATACATGCCCCCTACCAAGTTTCAGTTGAAGTGACCATGTAACAGTGGTCATTTAAATATCACAATTCTTAATCACTTAATGTCTTAACGGGCATTTCAAACTTTTCATTTCCTAGGTCGAGTTTCATTTATTAGCACAAATGTTTCCATCATTCTTGTTTCCATTCTTAAAGGATTATAAATAGCTAATGTTAATCAAAACAGATGGAAAGCCATTTTTGTAAACAGGAAACATGATGAATACATTGTTTAAAGAAAGCCACTAACTCCAGCAACAGAAAGGCCAGTGAAACAATGTCAACAGAAGAGAGATTAGCTGGTTGTGGAAGGCAGTCATGAATGCTCACTCTGTTTGTGCTTTTATCCTGGTTTGCCAGCATACACTAGAGAGTGCAGATTATGTGGATTAATTTCAAATTTCCTGAAACAAAAAGGTGCACGATTTTGAAACACGCAGTTACAAAACTCAGTATGGCAAGAGGCTTAGTTGAGATGTTTGAGGGGAAAGTGTTCCATGTTGATGTGGAATAGATCCTGTGTTAGTTTGAATTAAAATGTTATACAGTAGTTTCGGCTCAACGGATAGAGATCAGGTACTGCACTTACCTTTGAGCCGCCATATACACATGTGGATCCATGACATTGCATTGAAAAATATAATTTCGCTGAGCAGAGCCAGGGGAAATTTTTGTCCCCCGTCGCACCGCGGAGCGAAAGGGGGACTATGGTTTTCCCCCCCGTGTGTGCGTCCGTGCGGGCAAACGTGCGTGCGTAAGCGAAGGACCGAATTCTAATTTGGTGTGTGGGTGCAACCCGCGTCAAAATCCAAGATGGCCGCCGCCATGTATGTCTGAACCTTGTGAGTGGAATATCTTGAAAAATAAGCGACGTACCAACTTCTAATCTGGTGGGTGGGTGTATCTAGGCATAAGGAAGAAGGCTATTGAAAATTGGGTCACCACGTCAAAATCCAAGATGGCCGCCGCCATGTATGTCTGAAACTTGTGAGCGGAATATCTTGAAAAATAAGCAAAGTACCAACTTCTAATCTGGTGTGTGGGTGTATCCAGGCATAAGGAAGAAGGCTATTGAAAATTTGGTCGCCACGTCGAAATCCAAGATGGCCGCCACCATATATATGTCAACCTTGTGAGCGAAATATCTTGAAAAATAAACGAACTACTAACTTCTAATCTGGTGTGTGGGTGTATCGACGCATAAGGGAGAACGCTATTGAAAATTGGGTCGCCACATCAAAATCCAAGATGGCCGCCTTGCGTCTTCCACTTTGTCAACTCACATCACTTCAACGACGGGGGACCGAGGCGTAACGCTTGTTTTGTGGATGATTCTTTTTGTCATAAATTCTAAAGACTATTCTAAATGGAGACAAAAATGATCCAATACACATGAAAAGAAGAACTCTAATGAAACAAGACTGATAGTCTAACAACGGCATAGCCAGGCTTGTTTGATATTTACTTTAGTTAAAGAGGATAGTATGACCTGTACTGGGTCGGGATAACAGTTAGCAATCAGATATGATGTAAGTATTAATTTTTTTAAACTTCAGACAGCCAGTTCGTGAATGGCTTGGGTAAAAATACGTTGAATGGCAAACGATGAACCAATACATTCCACATTTCTGCATCACCTTCAGTTGAACATCAAACATTGACAGCACGTTCTCTATATTTTCATTCCAAACAGCATCATTCATCATTCCAATCACAAATTAATACTATGGTATTGATGTATTAAAATATAGTGTTAAATCACGATTGGCCTGAGATGTTATCATACCAGCGAACCGTCATCATCTATTCACTTCCGGATTTGGGAGCAAGGTCTGCGTCGATCGCATTTCAAAATCATAATTGTATTGAGGAATTTCTGAAACCTCTTACTTACCCGCTGGGACACCCAAAACATTCCAAAGAAGGTTATTATATTTCCTTATAGTAAAATATGCAACTACAGACTTGGCATTTAATATGGAATATATTTTTTTTTCTTGACTTGCATTTACTTTCTTAACTCAGTATATCAATCTGGTGAGTTTCTTTTACACTTTGGTGATTTATTTGTTAAAAGAACCATGTCACTGATTGTCGCAGCAAGAAGTCAACAACAGGATTATATCACAGGTGGCGTGGCAAAATGTACGGACAGGTGCATTTGATGATTGGCTTCAAAGTCGGGTATACAAGGGTTGTTGCGTTCTGTATTAGTGGAAAACAACTGCTGCACGTCTCCAAAAGTTATTGCCGCTTCCTCTGGAGATGGTCCGTCAACTCGACAATGCTGTTTGTCATGGAGTGGTGGCTTTACGAAATTACGGCATGAAACAGCGTGCTATTGCTCGGCAGTATGGCATCACTCAAGGTCAGGTGTCAAATATCCTGAAACGAAATGCTCAGAGGGGTGTCCCTACTCCAATATCGAGGCCAGGACGTCCCCGCAGAACCACAAGGAGGGATGATGGCCAGCTGCACCGGTTAGTCCGCAACGGCCGTACCAAGTCAGCTAATCGGCTTAGGGCTGAGTGGCAGCAACTGACAAATGTGCCTGTATCCAGAAGGCTAGTCAACCAACGACTGGTTCAAGCAGGCTATCGTTCCAGGCGTCCCCTGAGAAAGCCACGCCTGACCAGACAACACCGCCAGTGCCGATTGCAGTGGGCCAGAGAGCACCGTCAATGGCAGCCAGGACACTGGAATCACGTGATCTTCAGTGACGAGTCTAGATTTCAGGTCTATCGTCAAGATGGCCGCGTCCAAGTGTGCAGACAAGTGCATGAAGCCTACAACAAAGATTGTATAGTGCCAAGAGTCCAAGTTGGAGGTGGTGGGGTGACCGTTTGGGCTGCTTTTCATGCAGGGGGCAAAACTGACCTGGTTGTTCTGAATGGAAACCTGAACCAGTTCAAGTACAGGGCCATACTGGAAGAAACATTGCTTCCATTTGCTCGTGCAGTCTTTCGAGGAAACTTTGTCTTCCAAGATGACGATGCACGGCCTCATTGTGCTCGCATGATCCAACACTTTCTTGCTGACCGTGGTGTAGAGCATATGGAGTGGCCTGCCATGTCCCCGGATATGAATCCGATAGAGAACTTGTGGGCAGAATTAACTCGTCAAATCGACAACTTGGACCAGCAGCCGACCTCTGTGCGTGAATTGCAGCAGGCTATTGTCACTGCATGGCAAGCGATTCCTGTCCAAACCTTGGCAAATCTCGTCAACAGCATGCCTCAACGTGTCCGTGCTCTCCTGAATGCTCGGGGTTACACGAAGTACTGAACTGTAATTTTACTGTCCGTAATCCCAGTCGTAATTTACCTTTTGTTTTTGTTTAAAAAAAATTTGGCTAATGTGCAAAATAAAGAGATACTTCTGGAAAACGTACAGAAGTTTAACACAGTACTGTCCATGAATTGAGTTCGATATCAGTTTCCATCACTTTCAAGGATCAATTTATTTGTTTCGAAATGTCAAATGTGGTTTTTGTTTTTTAAAGGTCACATTAACAAAATCTAGAATTATTTCAACAGAATTCCAATGAACTTTTGGTTTTAAGACATCTTGAAAAGTAAGTTCACCCCCACAAAAAAAATATTCCATATTAAATGCCAAGTCTGTATAATGGTTACTAAACATGTCCCCATGTCATGTGACCAGATCCTCAGCTCTGATTGGTGTATGTTTATGGGGACATACGGACAGACAAATGCTGTTCTAGATGGCATTGCCCTACGGGCTGCACTGTAAAAAAATTCTCAAAACTCAACATTTATTTTTCATTATTTAATTGTCTCATCATAGAGATTAAATTGAAAGAAAATCAGTTATTCCAAATAATGAAATTAAAGACATAATGATCAAAGCAAATCAATTATCTGATGTATTGAACAAGGTTTGCCATGGCAGTGACCTTCGGTCAGAATTATGGTTTTGCCATCAGTGGAACATTGGCTTTTATCATGTCGACGAAGTGAATCACTTATAACAAAGCTTTCTTCTCCAACACATTCAATGCCTATTGTATACCCTGGAGGTCTTGCCAGGTCAAAAAGCATTTTCTTGAGTCTTGAAAACACAGACTGAGTGCCGAATTCAAACAAAATGATAGTGCCTCTGTATTATCTGATATTTGGGATACCATTCCACTTCTTGGTTTATGAATGGTTAGGACAAAAGGAGCATCTCCGATGACAAATTATTCCGGTAATTTGTTAATCATCAAGTATCCTCCATGAGAACAAACTGAATGGTACAAATCGGTTCCATGTTGAACGCTGCGGTCAACATCAGCTGTGGTCTGAAGCTATCTCAGAATGGAGTTTCTGTGTGGGAATAAGAATGTGGGAATATGTCAAGCAGACAACAAACAAATTAATTCACCCAGGTGTTCGCTTATCAAATGTGAATGGCCATCTTCATCTATGAAAGGCAACCAAGTTAAAATGAACCCAAGGTCAAAACAGAGTCAATAATGACACACCAGCTTTTATTGCATTTGACAATCCACAAACCTTTTTTCAAAACAAGCTAAGGATGTCATAAAGCTTTCAATTCCTGCCAGGAGCTGCTTGCTTTTCCCCTCCTGGCATGCTGTACTGTCACCAGCATGAGCAATCACGGTAATTAGGCCTGCTTATTGGCCCTGACAATGAATTGCAACAACTCTAAGTTTGGCTAGAACGTGACCAATTATTACCTCTGCCAAGGCACTCGAGGTTTCCATGTGCACTGCACATAGTCTAATGAAATGATAAATTATTAGGCTAAGGACTGTGAAATTGCAGGGCGAGAGATTTTTGCCTCCATGGCAACAAACACAGACAGTGTCCAAAAACAATGGTGTGTCTCTTCTACAATACTTCCCTTGATCATGGAGATCAACATAAAAAAGTCTTTAACCTTTTCTAGACCAGAAAAGATTGATAAACGACTTTGTTATAAATCTGGAAAATATAAAGGTGTTGGTGAAAAATACTCTGTCAAGCAGTTCTTTCCTTCAGTAAGAATTTTAATTTGGTCAAGTGATGACCCCAACCTCAAGCACCTCAACTCTCCATCTGTCAGCCTCCAGCACCAAATTAGTGAGGTCGCAGTGAGACAAAATTCCACCGTATAATTTAAAATTGCTGGCAAAAGAGAAGTGGTGCAGCGTGGTCATGCAACTTTGACGGTCATCGTGTGTACACATACATGATCAATGATGCCCAATATTTACCCCATGCACGTGAAGGGAAAAGCAGGGTAAGCATTTGTTTCAGATATGTCCGTCCATCTGTCTGTCTGTTTTATCTATTTATATAAAAGCCAGTTCTTTTTTGGACTATATTTAGACTATTGGAGTATGTTTGTGCCGACGCACTGCCTTTGCCCCATTGGTTGGGCAGCTCGCCAGACTCCGCCCACAATCTAATGTCAAACAAAACCATGCAGCTGCCATTTTGTGAATTTGTGAAACAGCGTCTGCCGCAGGTCTCAGGCATTAGGCCGCAGACAGAGCTGCAGGCCTCGGGTGTCAGTCTATGGCCCAGTGCAATTGGAAATAGAAAGGCACTCGATAGAGCGCATACCTAAAACCAGGTGGAACAGTTTACGTTTTGTATCCCACTGATGAGCCAGATCTACCGCACATTCTTCCTTGTCACACACCCAACACGTCCAGTAAATTTCATGCAAATCCATCCACCACTCTGAGACATGGTGCTATATATCATTTTGGCCCCATCTCTCAGTGGTGAATAATCACCTAAAAACTACATTGTATTCATAGAATACTTACCCGTGCAGTTTTACAAATTTGTAATTGCATCCAGCTACACTTCTGAGGTAAATGTGTAGATAAATAAATGTACAAATTATACTTAAAGTCTGCTATAGAGTACATTCATAAGCTTTTAAAAAGTAGCTTTAATTCTCGTTTTCAAGTATTTTCATAACTACCACGTCTGATAAAGACACCAGAATAGATCGCTAAAGTATAAATGGGGAGATCGTTAAACGGGAAATTTTATTTCATCTTCTCGTTTTTCACCAGCCAAGTAGGGCTGAGGAAATTACAATGGTTCTAATTTTGCACGGTCTCCGATGTATGCTCGATATGCGCTATGTCAAATGGTCATGTAACAGTGGTAAAGTTCCAATTTCCTTCGTTGAACAGTTTCCGATGTACACTCAATATGCGCTATATCAAATGGTCATGTAACATGTGGTAAAGCTTAAAATTCCTCTGTCAAATGGTTTCCGATGTACACTGAATGTGCGCTTTATCAAATGGTCATGTAACATGTGGTAAAGTTTCGATTTCCTTCAATGAACTGCATAAAATGTGCACTCATTATGTGCTATATCAAATGGTCATGTAACATGTGGTTAAGTTTAAATTTCCTTCATTGAACTGCATAAAATGTACACTCAATATGCACTATATCAAATGGTCATGTAACATGTGGTAAAGTTTAAATTTCCTTCATTGAACTGCATAAAATGTACACTCAATATGCACTATATCAAATGGTCATGTAACATTATAAAGTTTCAATTTCCTCCGTTGACCAGTTTCAACATTCCAACGGCAACGGTTCCTCCATGACCAATGGTAATTCTAAAGGATAATTCCAAATCTTAATTCTAAAGGGTTCTAAAGGATAATTCCAAATGTTAATTATAAAGGGTTCTAAAGGATAATTCCAATGCGTTCTCAACGGTAATTTTAAAGGGTAATTCCAAATGTTAATTCTAAAGGATAATTCCAAATGTTAATTCTAAATGATTATTCCAAATGTTCATTCTAAAGGATAATTCCAATGCGTTCTCAACGGTAATTCTAAAGGGTAATTCTAAAGGGTAATTCTAAAGGGTAATTCTTAAGGGTAATTCTAAATGGTAATTCTAATTGGTAATTCTAAAGTGTAATTCTAAAGGGTAATTCTAAAGGGTAATTCTAAAGGGTAATTCTAAAGGGTAATTCCAAATGTTAATTCTTAAGGGTAATTCTAAATGGTAATTCTAAATGGTAATTCTAAAGGGTAATTCTAAATGGTAATTCTAATTGGTAATTCTAAAGTGTAATTCTAAAGGGTAATTCTAAAGGGTAATTCTAAAGGGTAATTCTAAAGGGTAATTCCAAAATTAATTTTAAAGGGTTCTAAAGGGTAATTATAATGAGTTCTCAACGGTAATTCCAAAGGACAATTCTAAAGGGTAATTCCAAATGTTAATGCTAAGGGTTTTAAAGGGTAATTATTAAGGATAATTCGAAAGGGTTTTAAAGGGCAATTATTAAGGATGATTCTAAAGGGCAATTCAAATGTTAATTCCAAAGGGTTCTAAAGGATAATTATAATACGTTCTTAAGGGTAATTCTAAGGGGTTATAAAGGATATTTATAATAATTTCCAAAGAGTTTCGTTCCTTTCTAGGCTTTGCCTATTTCATGTTAAAAATGCCAAACTGAACCGCTTCCTTCGGACATGGGTGAGATTTTTTTACTCTGTCTGCTTGTCTGGCAGTCAAACCAAACATCATAAAGGACACAAACAACAGGCACAAATAACTAATGTAATGTGTTAGATAGAGTGATGTAATAGACACTGGGTAAAACAGCGGTACAACACAGAATTAATTTATGTATATGCCTTTAAACCTCTTTAAACATTTATTTAAATCGAAATATATACTTGAACACCATGTAGAGCACAAATTGCCTTCATAATACTTCCAAGAACATACAATTTTGCAGTACTTGGATGTGTTTTATAAAGTGATGCATGTAAGAGGAGCTGTCAAGTGCAGACCCTGGGAGTGGGCATGACATGTTAGAGGGTATAGTATCGGGATGAAAATGAGGCTGTCTATGTCGTTATGTACGATGCTGATTGACACTACATTATATGGTGATCAATAAAGCCTTTATCTCCTAAAATATGACTTAACTGCTGGATTTTTAATGATCTATAAAATCAGTATTTTATTAAAATTGAAGTATATACTTGAACACTGCACGGGGTATCGTGTTCTCTGAACTATTGAGTTCATTCTGTTTTGATGCTCATTATTTTCATTGATGCTCAATGGAGAAAATGTCAGGGAATTTGAAACAAAGGAGAAGTGGGATCCATCATGTCACTGCTGCTTAAACATTGAACCCACATATCAAAACAAGAAGGAAACAAAGACAAAACAAACAGAGGAAGTTCAACTCATTGTATAGGGAAGAACAGTCACATCTCAGTCGGAACAAATTTAAAATATAAAAAGAAGCACAGCTGAAGCAAAACCTGCTGTGCCCAACCTCGTTTGACTGATAGTATATTTGCTCATTGTTAGTTTTAAAAAGGAATGTTTTGGTTCCCAAGCGATGAACATGAAAACAATATTCTAATGACATCTCCATCAAATAGACAAGGGCCCAACGGGATGTTTCTAATTTCCTACATCTTCTCATCCATCAACAAAAAACCGACGTATTCCTTTTGAATTTTTTCCAAATGTCCCTACTTTGTCTAGACCTAGAGTGTGATGCTCTCACATACAGTGCAACGACTCCCTCATACTTATGTGAATTCGTACCAAACTTCCGGTATGCACCTACCTCTCCCGTGTATAGGTCCTAAGTGGTTTTTTAAAATTGTTTGAAAAGATTTTTTTTTTTTTTTGGGGGGGAAAAAAAATTCAACTAAAATCTTCAACTTAAATTGTTTATAAAAATGTAATTCACGTATATTACAAATACATTTGTGCAAAAGTAACGTTTGTATTATGATTGGTGTAAATCATTACAGAAACTGGTGTAAACACAGCAACTCATGTTGTTAAAACCTTAGTTTTAACTAAGGTTGTCATTATTTAGGTTGTCATTATCCTTATTTAAAACAAGTCGTCTCTATGGCGACGTGTGATGAGGTGTTTTTAATTGCACAATGGGAGTTGGTAATTAAGTGGATGTGAGGTAATTTTAATAACGTAGTGGTGAGGTGTTTTGCTAACGTGGCGTGTATTTGGTGATGAGATGTTTTGAATTACATATTGTTGCGGATCTTGGGGGTCGGCTCTCCCCTTTCCAAGGGGGGGGGGGGGGGTGGGGTTAATCCCCTTGTCCTTTTAGCTGGCCGGCCCGAGTCCTGGGAAGCTATAACGTCCTTCCCAGCACGGTGTTAGGTAGGGTTTGCTCGGCCTAGGGGTTCGCTGCTACCTAAGTACTAACGCCCGCCGGAAACGAGGGAATAACTCCCGCTCGAACCACGGATAAGATGGAAAATGCCGAGCGGTTAGCAATCCGCGATCCGAGCTATTAACAAAGACTTAACCCGATTCTAGCGGTTCTGAATCGTGCCACAGGTACTCAATTGAGAGAAAGGATGGATGCGATCGGATTAGGGAAAACCAAGAAAGAACAAGGTAATTTATTTACAAACCAAAAAGAAGAGGAAAGGAAAGAATGTACAGGAAGAAGAAGAAGAAGCAGGACACAGGGCAGTCTTATTTCAGTCTTAACTTATGACCCCAGACAAACATACACACTCACACGGGGATTGTAGCTGGTAGGTGGAAGGTCCAAGTAGATGGTCCAGGCTCCAGTCGACTCCGTTCAGGCTCCGGTTCCGCGGGCGAAACCCGGCAGGCAGCTCCACGTATCGTTGGACGCGAGCGGACCTTACATATAGCGGGGGGACTGGGATGCTTCAGCGTACTTAATAAATGGATGGTCGTGCTAAACGCACCCTCTCCAAGTCCTTTCAATGAGCGTGCCTCCAACAAGTCCATGAAAAAGAAGTAGTCCCTGTGCGCAGTTCGTTTGTAGTGCGCGTTTCTCAGCAAGTCCTTTCACCAATCCTTTTCGCGCGAGTCCTGTGAAAGGGCTCTTCATTCGCACTTACATTACGCGAGCCAAGATCACTCCGCGCTTCATGAAGCCACGCCCACCAGCGATCTCACCTCAGCCCCGGTTGGCTGGTGAAGGCTTACCGGCCACGCCTTTGATGGCTGGTTGCCAGGCCACACCTTGTTCTTGGCGTCCCGCCCCCTTTTCCTCGGGCCTGACCGCATGGTCAATGGCGTCGTTTGAGCGAGCTTCAGCAGCAAGGCAGCGAACGCTGCTGGCAAGGCGCGTAATGGCGGTGCTTGGAGAGAGAGGTCGCAAAATGGACGAAAGGGGCCTGCTCCCTATTAGTCCATGGGCTGGGGTGGTTTCTGTGTGACTTTTATGTGCCCTAAGTTTCTCTTCATATTATTGAAATAGACCATGTGGGACATCAAAAAAGTGAGGGTGGACATCTGGGAGCCTGGTCGGATTTGAGAAAATGACGTCACAATATCAAGCTTTTGCGTTCATGAGGCGACCAAAAATTTGGGGTAGGGGAAACTAAAATGCTTATAACGCCACAACCATACATGATATAACTGCAAACTACCATTCAAAATATTTGTTTTTATTCACTCTACATGTGACAATATGTAATTATCTGATTATTATGCAAATTTGCTGTCCAGAGGTCAAAAGGTCATGGAAATCGGGGGTTGCTTAAAATCTGACCCACCGGAAGAAAAATGTGAGTTACAGGCTGCCTGTACTACTTGAGAATGTTTGCTGGCTGTCAGAGGTTGCCAAGACATATCTGTATCACATGATATGCATTGTATAAGAATTAACCCTTTTGTAACGTAAACATCAACTTTGATAAATGGTGCTATTTCAGACATGTCAGAAATTCCAGTTTTTCCATCGTCTAAGTGTACGTTATTCATACCATACAGGTTGGTGATTGTTTCGTAAACCTCTTTTAGATTATTACTATACATATCAGCAGAAGACCCAGAGGAAATGACTTCTTGCTATTTCTGACAACGATGAACCATTTAACCCTTTTATTTCAGTTGTTTTAAAATGGGCAGAGGTTGAGTCCTCTATTTCTAGTCAGTTCTCATTATCTCCAGTCATTTGAGGCTTCTTTGGATTCCCACAATAGAGTAGTTCCACGTGGTTCTGTTAGAGGGCACTACCACTGATTCTAGTATTGACAGCTTGGTGGCAGCACTGTACAAGTGCATTTCCTCATGGGTGAAAGTGAAAGTAAAAATTGAATCAACATTACAATCTTCAATTTGACAGACAGTTCTCATGTTTTAATGCACAGACTACTTGTGGTAGGTGTTTTTATCTACAGAAAGGCTTAAACAAAATCAGTAGTATAATCAGCCTTCACTACACACCAGTGCACACATGCATACCCCATCAAGTACAGGAATGTAAGTCAGGCTCGCAAATGGTCGAGCAGTAACGCCGCCTGCCCAATGCAAGACTAACTAAACGTCTGTCCGATCTTCATTATCCCAATAGCATGTTTATCACCAGACAGCTTTCAGAGGGCTGAAAGTTGATTTATCCTGCCAAGATGTCAGATTATGTATGCCTTTCAGGTGTGTTATGACTTACAATAATGCTGCCATCACCCATGTTCATGGAATGCCCTTCTGGTTTGTTTCAGATGACATGCAGAACACTGGTGTCAGCTTGGTTGGTGGAGCTGGAGACAGTGAATACCTTGATCTTGATAAATGCATCATTTGCCAATCTACGAAAGAAAAAAACCCCACAAGCACTGATCACAGGTGCTACCCTAATCACAAGCTTTAATCGCTTTGGGTTGTGCACAAGCTATCATGAAGTGATGCGTAATCACACTGCTATGGCCTCATTCATTGTTGAATCTTGCGAAGATGGAATTCCATTCCCCAGTGATTTTGTGCCATCACAGTTTACCATGGCTGCCTTCGATAACTTCGATCACGAAGAAGCAACGTTATCAGGGATCAGAGGCAGCCATGATACTGTGACCGTGTTGTTCCAGGAGGATGGAGAACTCCAACCTGCCAAACCAAAAGTTTCAGAAACAACCATTCAACATGGTGAGAAGGCATTCAAGGTAGATCTTAAGTGCCAGGAACTGCAGAAATTTTACAAACCTGCAAAAAAGCCAGATCTACCAGCCAATTACCAAGTTGCCACTGATCCAATTCCTGTGAATAATGATTTACTGGATGCTGTAAGGGCAAAGGATGTTGCATGGTTACTTGCCAGACTAAATCTTGATGCTGACCCCTTGTACATAGTTAAAATCCGGCCTCAGAACCAGACAATGCCATCCTGGAGTGCAACAAACAAACCAGACAATGGAATTCTTTGAACAGGAAGGCAATGCAACAAAATACAGTGAGCACCTAGAAAATGTAGTGGCATTCAAAGCAGCAGTTGCTAACAAGTCATTTGATGAGAGTGTGAGCATTCTGGAAGGATCAAAAACGTCAACTCAGCAGCTACTTTGTGCTTTTGATGACTTCAGAAACGAAGCAGGAAAATGCAGTGAAACCTTTAAATATTGGGACACATTTATCACACTTGCGACTCATTTGGAAACCTCATCAGAGGTGACAGGGAAGGAAATTGGGATTTACATCTTCAGACTGTGCAAGCATTGCTTCCAATTTTCATGGCTTTTGACTCGACCAACTACATCAGGTGGGGTTCCCTCTATCTTGAGGACATGCGCAAACTCCCACAAACAGCACCTGAGATCCACATAGCATTCCAAGAAGGCAAATTTGCCATAAAGAGGACACCTGGGACTTTTGGAGCAACTGGAGCAGACATGGCACTGGAGCAAACGATAAATAGGTCCAAGAAAGGCACCTCGGGGATAATAGGCAGCACAAAGAAGAAGAAATCCGTTGCAATGTGGGACATAATCTACCATGAGATGCTGGCAATTAGTAATCTTTTCAGAGAACTAAGTGGAGTTACAACCCAGTACCAGCAAGATGTAAACAACTCCTTCAGCAAATATGAGACTGAAACCGGGGAAAGAAACGTCCAAGCAATTCTAACTGTTATTGAAAACAAGGAGAATCCTTTCAGGAAAGATGCCCCCTCTACAGGTGGTTGTTTTAGGACTTAGTGGGTTAACAACATGGGAATATTGGAAGAAATTAGTAAATTAAGTGATATTTAGGCTTAAAGAAATAAGTAGTTGGTGATAGATCATATTCATACTGATGAAAATGTTCGATTACTTTATTTTGTGGCATGTGTCTTCCGCTGCAAAGGAAAATCAGCTTTTCTGAAATAGCACCATTTATCAAAGTTGATGTTTACGTTACAAAAGGGTTAATTCTTATACAATGCATATCATGTGATAGAGATATGTCTTGGCAACCTCTGACAGCCAGCAAACATTCTCAAGTAGTACAGGCAGCCTGTAACTCACATTTTTCTTCCGGTGGGTCAGATTTTAAGCAACCCCCGATTTCCATGACCTTTTGACCTCTGGACAGCAAATTTGCATAATAATCAGATAATTACATATTGTCACATGTAGAGTGAATAAAAACAAATATTTTGAATGGTAGTTTGCAGTTATATCATGTATTGTTGTGGCGTTATAAGCATTTTAGTTTCCCCTACCCCAAATTTTTGGTCGCCTCATGAACGCAAAAGCTTGATATTGTGACGTCATTTTCTCAAATCCGACCAGGCTCCCAGATGTCCACCCTCACTTTTTTGATGTCCCACATGGTCTACTTCAATAATATGAAGAGAAACTTAGGGCACATAAAAGTCACACAGAAACCACCCCAGCCCATGGACTATATATTTGATTGACGCAACGCAGATTCGACTATTGGAAACACGGCCTTAACTAAAACACATAATAATGAAATAACTGGAATTCCTATGGTGGCCTACATGTTGCTTGTGGACTAACTAGGGGTGCAACTTTTAACCTTTAATGTCATATTTACAAGTGATTATTTATTTACAAGTGTGGGTTCTAAAACCGCAACAATATGTTGGTGAGTTGTTTTGAATTACGTGGTTGTGAGGTCAAGTATTTAATATACAGTACGCATATCTGTGCAGTGTCTGCCACGTCCCTCCCTTCACGTCACTGAACTCCTCCCTCAAATTTTTATGAAATCGTCCCAAAACTTCCAGTCTGCACCTACCCTTCTGTATGTATGTGATAAAGGGTTCCTTTTTTATTTTTTATTCTTTCAACCTAAATATTCAACTTCAGTTGCTTATAAAATGTAATAGCACAAATACTACAAATACATTTGTGCAAAATAAATATTTGCATTATGGTTTTTGTAAATCATGACAACACAGCAACTCAAGTACAATCATTATCCTCAGTTAAAACAAGCCCGTTCCTCTGTAGCAATGCATGGTGAGGCGTGCGTAGTGAGCCGATCCATGCTAGCACATACATATACCTGCATTAGTGACATCATCATGGCATTGGTCTAAGTTAACACCATTCAGTATTTCCATTTGTATATCTCCCAACTGTTTAATAACAACACTCATGCTTCCTGACTGGGATTAGTGAATGTAGCACAATGTGTGAATGTAGCAGATGGCACTTGTGCGTCCCAAATACAATGTGACCTCACCAGTTACAATTAGTAGGGCATTTTTAGCCAGTACATATACATATATACATACATACATATATACAATAATATATATTTATACATATAATGTCATTCTAAAAGTGAAGTCACCCCTGCTCTTGCATAATATACTGTTGTGGTGGACACAATGTCAGTGGGCAATAATTCCGCGTACCAGTGGGTGGCGCGAGCGTCTGGGCGTGGAAGCGCGGCTCGGGCCACGCCCGGAGCAAAGGCGTCACGAGGCGCAGGGTGGAACTGAGATACATGCCCCGCCTTTTGGCCGACCGGCTACGCCCGGGGGCAAGGCGTGGCCTCGGGACATATATGCGGGCTCGAAAGTCGAGCCCGCCCAGTGCTTACGTGCGAGCTGATAATAAAGTGTTTCAGTTTGTACAACGCGTTGTGGCCTACCTTCTTGGCAAACGAGTTGTGTGTGCACAGCACCACACTGGTGACCCCGACTGGTTCAGCCGTAGCTGACCCCTGAACGCGCCATGGCTACCAACGCTGTCGCCGTTAAACTCCCGGAGTTCTGGGAAGCACAAGCCGACGTTTGGTTTGTGCAGGCCGAAGCTCAATTCCAGCTCCGGGGCATCACGGCGGACGACACCATGTACTTACACGTGGTCGCCGCCCTCGGGCCCGGCACTGCCGCCCGCGTCGTGTCCATCCTTCGGCGCCCGCCGGGCGCCCACAAGTACGCGGCGCTCAAACGTCTTCTCCTCGCCACGTTCGGGCTGACGGAGGCCAAACGCGCCGACCGCCTCCTGGACCTTCCCGCCCTCGGCGACACACAACCGTCCGTTCGGATGGATTATATGTTGTCCCTTCTGGGAGACCAGCGCCCGGATTTCCTTTTCTGCGTGCTTTTCCTCTGCCAGCTACCTGCGCAGGTGCGGCTCATGCTGGCCGGTTCGAACATAACGGAACCCCGCGCCCTCGCCGGAGAGGCGGACAAATTTTTTGCGGCCTGCGACACGCGGCCGACGTACGGTGCTGCCATAGTGGATCCCGGTGCGGCGGCTAAAGCGCCCCCTGCTTCCCTCGTGGCCGCTGCTACGCCCCGCCCACCACCGCTGGCACGGCCGACGCGGCAGCCACCACCGCATACCTGGTGCTACTATCATGCCAGGTTCGGCCGCAAGGCTAGAGCGTGCCGCCCGCCGTGTTCTTTCGACGGGTCGAGAAACGACCGGGCCGGCGCTCACTTGCGGCCATGAGCGTCGGCCATTCCGGCAGCCTCCTGTTCATCACAGACACCTCGTCTGGTCGCCGTTTTCTGTGCGACACTGGAGCGCAGGTAAGCGTCCTCCCTGCCTCCGCGTCCGACAAGCAAGCCGCGGGCCGGGGCCCCGCCTTGCTCGCTGCCAACGGAACTCCCATCCGCACATTCGGGAAGCGTTGCCTCTCACTGCGTTTCGGAGGGCAGCGCTTCAAATGGTCTTTCGTCACCGCCAGCGTGCCAATGGCCCTGCTTGGTGCCGCTTCCTTTGTGCGCATGGGCTGTTGGTGGATGTTAAGCGTCGAAGCCTCGTCCAGGCCAAAACCTTCAACTCGCTCGCTAGTTCGCTGAGTGGCTCGTTCAGCAGCTTGCTGAGCGGCTCACCGAGCGGCTTACCAAGCGGCTTGCTGAGCGGTTCCGTACCGGCGAAGTTAGTCTGTACGCTTCCGGCAGCGGACGAGTTTACCCGCCTCCTCGCCAGTTTCCCGGCACTCACGCGGCCCACCTTTTCAGCGGTGGCCGTCAAACACGGGGTGGAACACCATATTCCCACCGTCGGACCACCGGTCTACGCCAGGGCACGCCGCCTCGACCCCACGAAGCTCGCCGTGGCGAAAGCGGAGTTCGCCACGCTGGGGCGGCTTGGCATCGTACGGCGCTCCAACAGCGCATGGGCCTCTCCTCTGCACATTGTGCCCAAGCCCGGCGGTGGATGGCGGCCGTGCGGTGACTACCACCGGCTCAATGACGCCACCACCCCCGACCGCTACCCGGTCCCGCATATTCAGGAATTTTCCGCCCGGTTGGCGAAAACGACCATTTTCTCCAAGGTGGACCTCATCCGGGGCTACCACCAGATCCCCGTACAACCGGACGATGTACCGAAGACGGCCATCATCACACCTTTCGGCCTCTTCGAGTTTCTTCGGATCCCCTTCGGGTTGAAGAATGCGGCTCAGGCGTCCCAGCGGCTCATGGACAGCATCTTGCGCGACTTGTCCTTCATCTACGTCTACCTGGACGACATCCTAGTCGCCAGCGTGTCCCGGGAGGAGCACCTGCTCCATCTCCACACGCTCTTCGAATGCCTGGGCCAGCATGGCCTGATAATCAACCTCGCGAAGTGCCGTTTCGGCGTCACCGCCATCGACTTCTTGGGGCACCGCATCACCAGGCACGGGGCCATCCCTTTACCGGCCAAGGTGGAGGCGGTCAGGAGTTTCCCGCGCCCCCGCACGATCAAGGGGCTCCAGGAATTCCTGGGCATGGTGAATTTTTATCACCGCTTCGTGCCCCGCGTCGCCCAGTTCCTGCGCCCCCTGCACGAGGCCCTCCGGGGGAAGCCGGGCAAAGGTGACATCGCCTGGACGGAGCAGATGGCCGCGTCGTTTGTGGGCGCAAAGCTGGCCTTGGCCAACGCCACCATGCTGGCGCACCCGGCGCCCGATGCACCAATCGCCCTCACCACCGACGCGTCAGACTACGCAGTGGGCGCGGTGCACGAGCAGTGGGTGAGTGGTGCTTGGCAGCCGCTGGCGTTTTTTAGCCGGCAGCTCCGCCCGCACGAACACCGGGACAGCACCTTCGACCGCGAGCTGCTCGGGCTCCACCTGGCGGTCCGACACTTCCGCCATCTTCTCGAGAGCCGCCCATTCACGGCCTTCGTCGATCACAAGCCCCTTGTTTTCGCGATGGCCAAGGTCGCCGAGCCATGGTCGGCCCGGCAGCAACGTCACCTCTCTGCCGTGTCCGAGTACACGACGGACATCCGTCACGTCACGGGTAAGGACAACACGGTGGCGGATTGCCTTTCCCGGTTCGTCGCAGACGCGGTCCACCTCGGGATCGACTATGCCCGGATGGCGGTGGACCAGACAGCCGACCCCGACGTCCAGGCCTTGCGGACCGCCGTCATGGGCCTCCGCGTCACCGAGGTGCCGTTCGACATCGCGGGCACTGCCCTCTTGTGCGACGTCTCCCTCGGCCGGCCTCGCCCCATCGTGCCCGCTGGCTGGCAGCGCCCGGTTTTTGACGCCATCCACGGCCTGTCCCACCCGGGCACGAAGGCCTCCCAGAAGCTCGTCGCGGCGAAGTTCGTCTGGCATGGCCTCAGGAAGAACGTCCGCGACTGGGCCAGGATGTGCCTTGCGTGCCAGCGCGCGAAAGTCCACCGCCACACCCAAGCCCCGTTGGCCCCGTTTACGGTGCCTGAAAGTCGGTTCGACCACGTCCACGCCGACTTAGTGGGACCTCTGCCCCCCTCGCGGGGTTTCACCCACCTCCTCACCATGGTGGACCGCACCACCCGGTGGCCGGAGGCCGTGCCATTGGTGGCGTTGGCTGCGGCTGACGTCGCGCAAGCCTTCATCGCCACATGGGTTGCCCGGTTCGGCGCCCCCTCGGACATATCGTCCGACCGCGGCCCCCAGTTCACCTCGGAGCTGTGGGGAGCAGTGGCGCAAGGGCTCGGCGTCAAGCTGCACCACACCACGGCTTACCACCCCCAGGCCAACGGCCTGTGCGAGTGCTTCCATCGCTCAATGAAGGCCGCGCTCCGGGCCAGCCTCCGCGACGGCAGCTGAGCCGACAGGCTCCCCTGGGTCCTGCTGGGCCTCAGGACGGCGCCCAAGGATGACCTGCGTGCGTCCTCAGCGGAGCTGGTCTTTGGACAACCACTGCGGGTACCGGGCGAATTTATCGGGTGCCTGGGCCTGCGAATTTATCCCAGGCTCCACGGCCCCTTGGTCCGCGGCGCAACAGTGCTCCACCCTTCAGGAGACCGCCAGGAGGTTCGCCCCGGTGCCGACGGCACACCACGGTTGCCCATCCTCCCACGTCGCCCCGAGCTTCGCACGGCGGAGTACGTTTTTGTCCGGCACGACGCCCACCGGGCACCGCTGCGGCCCCTGTACGACGGGCCCTTCCGTGTGCTGGAGACCGGGGACATGCATTTCACCGTGGACATCGGCGGTACTCCAGATCGTATCTCCGTGGACCGCCTCAAGCCGGCCCACCTCGACCTGGACCACCCCCCGCAAGCAGCTCTGCCTTCGTGTCGAGGCCGCCCCCCTGCAGGCAGACCCCCGACACCCCCCATCCCTGCTGTCCCGCTACCCCCCCAGCCCTGCACGCATCACCAGAGGGCGTTTCGGCCGGGTCATCCGGCTTCCCCGCAAGCTCACCCTTCAGGTGCGCGGGAATTCTGGGGGGGGCGCGTGTGGTGGACACAATGTCAGTGGGCAATAATTCCGCGCACCAGTGGGTGGCGCGAGCATCCGGGCATGGAAGCGTGGCTCGGGCCACGCCCGGAGCAAAGGCGTCACGAGGCGCAGGGTGGAACTGAGATACATGCCCCGCCTTTTGGCCGACCGGCTACGCCTGGGGGCAAGGCGTGGCCTCGGGACATATATGCGGGCTCGAAAGTCGAGCCCGCCCAGTGCTTACGTGCGAGCTGATAATAAAGTGTTTCAGTTTGTACAACGCATTGTGGCCTACCTTCTTGGCAAACGAGTTGCGTGTGCACAGCACCACACTGTTATGTTTATGGGGTAGGTTAGAGAATATCGTAGGAAAGGTAGCATTGCATAAGAATAGTATGGACCGTGTGACGTGTAGGAACATTTTATGTAATAAGTAGGGAAAATGTAGCTTAAGGTTGTGTTTAAATGTGCATCACACAGGGGGGGTGATTCCGTGTTAATCAGTAGTAAGGATTAACGGTAATTTCTCCTGTTCATAATAGCCCCTGTGGCCATTCATAAAATTTGTAACATCGCCCGGCCAAGTTATTCACGCTCCAATGGACATGATAAGCCTCCCACCCTTCCGAGTGACGCAGCCCGGTGATGTGGGTGGAGTGTGAGCAAGAAGCAAGGCTGAGAGGGAGAACGGGAGAGTCTCTGACAGGATTCGGAGAGTGTGTCCATGTGGAGGCTTCTGCTACCGTCGCTGGGGTGCTGAAGGCAGCGCTGTCCTTCCCCAGGAGTGTTATCTCACAACAAAGGATTTGAAAGCTTTGAGAGGCCGGAGAGAAAGAGGGCCATCTACGCCACTCGCCTAGATACCGGGCGCCCTCGGTGTTTGACGTTGCCGCCATTTTGCAGGGCTTCCCAACTGTGTGGTTTCGGCCTTCTGCAGCTGCTGACTCCTCAGCATCCATTTGCTCCTGCTGAGTGCTGGAACGTGACTTTTATTTTCTTACCTCACCCTGTGTGCTTTTTTGTGCCTGTATGGAGGATCCTCGCCGTAGTATTTTTACCTTAACACTTCTTTTATTTATTCTCATTCTGTGCCTTATTTTATTGTAAATAATTATTGTTGCATTTGGTTGTGTTGTTATTGGTTGTGTTTCGGAATAAACCCATGTGTTCGTGAGAATAAACGCTTCGTGGTTCTTCGGTCCCGCGCGTGTCAGACCTGCCATAATTGGAAATCACCTCGGGAGTTAAAGCTGGTTCGGCTCATCCGTCCTCGGCTCGGTGGTAACCACTTGCGGACAGGACAACACATTGTACCTCTGACAAACTTTTATTTGATGTTATTTTTAACAACTTTTGGGACAACCCTCATAGATATCTCTACTTTAACAATTATCACATATGAGAAGTATCTTTTGTATCACTTTAGTCTTAGTTTAATGGACTAGGAGCTACAGGGGCATATATCCAGGTGACTTTCAGACTGACTTGCGTATTTTGGAGCTCACCTAAAAATATATATTGTATTTTTGGGCAATCTTGAAACAACTCCATTTAGTACTCCTAAAACATCTTATCGTACATCCACTTTGCAGACGTGACTGGATTTCACAGCTTCTAATGAAAGTTTGCTTAATAACATTGCCTCTCATCGTTTTCCATGATACTTTATAAAAATGTATGGGAGGCAATGTTGTCCTATTGGTATTACAATGAGTAAGACCCCATTTTTGGTACTTTTGCTTACACATTGTTAATGTAATGTCATCGCTAACTAACCTGAAACCTTTCTTAATTATGGGGGGGGGGGGGGGGGGGAAATCACAAGCTTGTCATTTTTGCTCTTCAAGGAGAATGTTTGCATGAGGTTAAAGTGACCTCCAAACATAATGTTCACATTAGGAGAGAGTGGCCTTCTTGCACACAACTGTTTCAAACATTTTCGTCCACTAAGTGTTTCCTGGGTTTTATGCTACCGGGTGGGAATACTTTTAGTGACTACAATCAACATATAGAGGCTTCGGTGAGCTGGCAGTTCACAGCATAATTAATTTGATCATGGATCAAGTGAATGTGAAACGATACCTGTGATTTTGTTTTTTCTAATGACATCTCCATCAGGACATTTCATCCTGAGTTCAAAAAACTGTTTCAATTAAAGGCCAGTATGATGGTATGTGCGCAATATTGCGTGTTGCACAGAGCAAACCCAGTACAGATTTGCTTGTTTTTCTTCAATCTGTAAGACTCATGGAGGAATATTAACATGTGTTACTATTTACAATTTATTACCATTAATATTAACAATTTATTATTTTGTATGCCCGCTGTGGCTATTTCATATTTAAAATGCCAAACTTAACCACTTCCTTTGGACACGGGTGCGATTTTTTTTACTCTGTTTGCCTGTCTGGCAGTCAAACAAAAATTGAAAATCAATCCAAACAGGAAACTTATTGTTTTTAAGGACGTCATAAAAGACATATACAACAGGCACAAAATAACGCTCAATGCTGGGAGCGCAGCTATGCCACTGATGCGATTAACCCTATTACCAATAAGCTGGTACTCATTTTGATGACCTCGGAAGGATGACAGGCTGAATCAACCCAACTGGTCTTATTTAATGACACAACAGGGGTTCAAACTCAAGACCCGAAGATCTTAAGCCAGCCACATTAACTGTTAAACCAACACAAGGCCTACATATATTACTGAAAGACAAAGATATTGCAACAAATGGACAAATCAGCACATAACATAGACTTTGATTCTGAAGTCAGGGCATCACAGGTTAAGTGCTCTGATAAAGATGCTCAGATAAAAGTTTGAGGAAACCAATTTGAGCCTTAATAGTCTCTCTTTACATATGCAGACAAGGCCAAATGTCTTGCCCTTAGTCAATATTTGACTGCACTAGCGCAAGTGATCAAATGTGTCGATCAAATTGTGAAACGAAGGTTTGTTGGCTGATCCAAAGGGATAAATAATTAATGATGCATTAGCTTGATGTTATTTACTCAGTTCAAGGAGTTTTGTTTCTACCGTGCTGCAAAACTGTAAAAGAAAATTGTGTCTGGAGGTAGGGTGCATCCACTGCCCCACAAACCCAGGACAGATAAGCAATATGAGCACAGGAAGATATCCCTCGGGTAGTTCTGCTCGGAATAGCTTTGAAGCATTGGATGGATATTATCAGCACTGGAAACGTCAGGAGGTTATAATGTCAGTAGGCCACTGGTAAAAGCACTAAAGGATCCAGATTATGAGGAACACAGAGAGATTTATGGACGGTGGAGACCGGAGAGGTGGCTTTTTAATTTGACTTTCACTTCCCATCTATGGCCATGCAAACTCAAAATGCAATTAACATTCCCTGCTCCTAAAACTCTACCACTGTGCATTTAATAGAGTTCGGATATCCGTCAGTTGCCTTGAGCAGACTGATCTGTCTGACCACCCAGCTTGCAATGTGACAAATCACAGCCCGCACAGCGAGTTTCATTCCGTGGGCTGCCTGGCCAACACACAGGAGGCCCAAAAGGGATAATATCATTATTTTATGCTGTCATGTATAATTCATTTGATGGTACTTTTTCTCCCTACCTTCCCACTACCTGCACTTTGTACGACCCATTCAGGAATGAGTCTAATCCAGTAAGGAGCTACCTGCTAGAAGGACCACATTTTTCAGGCCTGACTAATGCATATAACCAAACTTTGTCACAAATGTGAAGGAACGATATTTTCTTTATGCTTACAAATGCCTCCGACTGCATTATCAAGTGAGGTCAAAACCACTATATTTCATTTTGCAACAAAGTTTTCCCTCTGTAAGCTTTTATCTACTTTGTTCAGTTGAATGATTTCAAAACTACATCAGTACACAGTAACTCAAAAAGTTTTTCCCTTCACCAAAAAGCCCAAACCATGATGTATTCCAATAGCATCAGGAAATTCACCCACTGCTTGAAAAAGAATGCGTGACTAGCTGGAAACTACAAAGAAATTGATGAACGTATATAAGGAGTTTCAAATGGCAGAGCAATGTTCTTTCACAGTTGGGGGGAAAAAGTTTGATTCAACCTCATAAGTTACAGAAAAGTATATAGCATGAGCAATAACTTTTTGCACAAAGAATGCCATTGTACGAGTAGATTAAGGCTTGTGGACAACAATTTTGTGCAAGTCAACATCTTTCAATCTCCATCTGTGTATTTGAACCTTTTCAAAGTTTCACAGACAGATTGATATAACAAACCCGAGCAAACAAAATGAAACTAAAACGGCACTCGGCAGATCGCATACCTCCATCAGGCTGAACAGTTTACATTTTGTATCCCATGATGGACCTGATCTACATCTGGACCTCCTAAATAGAACCAGCTTGTTCTTGTCACCTTCCCTAATCATCCACCGAGTTTTGTCATAACTCGTCCACAACTTTTTGAGATATCGTGCGATATATCGTTTTTGGCCCGATCTCCCAATTGTGAAGAATCACTTTTAAAATTCTCGTATCCGGATCCGTACCTTCACCAAAATCTTATCATTTTGTCTGTGTCACACATTCAACCTGTCCACCAAACTTCATTCCATTTTGAGATATCCGTCCACAATGTTTTGTGATATCCTGATCACAAACAAACAAATCGGAACCTACGTCCACCTTCAGTGGCAGAGGTAAAAATCTAACAACTTGGAATGATATGCCAAATCGGCCACATCAGCCAAACCAACAGACATGCCAAACAAATACATCCGCCAAAACAATACATCCGCCAAACTAACACATTCGCCAAACCAACAGATATGCCAAACCAAGACATCCGCCAAACCATCACCTTCGACTAACCATCACATCCGCCAAACCAACACATCCGCCAAACCAACACATCCGCCAAACCAACACATCCGCCAAACCAACACATCCGCCAAACCAACACATCCGCCAAACCAACACATCCGCCAAACCAACACATCCGCCAAACCAACACATCCGCCAAACCAACACATCCGCCAAACCAACACATCCGCCAAACCAACACATCCGCCAAACCAACACATCCGCCAAACCAACACATCCGCCAAACCAACACATCCGCCAAACCAACACATCCGTCAAACCAACACATCCGCCAAACCAACACATCCGCCAAACCAACACATCCGCCAAACCAACACATCCGCCAAACCAACACATTCCGCCAAACCAACACATTCGCCAAACCAACAGTTACGCCAAACCAAGACATCCGCCAAACCAACAGTTACGCCAAACCATCACCTCCGACTAACCATCACACCCGCCAAACCACAGTTACGCCAAACCAAGACATCCGCCAAACCATCACCTCCGAATAACCATCACACCGCCAAACCAACACATCCGCAAAACCAACACATCCGCCAAACCAATACATCCGCCAAACCAACACATTCGCCAAACCAACAGTTACGCCAAACCAAGACATCCGCCAAACCATCACCTCTGACTAACCATCACACACGCCAAACCAACACATCTGCCAAACCAATACATTTGCCAAAACAACACATCCGCCAAACCAATACATCCGCCAAACCAACATATTCGCCAAACCAATGCATCCGCCAAACCAACGCATCCGCCAAACCAACACATCCGCCAAACCAAAACATCCGCCAAACCAACACATCCGCCAAACCAACACATCCACCAAACCAACACATTCGCCAAACCAATACATCCGCCAAACCAATACATCCGCCCTGATGAGATCCCACCAGTGATCGGAGCTAAGTGCACGATAAACCACACGTTTTTATTTATCCAGTTATTTTATCCCTCGTTTGTGATTTGTGTCTGGTGTGGGGATGTCCCGAATAGGACTTTAGTTTCACCGTCGCGTTTTTCCTGTCACAGGTATTTATTGTAATAAATTGTTTTATTATTTTCCCTGTACATTTTAAACCTGTTTTTCATTTGAGTTTATTTTCCACATGTTTGAGGACTGCAGTGGGATCCGTGAAGGTGAGCTCTTCATCGTCCCCTTTCCCTTTCTTTCCCTGCGTGTATCAAGTCCGCAATTGAACTGAACGCTTCGGAGTAAAAGCTCGTTTGGCCTTCCGTGCTACCCCATGGTATTCACCAAGGGTAGTTACATGACATTATTATTTTAAAAAAAACGAATTGTAATTATTTAAAAACAAGACTCAACATCAAGTATTTTTTCATGTTTGCATTTTCTCATAGCTCTCTTTAGTATCCAAAGATCAAAAACTGATGTAACACCTCAAACATTTTTACTGTGTGTGTTGAAGCAGCTCTCAATCTGAGCACATAAAAAATGCAAACATTAAACACCTATTTTGAATAACATTTTAAAATAATTACAATTGATCCCGTGTTTTGCTTTTCATTCAAAACAAATGTCAAATGATGAGATGTGCAAATGTCAGTGGATATGATGTATTGGCTAGTAGCCCTGAAATATTTTTAGTCCAGCCTAATCCTAGTATTATTATGAGTATAAATACAACTCATCGTACACCAAGCTTGTTGATGTAGGATGAGTTGTATTTATACTCATAATAATCATAGCCCCTCTCACTCCCCGCAAGAAGTGGTTTTATCCCAGTTTGGGAACCACTTGCATAGAAAAGGGGAGAGTGGACGTGAAGGCAACAAAGTGCTTGTATTTGTTCAATTTGCGAGTTTTAAACTGGCAGAGTAAAGAGAAATCTAGCTCAATGGGAAACTTGAAAGCATCTGAAACTGCAAAGCCCACCCGCATCCATTTGTATTTAAACGTCGTCTTATTATTATTATGTATGCTAAAAAATAACAAAAACAGTTTTTTTTTAATCCAAAATGAAAATTGATGATTTTATGCAACCTTGACCATTGGGCTTTAAATCTAAAAAAAAAAATCAGCTTCTAGCTTTTGATTGGTGAACCAATTATGTGATGCAATATGCAAATTCTTAAAAATTCAGGTCAACTTGACGAAAATTGACGATTTTACGCAACCTTGACCTTTGACATTTTGATCTATAAAAAAAAAACAATGAGCTTCTAGCTTTTGATTGGTGAACCAATTCAGAGACCCAATATGGGAATCCTTAAATTTCAGGTCAATCGGATCAAAATTGACGATTTTATGTGACTGACCTTTTGACCAAATTATTTATTTGCCTTCTCCATAATTCTCATAATAAAGCTTTGTTGAAAAATTGATGACAAACCTCAAATGGTGAATTTAAATTTTCAGGTCAATTGGATGCTAATTGATGATTTTAGGTGAGACTGGCCTTTGACCTTTTGACAAAAATATTAATTTGCTTTCTCCATATTATCATAATAAAGCGTTGGTGAAAATTTGACAATAGCTCAAATGGTAAAAAGGTTACGGCCCAGACACACACACACACACACACACACACACGCACACGCACACGCACACGCACACGCACACGCACACACGCACACACACACGCACACACGCACACACACACACACGTGATTACAAAACCCCATTTCCTGCTGTGCAGGGGACGAGCTAATAACACAATTCCATCAAATGCATTGTAAATTTCCATAAGCTATCTCACATAACAGTCTGCTCCTCGCCAGTCACCGCCAAAATATCAAATGTACATTATTTCTCAATTGTTTTGAACAACGAACAAAAAAAAGGATTGAAAGAATGAAAAACAGAATAAAAAAAAAGACAAAAAGGAGAACTTGAAGTCGTTGGAATGAAGGAAAGCAACTTTTTATTAAACGCAAGTTAATGTTGCACTCCTGATTGATGGAAATGTACTGCTTGCAAGAACTTTAGTTTTTCCCTTAAGATCAAAAGCCGTTTGGATTGCGTGCAAGTTGTCATCGACAAAAGGGCACGGGCAGCAGTCACAGACTCGGAGAGCTTTGGCCATTTCCAATGGGACGTACGGCACAGTGCCATGGTCAGGCATGCTGTTTTCTTGCTTTGAAGCATGGAGCACTTTTGATTAATAGGTTTCTTACAAGGCAAGCCAAAAAGCTATACAGGCTGTCCAACAGCAGCCGCTCGATTGTGTCTCCTCGTAGAAGGTCCCCCTCCCGCACCCCTCACTTTACAAGAAGGCGGTTCACCCCCGGGGAAGTGGCAAACCTTTCATTCTGTCATTTGGGCTCGGAGAGTAGCTTTCACAGAGGGCTTTGCCTCCCTTTTTAAAGGACATCGCCAAATGTCAGCGAGAATCTGCAAAATTACGTTGACCAATATTCTCAAGTATCGCCATTCCGCACAAAGCTTTCTGTCGTCTGGCATATTGCGCATACTAACGTGGTTTTTCATGGCAGAATGCCTGTGTATTGCAAATTGGGATTGCATGCATTCCTACTTGCCACTTAATGCTGTTTACCTGCCAAGGAATGATTACCAAGGCAAATAAGAGTCCTTTCTCGACTGTATAATGCAGAACAGCGAGCTGACATAAACGCCCTTGAAGTCCTTCAGGTAATCACCATGAACGCATGACAATTTCCCCCTTTAAGGTAGACAACAATTACATTTTTATTTCCCATCATGATGCACATGAACTTTCTTTTCATCCCTGGGATAGTTTTAGCCTTCTTAATTTCCTGTTTGGAACCAGTGCCATTGTTTTTGATGAGAATGGCTGTTTATTCCCTCCTGAGCCAATTCAAAACAATGAAAAGTGGTCAATTCCATTTCATATCTAACATCCCCCAAACAACCCCTACTCCTTATTTATATCACTCGATCTCCTCATCTAGTTAGAGAATATGCCATTTTAACCTTCCATGACATCTAACAACATATCCTTGCTTTATTGTTTCAGATGTGTACATATTAGAGGTTATAATAATGTCCGCTTGTTCTCTGGTGCATTTATCCATTATTTTCAGTCTTAGGTCTAAGATTATGAGGATTTGGAATGGAATTGTGAAAGTGCATAATTATGATTGCACAAACTCAAGTGGCTGCATTCACAAGAAAGAAAAATACTTTTTTCAATAAATAGGCTGAGGCTCACGATAAAGCTTTATATGGATAGCCATCCACTGGAGCAAAGCAGGAACAAGATTAAGAAGTAACATTAATGGCTTTATGCAAGTCACAACATGGCTGTGTGAAGCTATTTAGAGTTTCAGTATCACGATGAACAGACATGAGGATGTCACATTGTATCCAGGGGTTATCACTTTGAAAGCCTGGAGAGAATAGCCAGAGTGGTTAGAATTAAGAATCATGTTATACAAGCATGAGAAGAGGTGGAAAGCAGAGGAAGAGGACTGTCAAGTTGAGATAAGCAGGAGTTGAAAATTAAGAAAGATATTGAGAGGGTAAGGCAGTTGCTATATTCCACCTGTTCAGTTTCGTGGAGGTAGGTGGAGTGAAATTTAAGAAGAGGTTAAAAGAAATGAAGTTTATCCAAACATTTACAGTCAGAAAAGTCGCTGGAACCACCTTTAGAACCACCTTTAGAGGCCATTTTTCCCCGCAGAGCAGGGGTTGGCCTTTTTCAGGCACCATGGTCCCCTTTTTGACGCAATGTTTTATGGCCGGATGCCCTTCCTGCCACCAACCCTACGGGTCACCTCTTGCGACACACAGGGAATTACCAGTGAACTCGTACTTAATTTACCGACCTCGGAAGGATGGCAGGCTGAGTCAACCCCCCCTGACGTTAATTCAGCGATCGACCGGGATTCGAACCCAGGATCCTAGGATCCCAAGCCGGCACCCTAACCGCTAAAGGAAAAGTCGCTGGCTTGTCCTGAAACATTATGGCAAGATGTTAAGAAATGTCTGAGATTCTTCATTAACATGAAGATGTCAACCATTCTTCATGAAATTGCATCTGAAGGCTTTGTTTGCCATGCAGAGAAAATCATGTGGCTAAAGATGTACAATGCAACCCGATACAAGACAGTAAGCAAAGCATGGATTTGAAAAAGAGTTCTATTTTTAAAGATGAAAAGAAAATAAATTGTGAACAAGTGTTGCACTATAACAGTATTCTGGTGTGATGGTGCAGGGTGATGAGGTAGATGGATCAGAGCAGAGTCGCCATTCCAATTCCAAATTATTTTACTGGAATAATAATCAAAGATGCACAACATGAGATGCATGAAACACAATATTCACGGCAACCGGATGTGCTGTAAGAACCGTGGTGTTGTTCACAGCAGATGGTCCGAGGCTGCATCTCCACTCATTATTATTATTCGGACTGGTTTCTGAGTTTTAATATTAATCTCGTCATTATTCTGAACTGTATAATAATCGCAGATATAAAACAGGAGATGCAGGCTTGATGCCTTCCGATACGCCGTTCGCGGCAACTGAGGCGCTGTAAGAGCAACTGTGTTGTTAACACCCGGTGGTGAGCGGTTGCATCTCCACTCTTTGTTATCATTTAGGCTGCCTTCTGTACTGCGTTTTAATATTAATCTCGTCATTATTTTCAGTTTTTTTATGGGGCGGTAGTAATGAAAATGGAGGTAGTAGTTTTTCTCGTAACACAAGCGAATAAAAACCATACAAAGACGATCAATCTTCGTTTAATAATTATTTACTTATGTAAAATATTGACGTTTACCTTTTTGCATGATAATCAAAAGTAAATGGTAATGAAATTGCGTGAAAAGGAGTGATAATCGCCTTTGTGTATTCACGTTAATTTACATACTGCCACGTCTGCGTTGTACTTTGTGAACGGACATACTTGGGCTAGGTGTAAAGCAGGGGTCAGGAACCTTTTTGACTGGGAGAGCCATAAAAGCCAAATATTTCTAAATATATTTCATTGAGAGCCATATAGTATTTTTAACGTATAATAAATTAAATATGTCTTACTTTTGATGCGACTTCTGGTGCTGCATGGTTTTGCTGATGGCCTTGTAGTCTGGTTCATACGTGGTGAGGTTGAGCTTCATGCAGGCGTTGAGGCTTCCATCAGTTAAACGTGAGCGTAGGTTGGTCTTAATGTTCCTCATATGCGAGAATGACTGCTCACATGCATATGTAGAGCCAAACATGGTCAATACGGCAATACTCACACGCTGCATTGTGTGGTATGTCACAGGAAGCTCGTTCCAAGTTTTAAGAATCAGCTGGTCTTCAGGTTGAAGATTTTTCATTTCTGTCCACTTGTGTTCCCTCGCCAGCTCTGCTCGCTGTCGCGCAAGACTTTCCAACTCTCCATTAAGTGACTTGAACTTACTCATCCACATGTCTGATGCCTTCAGGTCAGCAACTTCCAGCTCAAAGTCTCCGATAGAGACCCCAGGGATGCATGTCAGGTCGATTTTGTCCACTGCACACTCATGTGGATGAGTGATGAACTTGAAAAGACCAGTGCGCGCACGAAATTCTCCAAAACGTGCTTTGAATGACTGCAGGAGATTGGACGTAAAGCCAGCCAGCTGCTGGAGATCCAGATGTTGAGTGGAGTCACTTGCTAAGCATGCATCTCTAAATTGTTGCAGTCTTTCAAAGTGCAGAAGACGACCTGTTTCAATGTCCCTGAGAAAGACTTCCAGCTTGCTTTCAAATGCAAACACTGCTTGTTGAAGGGATGAGATTGTATTTCCAATACCTTGCATTTTCACATTGAGCTGGTTCAGATGGCCAGTTATGTCCACGAGATAGTGAAACTGCAGGAGCCAGTCAGTGTTGTCTAGCTCAGGATGCTTGACGCCTTTCATTTCAAGAAAAGTCCGGATTTCACTCAGGCAAGCTGCAAAACGGCTGAGCACCTTCCCCCTTGACAACCAACGCACGTTGCTGTGTAAAAGCAGACCGGGATAATGATTCCCAACTTCTTCTAACAGAGCTTTAAACTGGCGATCATTTAAAGCTCGGGCAACAATAAAGTTGACCACTCGAATGACCAGCGACATCACCTCACCAAGCTCCTGGCCACACGTCTGAGCGCAAAGCGCCTCCTGGTGCAGGATGCAATGAAAACTTAGGATGGCTCTCTTTTCATGTTCACGGAGAAGCGCTACAAATCCTTTGTTCTTCCCCAACATACAGGGTGCACCATCAGTACAGACAGAAATAAGTTCATCCATCGGTAGTTTTTTTTCTTTAGCAAACTCCATGAAAGACGTGAATAAATCCTCTCCTCTTGTTGTCCCTTTCATTGGCAAAACAGCCAAGCTTTCCTCACGCAGTGTGTCACCTGCAGCATACCTGGCAATTATACTGCACTGAGATAGATGGCTAACGTCTGTTGACTCATCTAACGCGAGAGAAAAGTATGTCCCGGCGTTTATGTCCTTAATTTGTGTTTCCTCGACTTGATTTGCCATCATGATGCTACGATCGTGCACAGTTCTTGCTGACAGTAGACACAGGGCCATAGGGTGGATATCTTTCTTTTTTTTTTGATTTCATGACCTGAACCTAGGGATTTGGCAAGAAGGGTGTGGGATGAAGCCTTATGACCTCCAAAACATCTTGTTTTTTTTCACAAGCGATATCGTGGTACGTTACCGAGAACCGCTGCCCCAAAACACCAGTATACACCAATTGTATGTTACATTTGAAATACCCATTTACACAGTAAAAAAACAACACAAACTATATGATGTCATGTTCACATTGGTCTTGGCAGCAATATTTATTAATTCAGACCCCCAAAAGTAGTAAAAATGTTGTTTTAACGACTTGGTAAAATAACATGCTGTTGATGCATTTATCAGAAAGTCATGTTTTTGGACCTTAAAACCTGCATAATTTTAAATTTTTGTGCAATATTTGTGATTGGTGTTGCTACTACGATCCATGGTGGTTTACCAATGCTATTTTGAAACTGTTAATAGGTCCAATAAGTGTGTAAGGGGTGATATTTTAACCCATCAAAGACAATTACGCAGCGTACAAGCGAACCAGTGCGCATTGACGTCATGATAAACTCGAGATGGGCTAGAGAAGCTCCACCGTCTCAATGTATGAACTCCAGAAGCGAAATGTTGGTTTGGTGTCACTTGCTTCTAAGAATTTGTCAAAGGAGGTTTTGAAGTCTTTGAACTTGTCACTGTTGAGAATGACATGGTAGTTTGGATGTGGGAAAGCTTCAGCTAAGTTTGACAAAAGTTCCTTCACTCTACCCGCTTCATGTTCTGGAATAGATTCAAAATATGCATCCAGGAGCATCTGCTGCATCGCGTCTGACATCAGCTTATGGGCTCAAACTGCCCTGTTGTAATGCTTGCCGCTGAACACTCCATTCACAGACCCCACTGCAACAATCTCTGACTCAACCAGGATGTCTTGGAGACCACCATCTCGAAATCTCTTTCCAATACAGCCAAGAAAGGACATTGCAGTGTGGAATGCCCCAAGTCGAATTACCAGTCTCTTCATGAACTGTGCATTCTTCCATCTAATGAGCTGTGCCTTGCAATAGATGGCTTGGTCAACGACAATGACGACTGCTTCCAACTGTAACTTGTCGGCGATCTGAACACTTCTCTGCAGTATTGTTAGTACCGTATTCATTTCAGTCGGAGTGGCATCAATGACAGGGAGATACCCTATCACGCTCTTTGGTGGAACTTCAACACAAGACAGTAGTTGGTTGAATCCTGTCCAAGATGGCAGAGTCCCGTCAATGTTGTACTTGGTGATGTGGTATGCTAGGTCTATCGTCTAAGGGTGCTGGAGTAATGGGAAGTCCGTTGCTCGATCCAATGGAACGCTGGTTGCGAATGGAGCGGGTCCTTCGTTTTTCCCTCCATAATATGTGGCAAGGTTCACTGCAGGTGGCTGCATCGATCTCTCCCGCGTCCTCTTAACTGTAGTGACTGGTGCTGGTTGTACTACTTCATGGGATTGACTTGGTCGCTGTATTATAATCCCATTGGTATTGTGCGTTGTTCCGTGCCCAGACAATGTCTCCTCCCCGAAGTCATTATTGTCCCATACGAGTGTGACATGCTTGCCCACCTGAATGATTGATGGAAGAGCATCCTCTCCACGATGTAGTTCTTGGTTAGCCAGTGCAGTGTCATGATTTAAGACGACAGAGTTTGAGACGCAGTAACCAAACCCGTTCAGTAGGCTGATTAATTGGGCTGAACCTGAGAGATGACGTACTGTCATTGCAAGTGACAAATGTTTGGGCATCTGTTTCCTTCCCTTTGATTGGAGGTATATGATGTCCTGTGCAATTGTGAGAATTCTTCTATGTATTGTAGATTCTATCTTTACAAACTCATCAGAATCAGGTTCGTCTGACACTCCCACCATCCATGCAATAAAGTTATAGAGACAGGCAGGTACAATTGCTTCTGCGGCATTTGTTGTCAGGTGCTCAGAGGTTGGGGGCCATGGCATATTTGGCTTGATCTCATCTATTGCATTTCTAAATTGTAGCGCAGTGAAGTAGTGTTCTCTAAGGTTATTCTCAGTATACCCAGGTTGCTTTGGTGGGGTTGGTTCAGAGTCGGATGTTTGTTCTGTCTCTGTTGTGTCATCACCTGAACCATGCATGGTTTCTTGCAACACTTTCTTTTCTTCAACCAGCACTTCAGTGGAGATGTCATTAACATACACAAGGTGTCCTTGGCAGCGCATATACGGGGTTAGAAAGCATAGTTGTGGAAATGTTTTCATCAGTCTTGTCTTGAGAAAGCCACTTTTGTAGTTTGATTCTATTCCGTATGTTGCTTTGATTTGTTTCATGAACATGTCATTAAGTCGTTTCAGTCTGTAGATTTCCTTGTTGTCTATTATAAGATCCTTGACTGTTGCACAAAATAATGTGTATGCTTCTGAGTAGTTGGAGTCTCCTTGTTGCTCTGCATTAGGTGTTGTTGCTAGCTTGCCTAAATACCGGGTATACTCCTTGTAGCAGCGACCATGGTATTTTACCTCTATCGCAACGCAATCGCTGTCTTGAATTTGAAGCAGCAGGTTTGTATTGTTGTTGTCTTTAGCGGCTTGCTGCAGTCTTGGTGCCTCAATTGTTGAGCACCTTGTTAGAGGCTCTTTTCTTCGGCCCCTTTTGCCTGTATTGATTGTTCTCTCTTTCTGACAAAGGATGCATATATTAGGCAACACATATTGGGATCTGGCTGAACATTTGGGCTTGCCTTAGCTGGAGCGTAGAGCACGTTTCTTGACTGGTTGTGGGCCTTTATGCACCTTGTCAATGTTGACGTTGATGTCATTGCATGTTGAAGCTGCAATAAATACACATAAAAGAAAACAATTAAAATTATGTGAGTTAAAAATGTCTAGACCTCAAGTCATGGTTAGCCCGACTAGATTCCCTCCCCCCCACCCCCCCCCCCTTTCCTCAGACTTCCTTTTAAAAATTTATTTGTTTCACCTCGGCCCTACCTCCTTGCATAAATATTGGACAGTTCCTTCAATTCAAAATCGTTCGACTACACACAAAATCATTTTACATATACCTCACAAAAAAAAAAATCAAACTAAGTTTTGAAGCATTGTCATGATTTATTATTCAAGTTATTCAACCTACCAGTATTGGCTGCATTTTCTTCTCTCTTTTTCATGCTGCTTTGCACCCTGCTCACTCGTTGTTTATCGGTAAATCGTGAATAACACACTTGATGAAACGCTGCATCATGCGGTATAGCTATAGCAGGTATTGTTACCATACTGTTGCCACGTTCGCCGAATTCGTCAGCGTGGTTCTTCACGAAATTTCTCGCAATTTCAGCTTGATCACCTTCTAAATTCTGCCACGTAAGAACAAATTGCAAATATCGCGGCCATGTTATATCACTAAAAGGTATTAAACTTGATCTTTTGGCCGGAGAAATGCACATATAACAGCGTTTCTCGCTCCCACCCTCGTCACCGTCGCTGCTACTGGAGGCCGCCATTTTGTTTACTCGCAGCCGGAAGCCCAGACATCGTTCGTAGCGCGAATAAGCGCGATCCTCATTGGTCAATACATCGAAATGCGTTCGAGGCTAAACGGAGATTTTGGAAATAAAATTATACATTTCAACATTATATTACAGACTAACGTACCAGAATCTGACTTGTGAAAAGTCATGAACATTATTTCTTAATTTTTTCTATATTATCATGCCAATTTGATGCCCACCCGATTTTCAGGTCACGAAATGAAATGAAAAATTGGAACACCTGGCAGTCTACAGGGGCATGTCTTTTATTCGTTTGATTATCTTGTCTTTATTTGGGAAGTCATCAAACAGTTCATTGGCCACATCAAGCATGAATGTTTTGGCATACTCGCCATCTGTGAATGGCTTTCCATTCCTTACTATTGCCAAAGCACCCGCAAAGCTAGCGGAATTCCCGTCACCTTGCTTGGTCCACACACGTAGTTGCTGCTGACTCGTCTGCACTCTCCGCTGTAGCTCCTCGCATGCCCTTTTCCTGCTGTCCCCCGCTGGATATTTCGATGCAAATGAAGCATGGTGCGTATCGAAGTGCCGCTTTATATTTGACCGTTTCATCGATGCAATTTTATCATTGCATATTAGACATACCGCAGATCCTGCTCTCTCACCAAATGCAAATTCCTCTGTCCACGCAGCCTGGAATGCACGGTAATCATCGTCTTTTTTTCTTTTCGCCATCTTTTCCGTTACAAGGGTTGAAGCGGATAAACTAGTTGGCTATCTGATAAAATTGATTTCTTCACCTTTACAATGACGCGGACATGCTCGCGAGCCATTGGTTCCCGACCCGACCCACGGGTGACCCGTGAAATTTATCTTCAAAACTAATTTCTGTTTACTTTAAAATGACACAGTATTATTAAGAAATATCACAAGTATTTTAAAATCAGTTCCAAACTGATTATTTTTTTATTTTTTTATTATTTTTTTCCAACTCAAAATTGTCTGGGAGCCATATGCCGTCACCGGAAGAGCCATATATGGCTCGCGAGCCATAGGTTCCCGACCGCTGGTGTAAAGGATATAGAGGTGGCAGCCATGTGTTGCATGGATCCAGTCTCCACATTTCCCCAGTTCCCGAATATTAAAATATTATTTGTCACCAGTGAGGTTCCTGTGGAGAGGGTAGGAGGCCAAAAGCCTCCCACCAAAAATTTGAGCAAAAACTTTCACGGGAAGGAGGCCAAAAGCAGACGGACAATGCGGAAACGGTGAATGCCAAACCATGAACCAATAAATTCCACATTCCTGTGACATCTTCAGTCGAACGTCAGGCATGGACAGCCGTTGGTGAATAACTTTGGAATTTTTTTTTACTTCTGCTGACCCCATCAGAAGATGGGGAATGTTTCTATTGGTGAAAAGGCAAATGTCGAATCGGCAAATTTGAGCAAAAAATTGCGGCATCTCACGGTTGGAAACCAAGAATCTCAATTGCATTGAGAAATTTCCACAAAGCCACGATTGTGTTTGTTGAAACTGCGCTGAGAGGGGGTCATGTGCTTTATAAGCGGGGCCTTCAAAATAGTGCACTGGTTGTTTGTTGGAGGTGTTAAAATACCTCTCACCCTCCGTCGTATATTCTGCGTAGACTTGGTAGTAATGCTCCGGGTGTCGAATTGCACTTGAACTTGTGCGAACCACAGCTGCGGGTTATTAGGCCAGAATGGTGGTACCTTTATCCGTTTATCGAAACCCCTGCCACGGATGAAGCTTGTTGAGTGACGGAGAAAGGCATGGCTGCTTGGTCGATCCCGGTGGCTGGTTGCATCGTTGCAAGTCCTTGTCCATCCATTTGAAGCTGGTCGGAGTCACCGATTTAGCATGTTGAGAAAAAACGTCCGAAATGTTGGTCCTTTATTAAAAACAGTAACCAACAAACTTGCTCATCTCTCTTCCGGCCCCATCTGGTACTGGAAATCCATTGATCAACTGGAGCTAAAGCGTATTTTTTTTATTATATCATCAAAGGCAAAATCATGCCGCTACATATTTAGACGTCATTCGGGTATCATTCAGAATTCGGAAAGATTGGCGTCATTCGGGTGGAAACTCAAAATCACAATTGTATTGAGATATTGCCCAACCAGAGATTCTCTCCTTGTGTGGTAAATGGCGAAACTGCGAGTGCCGACCCTGTGAATGTGTTTGCTTGCGCACAGTGAGCAGTTTCATACAAGTGGAAACTCAAGGTAATAATTGTATTGAGAAATGTATTAAACCTCCCAGTTCCCACCCACCTTACCATACTCGCTGAGACCCCAAAAAGTACCATAGAAAGTTTGTCAGAGTAAGCCCAAAAAATGAGGGAGTATTTTGATGATGGACAGACAGAGAGTCCTTGCATACAAGATCGAGGCTCGTGTAAGAGCTAACGTTGATCACAAAAAGACAAACTGACACATAAAACATATGATAAAGGGAGCGGGAGAACAAGATGGAGAGCAGGGACATTGGGAGATCTGTGGGAGGGAGTGGGCTTGGGGGGAGGAAGCATGGGAAGGGGGGGGGGTGGGAGAGGGAAAAAAACACGTGGACACTGCAAGGACTTCCAGAAAAGAAGTCGTTATTTCAAAAAAGTGGATCTGGGGTGAATTAACGGGGGTAGAAAAGATCAAGGTTTTGGATGGGGGAAGATAAGAGATGGTGGTGAACACCTGGAGGGAGGAGTGGGATTGAAAAGAGTGAGGGAGTTTGTTCCAGAGGTGGGAGAAAAGAGGAATGAAAGAGTGAAGATGAATAGAGAACCTTGATTTTGGCAGTTTAACCATAAGAGTTAATTGACATAATTGTCAAATGTACAATCCTCAAGTCAAACACAAAAACATGTGATCTCGACCCCCTTCCCACCGATTTGTTTATTGAGTGTTTGGACACCCTCCTCCCATTTATTACTGCAGTTATCAATGATTCTCTGACTACGGGTTCATTTCCGCTCCTCTTTAAGCAAGCTCTTGTTAAACCACTTCTTAAAAAGCCCACCCTTGACCTTAACGACATGAAAAATTACCGTCCTATCTCCAACCTGTCTTTCCTGTCAAAGATCACAGAAAGAATTGTGCTATCACAGATGAATGACCATCTAGTTTCAAATAATCTTTTCAATTCTCGCCAGTCAGCATATAGACCAGGCCATAACACCGAGACCGCTCTCCTAAGAATAACCAATGATGTTCTGACCTCTCTTGACTGTGGTAAGGTTTCCGTTCTTGCTCTTTTGGACTTGTCTGCCGCCTTTGACACGATTGACCATAGTGTCTTAATTCGTCGTCTTGAAATCACATTTGGTATAACTGGTACTCCACTTTCTTGGCTGATGTCCTATCTTACTGATAGAGTGCAAACAGTTGTTGTCAATGGCCAGAAATCAGCCCCTTCTCCGCTTTCCTTTGGCGTTCACCAGGGCTCAGTCCTGGGACCTATCCTCTTTCTTTTGTACACTCAGCCTCGATTTGATCTTGTTGCCAGACATTCAGTTGATCACCACGCCTTTGCGAACGACAATCAGCTGTACAAAGGAAGCACGATTCAACAAATCGTGCCCACTGTTGAAGTGTTAGAAGGCTGTATTGCCGACGTGAAGGCGTGGATGACCCAAAACAAACTTCAGCTGAACGATGCTAAAACAGAGTCTATGATTGTAAGATCGCACAGATGTCCTCTACAATGTTCACTTCCTACCACTATTCATGTTGGTGAAACCGATGTAAACTTTGTTTCGTCGGCCAGGAACCTTGGTGTGGTTTTCGACTGTAACATGACATTTTCCAAGCAAGTACTTCAAACTTGCAAATCAGCATACTTTCAGCTGCGAAAGATCGCATCCATTCGCCACTTTCTTACTCCTCAAGCTGCTCTAACTCTGGTCTGTGCCCTCGTCCTCTCAAGGCTAGACTATTGTAATTCTTTGTATGCTGGCTGCCCTCAGTTTCTCTTGGATAAGTTACAAAAGGTTCAAAACTCTGCCGCTCGTCTTGTCTGTAAGGCGAAGAAGTCTGACCATGTTACTCCGCTGCTTGAATCTTTACACTGGCTGCCTGTCTCTGCTCGTGTGCAATACAAAATTTGTACACTATGCTATAAATCATTGTTTGGAACGGGACCTCACTATCTCTCCGATTTGCTCACTCTCTATGAACCTCGGCGACGGCTTCATTCAAGCGACGACTCTATGACCTTAGAGCCGCCGCGCACCAGCACCAAGTCGTTTGACGAGAAATCCTTTTCCTTTGCTGCACCTCTGCTCTGGAATGACTTGCCTTCCTCTGTTCGACATGTTGACTCTCTTCCTGCCTTTAAAACCTCCCTCAAAACCTATCTGTTTCACAAGTCTTTCAAGGTCTAAGTCCTGTTTTCCCTTTGGTTTGAGGTGGGACAGAGATCGAGAGTATGTCTGTGTACATGTGCGGGGGAAGGAGGGGAGGAGGAGGGGGAAGTACACATCTGTGGGTTTTGAATGGGGAGAGAGAGGAATAGGGCAAGAGTGAAAGTGTGTCTGTGTGTGTGTATGTTTGTGTGTGTGTGTGTGTGCGGTGTGTGTGCGTTCGCATGATAATGTAAAGCGCCATGAGGGTCGTTTACTCTGCTTGATGGGGCTATATAAGACTCCTTTATTATTATTATTATTATTAAGAGGGTTGCTGGCAGATCTTGTGCGACCTGTAGGAATATTTGGCGGACAGAGCACAGATAGAGCTGGGGGAGCTAGGCCGGAGAGGAGTCGGTAGAAGACAGAAAGACCACCTACCTGCCTGCTGTGAGCGAGTGAAATGCCCTCGGAGTTAGCTTCATCGCAGGAGATTCCAATGATTCTGAAAGCTTTGGTTTCAACAGCGTGAAGCCGAGCTAGGAGTCCAGCTTTATTATATAGATTTCCCCATGGTTATACTTCTCACTGGAGTAGACTAACCACCCCATGGGATGTGGAGTGCTATGGACTACAGAGGGACTTTGGACTTTAGACTGGGTGAGACATGCCTTGCCTACTCCTTGAGAAGGTGAGGGAAGGGGTGAAGAAGACAGCTCGTGAGAGAAGAGCCAGAGTCAAGTGCAGAGTGAGTAAGAGGTGAGGGTGAGGCGAGGCATGTGTGGGTGCGGTCCTGCGAGAGGCGAGAAACGTGCCAGTTTATTTTTTCAGGCCAAAGTGCAAACATGCCCCTAACTGCACCAGTTTGCTATCTCTCAGCATCCTGGAGACAATTTTCTGCTGAAGCACCATAAGGGCACATTGTATTCCCTCATATGTAGGACTGACAGGGTAGCCTACAGGTATGTACACTCACCTCTAAGTTGCTAGCCTGCGTTGGAATCTTGGCCCAGGTATAAACTGTCATGCTGGTGTTTCACTGGCAGGGTGGTTCATCAATGCGTTCCAAATTCCTGCCCTAACTAGCAGAGGTCATTGCATCAGCGGCACAGCAATGGTCTCAGCCAATGATGCTACCCACAGCCTTGTGCTGCATACAGTCAAAGAAGAAGAAGGTTACCTTCCATAAATCTCTCTATTGTGGCGGACACAAAAGCCCACTGGCGTGGTGACATCATTCCACGCACCAAGTGGGCGGTGGCCACGCCCGAGGGGTAGGCGTGGCCTCAGGATATACACCGGGCGACCAGCCCGGAAGGGTTCAGTGTTACAGTGTAGTCTTACAATAAAGACGTTTATATGTTACCGCTTGTCCGCTTCCTCCTTGCTCACAAGCAGCGCGCGTAACGCCGCGCTTTACTGGTGACCCTCGACGTTGGATCTGCCGGAGCGATCCTTCCACACGCGACGCCATCGCCATGGCCGCCTTCGTCAAACTTCCGGAATTTTGGGAGGCTCAGGCCGAAGTCTGGTTCGTCCAGGCCGAAGCCCAATTTCAGCTTCGGCACCTCACCGGCGATGACACGCGCTACTGCCACGTCGTCGCCTCCCTCGGGCCCGGCACGGCCGCTCGAGTTGTATCCGTCCTTCGCCACCCACCGGACGGCCACAAGTACGAGGCACTCAAGCGGCTACTCCTAGCCACGTTCAGCCTCACGGACGACGCACGGGCCGACCGCCTCCTGGATCTCCCCGAGCTCGGTGAGACGCGCCCGTCGGTCCGAATGGACCATATGCTGTCACTGTTGGGCGACGAAGCCCCCGGTTCGCTATTCCGGGCGCTTTTCCGTCGCCAACTTCCAGCGCAGGTTCGCCTCGCGTTGGACGGGACCGGGCTAACGGAACCCCGAGCATTGGCGGCCGAGGCGGACAAGTACTTCGCCGCTTCGGACACGCGGGCGAGCGTTGGCGTGGCCGTCACGGCCTTCGACGCTGATGTTCCACAGCGTCATCTTCTACAGCACGCTGAGGTTCAGCAGCATGCTGATACGCACCTCGTGAACGCCGCCACGCCCCGCCCACCGCGGCGGCGAAAACCGCCACCGCGGGGAAACCCGTCGACTCCACCGGCCTGGCGGAGCCAGCCGCGCTCCTCCAGCTCCACCACCTGGTGCTGGTTCCACGCCAAGTTCGGCCACGAAGCTCGGCGGTGTCATCCGCCGTGCTCCTTCAACGGGTCGGGAAATGCCCGGGCCGGCGCTCAATTGTGGCGATGAGCGCCGGCCGTTCGAGCAGCCTGCTGTTCATAACGGACACCTTCTCCGGGCGCCGTTACCTGTGCGACACGGGAGCGCAGGTGAGTGTCATTCCCGCCGGCACGTCAGACAAGCACGCCGCGGGTGGGGGCCCCGCGCTGCTTGCCGCGAACGGGACGCCCATCCGTACGTACGGAAAACGCTGCCTCTCTCTGCGGTTTGGAGGGCAGGTTTTCCGTTGGACGTTCGTCACCGCCGACGTGCCCATGGCACTGCTTGGCGCGGACTTCCTGTGCGCTAATGGGCTCCTGGTCGACGTCAAGCGCAGACGGCTTGTCCAGGCCGAGACGTTCAGCTCGCTCGCTTGTGAGTTGCCCAGCTCAACGAGCGGCTTGCCAAGCGGCTTGCCGAACGATTCGGTTCCGGCCACGTTGGTCTGTACGCTTCCGGCAGCGGACGCATTCACCCGCCTCCTCGCCGGCTTCCCGGCCCTCACGCGGCCCACCTTCTCGGCGGGGGCCGTCAAGCACGGGGTGGCCCATCACATCCCCACCGTCGGGCCACCGGTCTACGCCCGGGCACGCCGCCTCGAGCCGGCGAAGCTGGCGGTGGCAAAAGCGGAGTTCGCTACCCTGGAGCGACTCGGCATCGTTCGGCGCTCAGAGAGCGCTTGGGCGTCGCCGCTGCACATCGTGCCGAAGCCCGGCGGGGGATGGCGACCGTGCGGGGACTATCGCCGTCTCAATGACGCCACGACTCCCGACCGCTACCCCGTCCCCCACATTCAGGACTTTTCCGCCCGTTTGGCGGGCAGGTCCTTCTTCTCGAAGGTGGACCTCATACGCGGCTACCATCAGGTCCCCGTCAGGCCGGAGGACGTCCCGAAGACGGCGGTCATCACGCCGTTCGGACTCTTCGAGTTCCTGCGCATGCCCTTCGGTCTGAAGAATGCGGCTCAGGCGTTCCAGCGACTGATGGACAGCGTCCTGCGCGACTTGGATTTTGTCTACGTCTACCTGGACGATATCCTCGTCGCCAGCGCGTCCCGCGAAGAGCACCTACGCCACCTCCGCACGCTCTTCGAACGCCTGGGCCAGCATGGCCTGATTGTGAACCCCGCAAAGTGCCGGTTCGGCGCCGCCACAATCGATTTTCTGGGGCACCGTGTCACCAGGCACGGCGCCGTCCCCCTGCCGGCCAAGGTGGAGGCGGTGAAGGGGTTTCCGCGCCCCCGCACGATCAGAGGGCTGCAGGAGTTCCTGGGCATGGTGAACTTTTACCATCGGTTCCTGCCCCGTATCGCCCAGCTCCTGCGCCCCCTGCACGAAGCTCTCCGAGGTAAGCCGGGCAAAGGCGACGTTACCTGGACCGAGCAGATGGACACGGCGTTCACGGGCGCGAAGCTCGCCTTGGCTAACGCCACCATGCTCGCGCACCCGGCGCCCGATGCACCGATCGCCCTCACCACCGATGCCTCAGACTACGCGGTGGGCGCGGTGCACGAGCAATGGGTGCGTGGAGCTTGGCAACCGCTGGCGTTCTTTAGCCGGCAGCTTCGCCCGCCCGAACGCCGTTACAGTACCTTCGACCGCGAGTTGCTCGGACTTCACTTGGCGGTCAGGCACTTCCGCCATCTGCTCGAGGGCCGGGCGTTCACTGCCTTCGTCGACCACAAGCCGCTGATCTTCGCGATGGGCAAGGTCACCGAGCCGTGGTCGGCCCGGCAGCAGCGTCACTTCTCGGCCGTGTCCGAGTACACGACGGACATCCAGCACGTCGCGGGGAAGGACAACCCGGTGGCGGATTGCCTTTCCCGGGCCGTCGCCCACGCAGTCCACCTCGGCATCGACTATGCCCGGATGGCAGCGGACCAGGCCGCTGACCCCGACGTCCAGGCCTTGCGGACCGCCATCACGGGCCTCCGCGTCACCGAGGTGCCGTTCGACGGCGCGGGCGCGGCCCTCTTGTGCGACGTCTCCCTCGGGCGTCCTCGCCCCATTGTGCCCGCGGGCTGGCAGCGCCAGGTGTTTGACGCCATCCACGGCCTGTCCCACCCGGGCGCGAGGGCCTCCCAAAGGCTGATCGCCGACAAGTTCGTCTGGCATGGCCTCCGGAAGGCCGTCCGCGGCTGGGCCAGGACGTGCCTCGCGTGCCAGCGCGCCAAGGTGCACCGGCACACCCAGGCCCCGTTGGCCCCGTTCACGGTGCCGGAACGCCGGTTTGACCACGTCCACGTGGACCTGGTGGGACGTCTGCCCCCCTCGCGGGGTTTCACCTACGTCCTCACCATGGTGGACCGCACCACCCGGTGGCCGGAGGCCGTGCCCTTGGCGTCGACAACGGCGGCCGATGTCGCGCAGGCTTTCATCGCCACCTGGGTCGCCCGGTTCGGCGCCCCCTCAGACATCTCATCCGACCGCGGCCCCCAGTTCACCTCGGAGCTCTGGGGGGCGGTTGCGCAGGGGCTCAGGGTCCGGCTGCACCGAACCACGGCCTACCACCCCCAGGCTAACGGCCTGTGTGAGCGATTTCACCGCTCATTGAAGGCCGCGCTCCGGGCCACCCTCCGCGACGGCGGCTGGGTCGACAGGCTCCCCTGGGTCCTGCTGGGCCTCCGGACGGCGCCCAAGGAGGACCTGCGCGCATCCGCGGCGGAGTTGGTCTTCGGGCAACCGCTGCGGGTGCCGGGCGAGTTCCTCCCCGACTCCACGGCACCATGGTCCGCGGCACAGCAGCGCTCCGCTCTGCAAGAGACCGCCCAGAGGTTCGCCCCGGTGCCAACGGCATGCCACGGGCACCCACCGACGCACGTCGCCCCGGAGCTTCGCACGGCGGAGTACGTCTTCGTCCGCCACGATGCCCATCGGACACCACTGCGGCCCCCGTACGACGGGCCTTTCCGCGTGCTGGAGACCGGGGCGAAGCACTTCACCCTGGACATCGGCGGTACTCCTGACCGCGTTTCGGTAGACCGCCTCAAGCCGGCCCACCTCGATGTGGACCATCCACCGCCAGTGGCCCGACCCCCACGTCGGGGCCGCCCTCCTGCGGGCGGACCCCCGGCACCGCCCAGCCCCGCCGCCACGGCGCCCCCCGGTCCTGCACCCATCCCAGGGGCAGCCAGGGGCATCCCACCTGGTATCCCTGCACCCCGGACGCCGCCGATCGCCAGGGGGCGCTTCGGCCGGGTCATTCGTCTGCCCCGCAAACTGGCCCTCCAGGTGCGCGGGAATTCTGGGGGGGCGCATGTGGCGGACACAAAAGCCCACTGGCGTGGTGACATCATTCCACGCACCAAGTGGGCGGTGGCCACGCCCGAGGGGTAGGCGTGGCCTCAGGATATACACCGGGCGACCAGCCCGGAAGGGTTCAGTGTTACAGTGTAGTCTTACAATAAAGACGTTTATATGTTACCGCTTGTCCGCTTCCTCCTTGCTCACAAGCAGCGCGCGTAACGCCGCGCTTTACTATCATATTATTCCCACCCATAGTTCCTTTTCAGATTCACAGGTTTTCCTTTAAACATTTAAGGACCCCATTGCATCTCCTTTGACAGGTAGACATCACCCGTGTAATTTTGCTTCCATATCCATCTGGTCCACCCAAGCATCCTCCCACTACCCCTCATTTCTCCCCATCCCTATTATTTATCCATAATCTATCTCTATCTATCTATCTATCTCTATCTCTATCTCTATCTCTATCTCTATCTCTCTCTCTCTCTCTCTCTCTCTCTCTCTCTCTCTCTCTCTCTCTCTCTCTGTCTCTGTCTCTGTCTCTGTCTCTGTCTCTCTCTGTCTCTGTCTCTGTCTCCTTTCTCTCTCTTTCTCTTTCTCTTTTTTTCTCTTTTTCTCTCTCTCTCTCCACTGTTGGTTTTGTTCTGTGACATCCTGATATGAGCATTGACCTTGTATACAAAAAACCTGATTAGATTCCGGTCTGATAAATGGAACACGTCCTTCAATCCTGGCAATATTAGTCTCAATCTGTTGCTCTGGAAGGATTGTGAAATCAAAGCCACAAAGGAACCCACAAAGCTATTCCATGGTCAGCCTCTTGGAGAGATTCAATTTGTTGAAAGTTTCGGCTTCACTATTCTGCATGACCTCTCCTGGACCGATCATACAGCAAAGCTGGCCTATAAAGCTCGCCGTAGACAGAGCATCCTCCATTATTTTATGTTTTTCATTGAAAAGTCAAAACTACTCGGTCCACAAAGCCTTTGTCCATTGCTCAATAGAGTGCTGCTCCCCCTTATGGGCTTGCACCCAAGCATAGCATCTGTTTCTCTTGAATTCTGTGGAATATAAAGCTCTCAACATTATTAACATCTCCCTCAATGAGCCAAAAGCACAAACTCTGTTTCTCTCGCATCACAGGCAAGTTTGTGGCCTATTTACCTTGTACCACCTCTCCTCCGGTCTGGCTCCCTGTGCTTTCTCAGCCCTCCGACCTTCCCCAAATCTGGGATACACATGTTCTTCCAGTAATTTTCTCAGAACAAACTTTCAAAATCCAGGCTGACGGCACACCTCCACTATCTTGCTACTCCCTTTCCTAGGACGAGGAACCACCATTCCCATGGGGAATAAGATATGTTGATGGTGATGTCATCAGTGCCTTAATTATGATGCTGAAGCGCGATGCTGCGCGCGCTAATGCTTACGCAAAGAGCAAGCGGACAACGCGGTTCATAAAAGAGTCTTTATTGAAAGTACTCAAACTGCAGCACTAAGCTGCTCAGGGCTGCGCGCCCCGTGTATATCGTGAGGCCACGCCTCTCTCCCTGGCGTGGCCCATCCCCACTTGGTGTGCGGGGTGATGTCACCACGTCAGTGCTTTCGTGTCCGCCACACGCGCCCCCCCAGAATCCCCGCGCACCTGAAGGGTCAGTTTGCGGGGCAAACGGATGACCCGGCCGAAGCGCCCCCTGGCGACTGGCGGCGTCTGGGATGCAGGGATGCCATCTGGGATGCCTCCAGCTGCAGGACCGGGGGGCGGCGGGGCTGGGCGGTGCCGGGGGTCCGCCCGCAGGGGGGCGGCCCCGAGGCGGGGGTCGGGCCACTGGCGGTGGATGGTCCACGTCGAGGTGGGCCGGCTTGAGACGGTCTACAGAAACGCGGTCAGGAGTACCGCCGATGTCCAGGGTGAAGTGCTTCGCCCCGGTCTCCAGCACGCGGAAAGGCCCGTCGTACGGGGGCTGCAGTGGTGTCCGGTGGGCATCGTGGCGGACAAAGACGTACTCCGCCGTGCGAAGCTCCGGGGCGACGTGCGTCGGTGGGTGCCCGTGGCATGCCGTTGGCACCGGGGCGAACCTCTGGGCGGTCTCTTGCAGAGCGGAGCGCTGCTGTGCCACGGACCATGGTGCCGTGGAGTCGGGGAGGAACTCGCCCGGCACCCGCAGCAGTTGCCCGAAGACCAACTCCGCCGCGGATGCGCGCAGGTCCTCCTTGGGCGCCGTCCGGAGGCCCAGCAGGACCCAGCGGAGCCTGTCGACCCAGCCGCCGTCACGGAGGGTGGCCCGGAGCGCGGCCTTCAATGAGCGGTGAAATCGCTCACACAGGCCGTTAGCCTGGGGGTGGTATGCCGTGGTTCGGTGCAGCCGGACCCCGAGCCCCTGCGCGACCGCCCCCCAGAGCTCCGAGGTGAACTGGGGGCCGCGGTCGGACGAGATGTCTGAGGGGGCGCCGAACCGGGTGACCCAGGTGGTGATGAAAGCCTGCGCGACATCGGCCGCCGTCGTCGACGCCAAGGGCACGGCCTCCGGCCACCGGGTGGTGCGGTCCACCATGGTGAGGACGTGGGTGAAACCCCACGAGGGGGGCAGAGGTCCCACCAGGTCCACGTGGACGTGGTCAAACCGGCGTTCCGGCACCGTGAACGGGGCCAACGGGGCCTGGGTGTTCCGGTGCACCTTGGCGCGCTGGCACGCGAGGCACGTCCTGGCCCAGCCGTGGACGGCCTTCCGGAGGCCATGCCAGACGAACTTGTCAGCGATCAACCTTTGGGAGGCCCTCGCGCCCGGGTGGGACAGGCCGTGGATGGCGTCAAACAACTGGCGCTGCCAGCCCGCGGGCACGATGGGGCGAGGACGCCCGAGGGAGACGTCGCACAAGTGGGCCGCGCCCGCGCCGTCGAACGGCACCTCGGTGACGCGGAGGCCCGTGACGGCGGTCCGCAAGGCCTGGACGTCGGGGTCAGCGGCCTGGTCCGCTGCCATCCGGGCATAGTCGATGCCAAGGTGGACTGTGTGGGCGACGGCCCGGGAAAGGCAATCCGCCACCGGGTTGTCCTTCCCCGCGACGTGCCGGATGTCCGTCGTGTACTCGGACACGGCCGAGAGGTGACGCTGCTGCCGGGCCGACCACGGCTCGGTGACCTTGCCCATCGCGAAGATCAGCGGCTTGTGGTCGACGAAGGCCATGAACGCACGGCCCTCGAGCAGATGGCGGAAGTGCCTGACCGCCAAGTGAAGCCCGAGCAACTCGCGGTCGAAGGTACTGTAACGGCGTTCGGGCAGGCGAAGCTGCCGGCTAAAGAACGCCAGCGGTTGCCAAGCTCCACGCACCCATTGCTCGTGCACCGCGCCCACCGCGTAGTCCGAGGCGTCGGTGGTGAGGGCGATCGGTGCATCGGGCGCCGGGTACGCGAGCATGGTGGCGTTAGCCAAGGCGAGCTTCGCGACCGTGAACGCCATGTCCATCTGCTCGGTCCAGGTAACGTCGCCTTTGCCCGGCTTACCTCGGAGAGCTTCGTGCAGGGGGCGCAGGAGCTGGGCGATACGGGGCAGGAACCGATGGTAAAAGTTCACCATGCCCAGGAACTCCTGCAGCCCTCTGATCGTGCGGAGGCGCGGAAACCCCTTCACCGCCTCCACCTTGGCCGGCAGGGGGACGGCTCTGTGCCTGGTGCCACGGTGCCCCAGAAAATCGATTATGGCGGCGCCGAACCGGCACTTTGCGGGGTTCACAATCAGGCCATGCTGGCCCAGGCATTCGAAGAGCGTGCGGAGGTGGCGTAGGTGCTCTTCGCGGGACGCGCTGGCGACGAGGATATCGTCCAGGTAGACGTAGACAAAATCCAAGTCGCGCAGGACGCTGTCCATCAGTCGCTGGAACGCCTGAGCCGCATTCTTCAGACCGAAGGGCATCCGCAGGAACTCGAAGAGTCCGAATGGCGTGATGACCGCCGTCTTCGGGACGTCCTCCGGCCTGACGGGGACCTGATGGTAGCCGCGTATGAGGTCCACCTTCGAGAAGAAGGACATGCCCGCCAAACGGGCGGAAAAGTCCTGAATGTGGGGGACGGGGTAGCGGTCTGGAGTGGTGGCGTCATTGAGACGGCGATAGTCCCCGCACGGTCGCCATCCCCCGCCGGGCTTCGGCACGATGTGCAGCGGCGACGCCCAAGCGCTCTCTGAGCGCCGAACGATGCCGAGTCGCTCCAGGGTAGCGAACCCCGCTTTTGCCACCGCCAGCTTTGTCGGCTCGAGGCGGCATGCCCGGGCGTAGGCCGGTGGCCCGACGGTGGGGATGTGATGGGCCACCCCGTGCTTGACGGCCGCCGCCGAGAAGGTGGGCCGCGTGAGGGCTGGGAAGCCGGCGAGGAGGCGGGTGAATGCGTCCGCTGCCGGAAGCGTACAGACCAACGTGGCCGGAACCGAACCGTTCGGCAAGCCGCTCGTTGAGCTGCTCAACGAGCTGGGCAGCGCACAAGCGAGCGAGCTGAACGTCTCGGCCTGGACAAGACATCTGCGCTTTACGTCGACCAGGAGCCCATTAGCGCACAGGAAGTCCGCGCCAAGCAGTGCCATGGGCACGTCGGCGGTGACGAACGTCCATCGGAAAACCTGCCCTCCGAACCGCAGAGAGAGGCAGCGTTTTCCGTACGTACGGATGGGCGTCCCGTTCGCGGCAAGCAGCGCGGGGCCCCCGCCCGCGGCGTGCTTGTCTGACGTACTGGCGGGAATGACACTCACCTGCGCTCCCGTGTCGCACAGGTAACGGCGCCCGGATAAGGTGTCCGTTATGAACAGCGGGCTGCTCGAACGGCCGGCGCTCATCGGCACTATTGAGCGCCGGCCCGGGCGTTTCCCGACCTGTTGAAGGAGCATGGCGGATGACATTGCCGAGCCTCGTGGCCAAACTTGGCGTGGAACCAGCACCAGGTGGTGGAGCTGGAGGAGTGTGGCTGGCTCCGCCAGGCCGGTGGAGTTGGCGGTTTTCCCCGCGGTGGCGGTTTTCGCCGCGGAGGTGGGCGGGGCGTGGCGGTGGTCACGAGGGGTGTATCAGCATGCTGTGTATGCTGTGTAAGCTGATGCTGTGGATCAGCAGCATCAGCAGCATCAGCCTCGAGGTCCGTGACGGCCGCACCGACTCTCGCCCGCGTATCCGAAGCCGCGAAGTACCTGTCCGCCTCGGCTGCCAATGCTCGGGGTTCCGTTAGCCCGGTCCCGGCCAATGCGAGGCGAAGCTGCGCTGGAAGTTGGCGACGGAAAAGCGCCCGGAATAGAGAACCGGGGGCTTCGTCGCCCAACAGTGACAGCATATGGTCCATTCGGACCGACGGGCGCGTGTCGCCGAGCTCGGGGAGATCCAGGAGGCGGTCGGCCCGTGCGTCGTCCGTGAGGCCGAACGTGGCTAGGAGTAGCCGCTTGAGTGCCTCGTACTTGTGGCCGTCCGGTGGGTGGCGAAGGACGGACACAACTCGAGCGGCCGTGCCGGGCCCGAGGGAGGCGACGACGTGGCAGTAGCGCGTGTCGTCGCCGGTGAGGCGCCGAAGCTGAAATTGGGCTTCGGCTTGGACGAACCAGACTTCGGCCTGGGCCTCCCAAAATTCGGGAAGTTTAATCGACATTGCCTTGTCGTTTGCCGTTGCAATGGCGTCGTGTTCGGAAGGATCGCTACGGCAGATCCAACGTCGAGGTCACCATATGAAGCGCGATGCTGCGCGCGCTAATGCTTACGCAAAGAGCAAGCGGACAACGCGGTTCATAAAAGAGTCTTTATTGAAAGTACTCAAACTGCAGCACTAAGCTGCTCAGGGCTGCGCGCCCCGTGTATATCGTGAGGCCGCGCCTCTCTCCCTGGCGTGGCTCATCCCCACTTGGTGTGCGGGGTGATGTCACCACGTCAGTGCTTTCGTGTCCGCCACAATGCCATAATTCGTCAAGTACAATGCTTGATCTGATCAGTATGAATAAAACAAAAAATCCTCTGCAACTGTTGGTCTGATGGGCACAAAATTTTCACCATAGGAGCGCCGCCTCCTGTGGAATATTTTAATGACAATCATGACGTCATAGGTCATGTGGTACAGGCCCCATCTTGGAAAAACCGAAAAATGTTGCACCTCTATATCTCCGAAACTGCTGCATGGAAAAAATTGAAACATGGCTCATTGTCAAGTACTCCCAATAGGGAAAAAGATATGTTAATGATGATGTCATCTGTGCCTTCGTTATGACGTCATAATTCGACAAGTACAACACGTATCCGATCATTGTGAATTTTTTTTTCTCAGCAACTGTTGGTCTGATCGGCACGAATTTTTTAACCATAGGAGCACCTCCTCATGTAGAATATTTTAATGATAATCATGACGTCATAGGTCATGTGGTACAGGCCCCATCTTGGAAAAACAGAAAAATGTTGCACCTCTATATCTCCGAAATCGCTGCATGGAAAAAATTTAAACATGGCTCATTGTGAAGAACTCCATATGGGGATTGGTGTTGTTAACGATGACGTCATTGGTCCTATAATTATGATGTCATAATTCGACAGGGACAACGCTTAGTCTGATCAGTTTGAAATGTATCGAGTGTGATGTATGCAACAATTATATTAGAAAATATAAATTTATGATGTAATCGCTCACGTGGTCTGGCAGCCATATTAGATCAAAGAAAGAAAATGTTCAAAAACAGAAGAGTTGGCTCGCAACAGGTTGACTGTGCAGGGTAAGTATTCTATGAACACCATCTAGTTACAGTAAGGAATGGAGGCCAAAACGTTTATCAAATGGGACTTTTTCAGAAAGCCGCAATTTGAACCTGATCAACCAAAGCAAAAGAAAGATGTTTCTTAAACTACAATCACAATGTTTGGTGAAACTTTGACTGTGATGAACAAGCGTTACATGTAGTCTGCTTCTTTGTTCATATGCAGCACAAGGCTGCGGGGTAGCATCATTGGCTGAAGGTGCGGCTGTGCCGCAGTTGCAATGCCCTCTGCTGGTTAGGCCAGGAATTTGGCCATGGTGCGGGCGATAACTCTTTAACCCTTCGTGAAGTACACTGTGGGATTATTATAACGTCCAAGTTGATAGCTTCGAGGTGAGTGTGTGTACCTGTAGGGCCTTGGCCATCCTGTCAGCCTATCAGTTGCAGAAGGAGCTGCAATTTTAAATTTTGAATCATGGAAATGCTTACAGAAGATGGGATTCCTGCACAAATTATTCAAGGCGTACCCCCTAATTTTTCTTCTCCTTGGCTATTTAAGTTACAGACTCGATGAGGCAATGAAGTGTCTGGGTTATCATGTCCATTCTTGTCAAAACGTAAAGATAACATGCAAAGGCTTGTGGCTTTTTAACAATTTCCCCTGAGCCTACATCAATCTTTCTTACTTATGTAGTTTCTTTCTTACCATAAGGCAGCCATAGTGGCATAATCATGAACGTGTTATAACAATTATAGGCATGCCAAAGGCTGTACTTTCATGAAATCAAATTCCCTCCAAATCCTTTCTGAACTCAACAGCTAACCACTTAGACACATCTTGTCAAAGAAGCATTTGCCAATTCTTTGTCTGAAATAGCTGAAGATTAATGGAACTGTCTGAATATGATGGTGGTGCAGTTGCATGGACCGAAAATTGGAATTGAACGAATTTTCTCCATGAAATTTTCAATCAAAGTAATTCTTCCCTCTCTTTCCATACTAATTTTCTCTTTTTTTTTAATTTTTCTTTTCCCCCAACCCACGAATAAACAAGGACCAACTAATTTCATACCTATCATTCATATATCATCATCTCTGTCCCATCACTCCGCATCTACTTTCTGCATTTCTCCACCTCCATTCCACAGCATGCACTTCCATTGATAATGTATTTCCTGCAAGCAAGTTTAGTTGACGCGTCTTCTTGACTCTGGGAGAGCAAAAATCCTAAGAAGCTATATAAGTGAGAAAAAGCAACGTTGCACCTGGTGCAGTAGAAAAGGTATGATCCATGGCTTTCTCGTGCCATATTTGCACATGGTTAATTGATAAGCGAAGCACTTATGCTTTGCTAGCAGTATTGCTATAATACTCAAAACTGAGTGTGTTTGTCCACAATGATTCAAAAGCATTAAATATATTATGTTGGGAATGTGACCTGCCTTCATGGTCGTTATTATGCATTTTCTTCAGTTTCGTTTACCGTTGAGAGAAGGTGCTAATTCTACTGTTTACAGCAGATAGTCAAGTTGCATGCCAACTCCATAAACACTAACTCCGAAAATAAGGAAGACAATTGAGAAAACTCTTCATGAAAAACTCTTACAAATATTTAGAATATAACACTAAAGTCTACCTTCTCTATTTATCTGTCAAGATTTATTAACTGAGATTTGACAAAGGTATACTTAACCGGTATGGGAAGCCAAGTAAAGCTGACCTTTCCAGCGTTAATGATTCATTTAGAAGACATCATCCTGACCCCATGTATTTTGAGAGAGACACATGACAAACATAAACAACAAAGAGCAATCGGAGATTGCAGACCCTCGCCAGGATGTGCCAGGACGTGTTTGTGTGGTGTTTATTACTCCCGCCAGGAGTAATGCATTCGATCGTGTGTGTGTGTGCGTGCGTGCGTGTGTGTGTGTTCGTGTGTTCGTGAACAAGATATCTGGAAAAGTTCTGAACGGATTTGGATGAAAGTTGGTGGGATGATTGTCCTTGAGATAAAGAAGAATTGATTAGTTTTTGGTGAAGCTCAGGATATTATTCCGGATCCAGGAATCTTTTGAAGGATTTTTGGCCATTGTAAAATTTGCGACTAGGACTCATTTTTTTTCAACATTATCTTCTATATATTCTATATTTAACATTGTGATATGAAAATAGTTTTCATATTTGTTAAAAATGTAGTTTAAACTCGTGGTTATGCGTTAGAGCGGTGTATTTTGTTAGCAGCGTCGTCTTCAATGTTCTTTTTTTTTCTGATAAAGACATATTCTGTCATTTTAAAACCACCAAAGTGTGTATTCGGTTTCCCCGTTTCATAAAGTGTATTGTTTGATACGTATAATGCTTTAAAACTATTTTTTGTTTGTTTGTTTGTTTTTCCCTCAGAAGAGATATCAACATTTACCTCAGCGAATGTCAATCGCGGTGTCAGTATTTGATGAACTTATAAGGACTTAGGTGAGTTATAAGTGTGACAAGCATGTGCACGTGATTCTTCCCAGAAGAAGGAGTGGTCAGTGGTCACATCAGCTTGTACGACTTAAAATGAGCGAGTTTTGTTTTCACGTTTGGGCCAGTTTTACATGTTGTATCCCTAAGGAATGAAACGAACGTTTTGTCTGGCTTACAATTTTATTTGAAGTCACACATGCCGCAAAATACACTCACTTATATAGAATTGAACGCTGAATCCGAAAATGTAAGTGAAATTGCGGTTTTTTTTTAATTTACATTATTATATATATATATATATATACATTATACATATATATACATATTGGGTTAGGATGTGCGTGTGTGTGTGTTCGTGTGTTCGTGTTGGGCTAGCCTTTCCAGTGCCCGTCCAGAGCGCCCGGGCACGCCCAGCCTCGACTTGCCAGGCCGCAGCCAAACACGCCCGGGCAGGTGTTGGGCTAGCCTGGTGTTGGGCTAGCGGCTAGGGTGCCGGCTTAGGATCCTAGGATCCTGGGTTCGAATCCCGGTCAATCGCTGAATTAACGCCAGGGGGGTTGACTCAGCCTGTCATCCTTCCGAGGTCGGCAAATTGAGTACCAGTTCACTGGTAATTCCCTGCTTGTCGTTAAAGGCGCGCTCTGGACGAGCACTGGAAAGGCGAGAGCGGGCATGCCCGGACGCTCTGGGCGAGCCCTGGAAAGGCGATAGCGGGCATGCCCGGACGCTCTGGGCGAGCCCTGGAAAGCCGATAGCGGGCATGCCCGGACGCTCTGGGCGAGCCCTGGAAAGGCGAGAGCGGGCATGCCCGGGAAAGACGAGACCGGGCGTGCCCGGGAGGTTCGGGCGTGCCCGGGAACAGTGAGTCCGGGCATGCCCGGGAGAGGCGCATCTGGCCGTGTTCTGGCCGGTGCAAGGCGATTGTGTGCATCCAGCGGTAACCGCTACACACGCCCCTCCAGAATCGACCTGCACCGGCAGGGTCAATTTAAGGGGGGTCCGGATGACCCGGCCGAAGCGACCCCTGGAGGGTCGTGGGGAGGGGTCCGACGTGGTGGTGGGTGGTCGAGCGGGGGGAACTGTGGACGGGGGGCGGCCTCGCCGCGGAGGAAGGGCCAACCGTGGTGGTCGGTCGACGTCCATGTGCGCCGGTTTGAGGCGGTCCACAGAGATCCGGTCCGACCGGCCGCCAACGTCGACGACAAAGGACTTGTCGCCCCGTCGCAGGACCCGGAAGGGCCCGTCGTACGGCGGCCGGAGTGGCCCCCGGTGCGCGTCATGACGCACAAAGACGTACTCCGCTGTGCGAAGCGCCGGGGGGACGTAGGACTGGGGGCCACCATGGCGGGACGTTGGCACGGGGGCAAATCGGCGGGTGGCCTCCTGGAGGTCCGAGCGCTGGTGTGCGGCGGACCAGGGACTGGTAGCGTCGGGCACGAACTCGCCCGGGACGCGGAGCGGCTGGCCGTAGACGAACTCGGCGGCGTACGCCCGGAGGTCCTCCTTGGGTGCCGTGCGGAGCCCCAAAAGGACCCACGGCAGCCGCTCGGTCCAACCGTCGTCCTGAAGGCCGGCCATGAGTGCGGCCTTCATGGAGCGGTGAAACCGCTCGCACAACCCGTTGGCTTGGGGGTGGTAGGCCGTGGTGCGGTGCAGCGTGACCCCCAACGAGCGGGCGACCGCGCCCCAAAGTTCGGACGTGAACTGTGGGCTGCAGTCGGACGAGATGTCCGCCAGTGCACCGAAGCGCGCGACCCAGGTGGCGATGAACGCCTGCGCCACGTCGGCGGTGGTGGTGGAGGTGAGGGGCACGGCCTCCGGCCACATGGTGGTCCTGTCCACCATGGTGAGCAGGTGGGTGAACCCCCGCGATGGGGGCAGCGGACCCACCAGGTCCACGTGGACGTGGTCGAAACGCCGTGCAGGCATGGTGAAAGGTGCCAGCAGGGCCTGCTGGCAGGCCGTGCAGGCGTTGGCCCAGTCGCGGACGTTCCGTCGAAGGCCGTGCCAGACGAAACGCGCCGACACCAGCTTCTGAGAAGTTTTCCGGCCCGGGTGAGAAAGGCCGTGGATGGAGGCGAAGATGCGGCGCTGCCAGGAAACAGGCACGATGGGGCGAGGCTGGCCCTGGGAGACGTCGCAGAGCAGGACGGTGCCCGCGAAGGGGATGTCGGCCAGGCGGAGGCCCGTGTCCACTGCCCGGAGGGCCTGCACCGAGGTGTCGGTGGTCTGGTCGGCCGCCATGAGCGCGAAGTCCACGCCGAGGTGGACCGCGTTCGCGCTGGCCCGAGAAAGACAGTCGGCCACAGCGTTGTCTTTGCCGGCGACGTGCCGGATGTCCGTGGTGAATTCCGACACGGTGGAGAGGTGGCGCTGCTGGCGGGCCGACCACGGCGACGTGACTTTGGCCATTGCGTATACCAACGGCTTGTGGTCGACGAAAGCCGTGAACGGGCGGCCCTCCAGGAGGTGTCGGAAATGGCGAACGGCCAGGAATAGACCGAGCAGCTCGCGGTCGAACGTGCTGTATTTTAACTCGTTCGGCCGGAGCTGCCGGCTGAAAAAAGCGAGTGGCTGCCAAACCCCGTCCACCCATTGTTCATGGACGGCACCCACCGCGTAGTTGGAGGCGTCCGTAGTGAGGGCGATGGGCGCATTGAGCACCGGGTGAGCCAGCAGCGTTGCGTCGGCGAGGGCCCGTTTTGCGCTCGCGAAGGCCGCGTCCATGGCCACGGACCAAACGATGTCATGCTTGGCCGGCTTGCCCCGGAGGGCCTCGTAAAGGGGCCGCATGAGCTGAGCAGTGCGGGGCACGAATCGGTGATAAAAATTCACCATGCCGAGGAACTCTTGTAGGGCCTTGATGGAACGGGGACGCGGGAACGTGGTGATGGCCTCGACCTTGGTCGGCAGCGGCACGGCCCCGGTCTTGGTGATGCGGTGGCCCAAAAAGTCAACGGTCGTCGTGCCGAAGTGGCATTTGGCCGGGTTGACAATTAAGCCGTGCTCGCTGAGGCGACCAAACAGTGTTCGGAGGTGGAGGAGGTGCTCGGCGCGGGACGTGCTGGCGACGAGGATGTCGTCCAGATAGATGAAAAGAAATGGCAGGTCACGCAGCACGCCATCCATTAAGCGCTGGAACGCCTGCGCCGCGTTCTTGAGGCCAAACGGCATCCTCAAAAATTCGAACAGGCCGAACGGCGTGATGACGGCCGTCTTCGGGACGTCGGCCGCCCGGACAGGTACCTGGTGGTATCCCCGTATCAGGTCAATTTTGGAAAATATGACCCGTCCCGCCAAACGGGCGGAAAAGTCCTGGATGTGCGGGATCGGGTACCTGTCGGGGGTGGTAGCGTCGTTGAGGCGGAGGTAATCGCCACACGGGCGCCATCCGACCCCCGGCTTTGGCATGATGTGCAGTGGTGAGGCCCACACGCTATTGGAGCGCCGCACGATGCCGAGGTGCTCCAATGCGTCGAACTCGGCCTTTGCCACGGCGAGCTTGGCCGGGTCGAGGCGGCGGGCCCTGGCGTAGACCGGCGGGCCCGTAGTGGGTATGTGGTGCTCGATCCCATGCCGCACTGCGACGGCCGAAAACGTCGGCCGTGTGAGGGCCGGGAATTCCACGAGCAGGCGAGCGAACTCGTTCGCCGTCGGGAGGGCGCACGCCAGTTCGGTCGGCACAGAGCTGCTCATCGTGCACGCCAGGGAGCTGAAGGTCTCGGCGTTGACAAGGCGACGACGTTTGACGTCGACCAGCAGCCCGTGCGCGCAGAGGAAGTCGGCGCCCAGCAAAGCCATAGGGACGCAGGCGATCACAAAGGTCCACTGAAAGCGCTGGCTGCCGAAGCAGAGGGTGACGTTGCGCGGGCCGAAAGTGCGTATGGCCGAGCCATTAGCAGCGACCAAAGAGGGGCCGCAAACGGCGTCCCGCCTGTCCTGCTCGGAGGTGGGTATGACGCTCAGTTGGGCGCCGGTGTCACAAAGGAAACGCCGCCCGGACGCTTTGTCCCGAATAAAAAGCAAGTTGCTCGAGTGGCCGGCGCTCATGGCTGGGAATGAACGCCGGCCCAGCCGTTTCCTGACTTGCCGAAAGTGCACGGGGGTCGGCACGTCCGAGCCTTGTGTCCGAACCTGGCGTGGTAATAACACCATGCCTGGTCAGGTGGAGGCCCCGGCCGTCGTGTCGGAAGCGGTCGGTGCGGCGTGGCGGCCGCCAGTTTCACCGGCAGTTCGGCCTCCAACCGCGCAGGGCGCTCGGGCGTCGTGGGCGTCGCCTCGGACGGCGGCAGGCTCCAGGTAGCCGCGCCGATGTGTTGGCCCGCCGAGGAGATCTTATCGGCTTCCCTGGCGAGGGCGCGGGGATCGGTGATCGACGTGCCAGCCAGGGCGAGGCATACCGGGTGAGGCAGCTGGCGAAGGAACAGCTCACGGAACAGAAAATCCGGAGAGTGCTCACCGAGCAACGAGAGCATATATTCCATGCGCTCGGACGGGCGCATGTCGCCGAGCTCGGGCAGGTCGAGCAGGCGCCGTGCGCGTGCCGCCGGTGAGAGGGCGAAAGCGTCGAGGAGGAGCGTCTTCAGCGCGTCATACTTGTCGGCAGCGTGCGGGTGCTCGAGGAGGCTCAGGGCGTGGGCCGCGGTGGCGGAACCGAGCGCTGCCACGACGTGGTGGAAGAGGGTGTCGTCCGCGGTGATGCCTCGCAGGGCGAACTGGGAGTCCGCCTGGGCGAACCAAACAGCCGCGTGAGCCTCCCAGAAGGTAGGCAGTTTAAGAGTCACTGCCGTGTCCATGTCGGTGGGTCACCAGTGAGGGAGCTGCGCTCCAACGCGAGTCGAAAGAAGTGACGCGACCAAAGACGGAATTCGTCCGAGTTGCTTTATTAAAACAAAACAGCTCAGGTATTCTGACAAAAGCCCGTTTATCGGGCAGCAATATATATACACATTTATGTCGGGAAGTTTGCCCGGCAAAAGCTATACCGGGCATGCCCGGGTGTCAAGGGTGAGCCTTGGAAAGGCGAGTCTGGACCTGCCCGGGCGTGTTTGGCTGCGGCCTGGCAAGTCGAGGCTGGGCGTGCCCGGGCGCTCTGGACGAGCACTGGAAAGGCGAGAGCGGGCATGCCCGGACGCTCTGGGCGAGCCCTGGAAAGGCGATAGCGGGCATGCCCGGACGCTCTGGGCGAGCCCTGGAAAGGCGATAGCGGGCATGCCCGGACGCTCTGGGCGAGCCCTGGAAAGGCGAGAGCAGGCATGCCCGGGAAAGACGAGACCGGGCGTGCCCGGGAGGTTTGGGCGTGCCCGGGAACAGTGAGTCCGGGCATGCCCGGGAGAGGCGCGTCTGGCCGTGTTCTGGCCGGTGCAAGGCGATTGTGTGCATCCAGCGGTAACCGCTACAATATATTACATTATTACATTACATTATTATATTACATTACATTATATAACGATTATTACATTACACGCGATTATTACACGCGATTACGCGCGATCGCGCGAGGCGTGATTATTACATTATATATATACATATATTATACATATATATATATATATATATATATATATGTATATGTATATGTATATATATATATATATATATATATATATATTTATATGTATACATATGTATATATATTGTTGCGGATATGGGATTTGGCCTCCATCCATATCCGCTTGTAAATATTCCCCTATTTCCCCAATACTCCCCAACTATCCCCAATCCCCCAATTCCCTAGTCCCATTGTCTGTAAACAACACTCTGTAGAACCGACCTTCCCCTTTTTCCCCCATTAAATGTCGTGCCCAGGTCCACCGCATCTCACGTAGACAACTTTCGGACATCTTGCTAGTTATTCTTAGTCTATGTCAGTTAAGGACTCGTTTCCATTAATTCTGACTCTTCGTTGCACCAGAATGTGATTGTATGGCACCAGTAGTGAGTTTAGGACCTCCCAATACCTCCCCGCATCTCTTCCTGATGGAACTACAACAACAACAACAACTACAACAACAGCGGGGGGCGGCGCGGGGAGTGTGCGTCCTCACTCCGGCTTGGTTAGCCGCCATTGCCCATGTGCTCCGACGGGGTTACCACACAGGGGCTGACTGTCAGCTCCTCGTCAAGGGCGGAGCCCGGTAACTCCCCCGCACCCAATAAGAAGCGGCGGACCGATTCCATCTGGGGCGGAGCTAACGAGCCGAGGGCGTGTCACTCCCCGCTGGATATACGCAGCCACTTACCGGAGGTGACGTCAGATGCGCCCCCAGCTTGGAGAGAGAAGTCGCCACCTCCAAGCGCTGGATACCTCCCGCCTCTTTGGACCGGACCGGGTCGATTCTGCCCCTGAGCCAAGGTGCACCTTGAGCCATCGACTACCTGCCCCTCCTTGCCATCAATCCCTGTGTGAGTCAGTCTTGTCCCGTTTATCTGTGGTCTGTCGGGGCTAAGATAAGACCGTATTTAAGTGCCCACCTTTCTATGCTGTACCTCTTGTCCGTGTAATCTAAACGTTCTGCAAACCCATATTATAACCTCCTCCGGAGGTCTTGAGAACTGTACCCCTGGTGTCGTGTCATTTAACCCAGCCGTTGTGTCCTTTCCTTCATTGATCTAGCGTAGCGCGATTCGGCCAACGTTCGAGTATAATCGGGTAAACTGTGCGAACACGGCGGCCATTCCGCTCGGCCCAGCATAACATCTTAATAAGTCGTGTCCGTAACAATATGTATATATATATATATATATATATCAATATATATTGTGGCAGGCACGAGGGACAATAATTCCGCGCACCAGTGGGTGACGCGAGCGTCCAGGCGGGGAACTGAAATGCATGCCCCGCCTTTCGACCGATCGGCCACGCCCGGGGGTAAGGCGTGGCCTCGGGACATATATGCGGGCTCTAAGCTCGAGCCCGCCCAGTGCTGAAGTGTGAGCTCTTAATAAAGACTCTTGTTGTATCCACGCGTTGTGGCCTACCTCTCTGGCAATCGAGTCGTGTGTGCACAGCACCACACTGGTGACCCCGATTGGTTCAGCCGTTGCTGACCCCCGAACGCGCCATGGCTACCAACGCCGTCGCAATCAAACTCCCAGAGTTTTGGGAAATGCAAGCCGACATTTGGTTTGTGCAAGCCGAAGCTCATTTCCAACTCCGGGGCATCACGGCGGACGAGACCCGGTACTACGACGTGGTCGCCGCCCTAGGGCCCGGCACGGCCACCCGCGTCGTGTCCATCCTTCGGCGCCCGCCGGGCGACCACAAGTACGAGGCGCTCAAACGTCTCCTCCTTGCCACGTTCGGGCTCACAGAGGTCGAACGTGCTGACCGCCTCCTGGACCTTCCCGCCCTCGGCGACACACGACCATCCGTCCGGATGGATTTCATGCTGTCTCTGCTTGGGGACCAGCGCACGGATTTCTTATTCCGCGCACTTTTCTTCCGCCAGCTACCGATACAGGTGCGCCTCACGCTGGCCGGTTCCAACATCACGGAACCCCGTGCCCTGGCCAGAGAGGCCGACAAGTTTTTCGCGGCCTGCGACACGCGGTCGGTTTACGGTGCTGCCGTAGTGGATCCCGGTGCAGAGGCTACAGCGCCCCCGGCTTCCCTCGTGGCCGCTGCTGCGCCCCACCCACTGCCGCCGCCGCCGACGTGTCCGCCACCGCTGCAAACCTGGTGCTACTACCATGCCAGGTTCGGCCGGAAGGCTAAAACGTGCCGCCCACCGTGTTCTTTTGACGGGTCGGGAAACGACCGGGCCGGCGCTCACTTGCGGCCTTGAGTGTCGGCCATTCCGGCAGCCTCCTGTTCATCATGGACACCTTGTCCGGGCGCCGTTTTCTTTGTGACACGGGAGCGCAGGTAAGCGCCCTCCCTGCCTCCGCGTCCGACAAGCAAGCCGCGGGCCTGGGCCCCGCTTTGCTTGCCACCAACGGTACACCCATCCGCACATTCGGGAGGCGTTGCCTCTCACTGCGGTTCAGAGGGCAGCACTTTCAATGGTCGTTTGTCACCACCAGCGTGCCAATGGCCCTGTTCAGCGCGGACTTCCTATGTGCGCATGGGCTGTTGGTCGACGTTAAGCGCAGACGTCTCGTCCAGGCCGAAACCTTCAGCTCGCTCGCTTGTTCGCTAAGCGGCTCGTTGAGCAGCTCGCTGAGCGGCTCACCGAGCGGCTTGCCAAGCGGCTTGCTGAAAGGTTCCGTCCCGGCGAGGTTAGTCTGCATGCTTCCGGCAGCGGACGAGTTTAACCGCCTCCTCGCCAGTTTCCCGGCCCTCACGTGGCCCACCTTCTCAGCGGTGGCCGTCAAACACGGGGTGGAGCACCATATCCCCACGGTCGGGCCGCCGGTCTACGCCCGGGCACGCTGACTCGACCCCACGAAGCTCGCCGTGGCGAAAGCGGAGTTCGCCACGCTGGAACGGCTGGGTATCGTACGGCGCTCCAAAAGCGCTTGGGCCTCTCCTCTGCACATTGTGCCGAAGCCCGGCAGAGGATGGCGGCCGTGGGGTGACTACCGCCGGCTCAATGATGCCACCACCCCCGATCGCTACCCGGTCCCGCATATCCAGGACTTTTCCTCCCGGTTGGCAAACACGACCGTGTTCTCCAAGGTGGACCTCATCCAGGGCTACCACCAGGTCCCCGTACAACCGGACGATGTCCCAAAGACGGCCGTCATCACCCCTTTCAGCCTCTTTGAGTTCCTGCGAATGCCTTTTGGGTTGAAGAATGCGGCCCAGGCGTTCCAACGGCTCATGGACAGCGTCTTGCGCGACTTACCTTTCGTCTATGTCTACCTGGGTGACATCCTAGTCGCGAGCGCGTCCCGGGAGGAGCACCTGCTCCACCTCCGCACGCTTTTCGAATGCCTGGGCTAGCATGGCCTGATCATCAACCCCGCAAAGTGCCGTTTCGGCGTCGCCGCCATCGACCTCTTGGGGCACCGCATCACCAGGCACGGGGCCGTCCCTTTACCGGCCAAGGTGGAGGCGGTCAGGGATTTCCCGCACCCCCGCACGATCAAGGGGATCCAGGAGTTCCTGGGCATGGTAAATATTTACCACCGCTTCGTGCCCCACGTCGCCCAGCTCCTCCGCCCCCTGCACGAGGCCCTCCGGGGCAAGCCGGGCAAAGGTGACATCGCCTGGTCAGAGCCGATGGCCACGGCGTTTGCGGGCGCAAAGCTGGCCCTGGCCAACGCCACCATGCTGGCGCGCCCGAGGCACCGATCGCCCTCACCACCGACGCGTTGGACTACGCGGTGGGCACGGTGCACGAGCAGTGGGTGCGTGGTGCTTGGCAGCCACTGGCGTTTTTTAGCCGGCAGCTTCGCCCGCACGAACGCCGCTACAGCACCTTCGAGCGTGAGCTGCTCGGGCTCCACCTGGCGGTCCGACACTTCCGCCATCTGCTCGAGGGCCGCCCGTTCATGGCTTTCGTCGACCACAAGCCCCTTGTGTTCGTGATGGCCAAGGTCGCCGAGCCATGGTCGGCACGGCAGCAGCATCACCTCTCTGGCGTGTCCGAGTACATGACAGACATCCATCACGTCGCGGGTAAAGACAACCCGGTGGCGGATTGCCTTTCCCGGTCCGTCGCGCACGCGGTCAACCTCGGGATCGACTATGCCCGGATGGCGGAGGACCAGACCGCCGACCCCGGCATCCAGGCCTTGCGGACCGCCGTCATGGGCCTCCGCGTCACCGAGGTGCCGTTCGACGTCGCTTGTGCGACCCTCCTGTGTGACGTCCCCCTCGGCCGGCCTCGCCCCATCGTGCCCGCTGGCTGGCAGCGCCCGGTTTTCGACGCCATCCATGGCCTGTCCCACCCGGGCACGAAGGCCTCCCAGAAGCTCGTCGCGGCGAAGTTCGTCTGACATGGCCTCAGGAAGGACGTCCTTGACTGGGCCAGGACGTGCCTCGCGTGCCAGCGCGCAAAGGTCCACCGCCACACCCAGGCCCCGTTGGCCCTGTTTACAGTGCCTGAGCGTCGGTTCGACCACATCCACGTCGACTTGGTGGGACCTCTGCCCCCCTCGCGGGGGTTCACCCACCTCCTCACCATGGTGGACCGCACCACACGGTGGCCAGAGGCCGTGCCATTGGCGGCGACGTCTGCGGCTGATCTGGCGCAAGCCTTCATCACCACTTGGGTCGCCCGGTTAGGTGCCCCCTCAGACATCTCGTCCGACCGCGGCCCCCAGTTCACCTCGGAGCTCTGGGGCGCGGTGGCGCAAGGGCTCGGCGTCAAACTGCACCGCACCACAGCCTACCACCCCCAGGCCAATGACCTGTGCGAGCGCTTTCATCGCTCGATGAAGGCCACGCTCCGGGCCAGCCTCCGCGACGGCAGCTGTGCCGACAGGCTCCCCTGGGTCCTGCTGGGCCTCAGGACGGCGCCCAAGGACGACCTGTGCATGTCCTCGGTGGAGCTGGTCTTCGGGCATCCACTGCGGGTACCGGGCGAATTTATCCCCGACTCCACGGCTCCTTGGTTGCTCCACGGCGCAACAGCGCTCCACCCTGCAAGAAACCGCCCGGAGGTTCGCCCCGGTGCCGACGGCACACCACGGTTGCCCGTCCTCCCACATCGCCCCGGAGCTTCGCACGGCGGAGTACGTCTTCGTCCGGCACGACGTCCACCGGGCACCGCTACGGCCCCCGTACGACGGGCCCTTCCGCGTGCTGGAGACCGGGGACAAATATTCCACCGTCGACATCGGCGGTGCCCCGGATCGTATCTCCGTGGACCGCCTCAAGCCGGCCCACCTCGATCTGGACCACCCCCCGCAAGCAGCTCTGCCTCCGCGTCGAGGCCGCCCCCCGGCGGTCAGACCCCCGGCACCCCCCAGCCCCGCAACCCCCCCACCCCCGCCACCCGTGTGAAGACACGTAAACAACCTCAGGCTCACAGTTTTTATTCCACACATGTACATAGAAATGTCTTCCTACTCGCACGCAGTCTGTGCTAATTTATACAATCCTACCTCCACTATGGTATTTCATCCATACCCCCACAAACGTAACAATACCTTGTGGAAAAATTAATCGTGTAGGTACACAATCTTAAGCTCACAGATGGTTACCACCAATCCGAGGATGGATTAGCTGAACAAGCTTTAACCCCCCCCCCCACCCCCCCACCAGGGCGATATCCAATTATGACGGTTCTGACACGTGCGGGAACGAAGAACCACAAAGCGCTTATTCTCACGAAACATGTGTTTATTCCGAAAACCAAAAACAAACGGCATATCAAAAATTTAATAATAATTGCTTTCAATAAAGCAAGGTGCAGAATGAGAATAAAGGAAATAAATGCTGAGGTAAATAAATTTCTACGTTGAGGCCCTCTCAAACAGACACAAAACACACACACAGGGTAGAGTACGAAAATAAAAGAAAACGCTCTGGTACTCAGCTTACCCAAATGGATCCCGTAGAAAGTCGGCAGTTGTTGAAGCCCAAAGCCACACAGGCGGGAAGGCCGGAACGATAATGGCGAACCAAAACCGCGCGTCGAGGAGCTTTGATAACTTGGCCGGCCGATGCAATGCTTGGCCAGCTGATGTCAAAATTGTTAGGAATGGCCATAGGGGGTATGACAAAGAGGGGAAATTATCCTTAATCCCTACTACTAATGAACACAGCACCACGACATGTTGATATTGTGCAATGTGCTTGATTTTTTAAAAATAAACAATGCCTGAAAAGTGTTATTTTTCTGTAACTAAAACTCCTGATGTGCTGAGTCAATTCAAGACTTCAGATTTTGAATCAGCCAGATCGAATTAATAAAGGACACCTACATTTACCCCAGTTGCAGATGGGAAAGTCCAGTGTGTTTTTTTGTTGTCCAGTGGAATTGGTGCAAGTGTGCAATACAGTATTACATTTAGACATCCAAAGCATAAATGCTTGAATATTATCAGAACAAAAATAAAAAGCGTATGTATTAGATGTATAGGATATATTTGCGTTTTAAACAAAGTAATGCTATCCAGCTTTAACTGACATTTACTGCGGGCAGTAAACTCTGCAGATTCACATTGAGAGCATTACGCTCCGTACTTCATCAAACCTCACTCACTTGGACAGGGCTAGCATATGGGCATTGTGCTTCACAGTTATTAATAATAAAGGACATTGCGATTTGTTTTTAATTATTGACCTTATTACTAACATGCTCGACTTAATAAAGAGCATCTACATTTACCTCTGTAGCAGAAGGAAAGGTTTTTTGGTGTCCAGTGTTATAAATGCGACAGTTTTGGTATTATCGGTAATTCGACAATGAATACATTTGGTGAATGAATTGTTATGAGATTTTAAATCATAGCACGAAATAAATAGCATGATTCAATGAATGCCTGCGATTTAAATTTTCAAACGGTGTTTGCACAAACTTTTAAAAACATGTTTAATGGAAAAGTTAATTAAAGCTATTTTCAATTCATGATTCATATTTTAAATAAATCACACAAGAAGGACATATTAATTGTGTACCATTCAAATTTCATTCCATAAGAGACAATTCATGGATCATAAAACAGACTTTAACTGCAAAACAATAAGGCTTATGGTCTCTCAAAATTATAGCTTATTGAAATCACCTCGTTTCCCAGGTTTACGTGAAAATGAAATCAATGTTTTGAATTTGCTTAAAGTGAGGAGCATTGAACGTTGCTTTAATCAATTGTAATATCAGTCTGCATATGAAAAACAATTAAGTAATGTTTGTGACATTAAAATGAGAATTAAAATTCATGCATTTTTTTGTAAAGGGCAAGATATTATAAACAGCCCAAGAGCTGAGCTTAGCCACAATGGTGTCCAATATATATATATATATATATATATATATATATATATATATATATATATATATATATATATATATATACACACACACACACACACACACACATACAGCCACGTGAAAAAGTAAGTACACCCCATGTAAAGTTTTGTCTTTTTCCAACATATTTCAACAAACAGCTATTTGATCTTCATTTCAACAATATTGACAGATAAAGGTGATATAATATAACAAATATCATGAACCATTTACATTTTGTAGTCCATTGTATAATTTAAATTAACATAAATGCAAATTTCGCATGTGGAAAAAGTAAGGACACCCCTACATTTATCACTGCTTCAAATACCTAAAATTAGAATCAGGTGAACCAGCTCAGGTGCAAATGATGAGAACATCGTCAGAGAGGATCTTGGAGGAACCTGTCTTATTTAAACCTCAGACATTTAGTTTGATTTCCTCTTTGTTGGTGAAGTGTTTCCTCCTCTAAATCTTGTGTCCCAAACCCATCCCTCTCTGTACCCACCGTACCCAGTCGTACCCAGCTGCTCCTGGACTCTGTGTCCTTTCCTCCTGACAAGGTGGAAAAGTTTCTGTCAACCCTCGACTCTGATTCTGCAACTGGTCCTGACGGCATCAGCCCACGGGTCCTAAAATCCTGCTCTGCCGCTCTATCTCACCCTCTCTCTGTTCTCTTCACCCTCTCTTTTGCTCAAGGTCAACTGCCATCTGCTTGGAAATCAGCCAACATCACCGGTTTGCACAAAAAAGGTGCAAAAACAGATCCCAGCAACTACAGACCAATCAGCCTTCTCCCAATTATCAGCAACGTCATGGAATCCATCATTGCTTCAGATATTAAATCTTTCCTCTTCTCCAATGGCTTGATCTCTGATCATCAATTTGGTTTCAGACCTGGTCACTCTACTCTGGACATGCTGCTTCTGCTTTCTCAACAATGGATGGAGGTCCTCAACACCAAACAGGAAATTAGAGCTGTCTCCCTTGACATTTCACGTGCCTTCGATACGGTCTGGCACCCTGCTCTGCTCACCGAACTCTCCTCCTTTGGTATCCATGGAAATCTCCACGCATGGCTGGCGGACTTCCTCTCTGGTCGTAGTCAATGTGTGGCCCTGAATGGGTTTCTCTCATCTCCTCTTCCTGTTCAGGCTGGAGTTCCCCAAGGTAGTGTTCTGGGCCCTGTGCTTTTTCTGGTCTTCATCAATGATCTCTCAGACGCTCTTGAAAATCCTCTCTATCTCTTTGCTGACGACTCTACTCTCTGTCGCTCCATTCCTCATCCCTCAGATCGGCAGTCTGCAGCCTCCTCACTCTCTGCAGACCTGGACAAAATCACAGACTGGTCAAACAAGTGGAACATGTCTTTCAATCCTGACAAATCTCACACTCTTACAATGTCTCTCCGAAAGGACCGACTGGACAACCCTCCCATCTACTTTCTCAACAATCCTCTCCAAGAAGTTCTGTCGCTCAAGCTTTTGGGTCTCACTATCTGCCATGATCTTTCTTGGGAAAACCACATTTCCAGGCTGGCCTCCAAAGCCAGTCGCCGACTGGGCATCCTCCGTCGTGCGAAGTCATTCCTTGGCACACCTGAGCTCCTCACCACATACAAGGCTTTCATCCGCAGCTCACTGGAATACTGTTCCCCCCTCTGGGCTGGTGCTCCTGCCTCACACCTTGCTCGGCTTCACGCTGTTGAGGCCAAAGCTTTCAGAATCATTGGAATCTCCTGCGATGTAGTCAACACCGAGGGCCTTTCACTCACTCACCGCAGGCAGGTTGGTGGTCTTTCTGTCTTCTACCGACTCCTCTCCGGCCTTGCTCCCCCAGCTCTCTCTGTGCTCTGTCCCCCCAATATTCCTTCAGGTCGCACAAGATCTGCCTGCAACCCTCTTATGGTTAAACTGCCAAAGTCTAGGCTCTCTGCTCACCTTCACTCTTTCATTCCCCTTTTCTCCCGCCTCTGGAACAAACTCCCCCACTCCCTTCAATCCCACTCCTCCCTCCAGGTCTTTAAAACAGCTGTTCACCACCATCTCTTATCTTCCCCCATCGAAAACCTTGATCTTTTCTACCCCCGGTAATTCACCCCAGAGTCCTTGCAGTGTTCATATGTTTTATTCCTCTCCCACCTCCCCCCAGGTCCTCCCGATGTCCCTGCTCTCAAATGTTGTGTTTGTGTCCTTCCCCCTCTTCCCCCTCTCTTTTGTGTCCTTCCCCCTCTCTCCCCATCTTGTCTGCCGCTCCCCTTGTTTTTTGTGTTTTGTGTGTCGGTTTGTCTTTTTGTGTGATTAATGTTAGCTCTTTCACGAGCCTCGATCTTGCATACAAAAAAAAAAAAAAAAAAAAGTTTGCGGCGTCACCATGCCTAGATCAAAAGAGCTCTCTGAGGCCTTCAGAAAGAAGGTTATAGATGCCGACGAGTCTGGGAAGGGATTTAAAAAGATCTCCAAACAATTTGAAATCAACCATTCGACTGTGCGGAAGATCATCTACAAGTGGAGAAGATTCCAAACAACTGCCAACTTGTTCAGGCCAGGCCGCCACAGCAAGTTCAGCCCGAGAGCAGACCGCAAGATGCTGAAAGAAGTCTCTAAGAACCCCCAGAATGTCATCACGGGACCTACAGGTAGCTCTTGCCACTGTTGATGTCAAAGTGCACGAGTCTACCATTAGAAAGAGGCTGCACAAATTTGATCTACATGGGAGGTGTGCCAGGAGGAAACCTTTGCTGTCCAGAAAGAACATCAGGGCAAGACTAAAGTTTGCCAATGAACACCTAGGCAAAGACCAGCACTTCTGTAACAATGTGCTCTGGACAGATGAGTCAAAGGTAGAGCTATTTGGCCACAGTACCAGAAGACATGTTTGGCAAAAACCAAAGACAGCATTTGACCACAAGAATCCAATACCAACTGGAAAGCATGGTGGTGGAAATATTATAGTTTGGGGCAGCTTTGCTGCATCAGGGCCTGGGCAGCTCACCATCATAGAATCCACTCTGAATTAGTTATTGTACCAGAGGGTGCTTGAGGATAATGTGAGGCCATCTGTCGGAAAGTTGAAACTCAACCGAAGGTGGACCTTGCAACTTGACAATGACCCTAAACATACCAGTAAATCCACCAAGGAATGGCTGAAAAGAAAGAAATGGAGGGTTCTGGAATGGCCAAGTCAAAGCCCGGATCTAAATCCCATCGAGATGTTGTGGGGGGATTTTAAACGAGCTGGGCATGCAAGAAACCCCTCAAACATCGCACAGCTGAAAGAATTCTGCATGGAGGAATGGGCAAAAATTTCTCCCAGTCGATGTCAGAGACTGGTAGACAGTTATAAGAAACGCCTACTTGAGTTTGTTTCTGCCAAAGGAGACAATACCACCTATTAGAGCCAAGGGTGTACTTACTTTTTCCACATGCGAAATTTGCATTTATGTTTATTTAAATTATACAATGGACTACAAAATGTAAATGTTTCATGATATTTGTTATATTATATCACTTTGATCTATCAATATTGTTGAAATGAAGATCAAATAGCTGTATGTTGAAATATGTTGAAAAAGTCAAAACTTTACATGGCGTTTGATCAGACCAAGCCCGCTGGAGTTTGCAAAAAAAGCACCTAACGGACTCTCAGACTGTGAGAAACAAGATCTGTGGGCTTTCTTGTGTCTTTCACTGAGGAGAGCCTTCCGTCTGGCCACTCTGCCATAAAGCCACGATCGGTTAAGTGTTGCAGTGATGGTTGTCCTTCTGGAAGTTTCTCCCATCTCCACACAGGATCTCTGGAGCTCAGCCAGAGTGACCATCGGGTTCTTGGTCACCTCTCTTACCAAGGCCCTTCTCCCCCGATTGCTCAGTTTGGCCGGGCGGCCAGCTCTAGGAAGAGTCCAGGTTTTTCCAAACTTCTTCCATTTAAGAATTATGGAGGCCACTGTGCTCTTGGGAACGTTCAATGCAGCAGATTTTTTTTTTTGTAGGCTTCCCCAGATCTGTGCCTCGAGATAATCCTGTCTCTGAGCTCTGCAGGCAGTTCCTTCGACCTCATGGCTTGGTTTTTGCTCTGATATGCATTGTCAGCTATGAGATCTTATATACACAGGTGTGTGCTTTTCCAAATCATGTCCAATCAATTGAATATACCACAGGTGGACTCCAATCAAGGTGTAGAAACATCTCAAAGATGATCAAGAGAAATGGGAGGCACCTGAGCTAAATTTCAAGTGTCATAGCAAGGGTATGAATACTTATGTCAATGTGATATTTCAGTTTTTTCTTTTTAATAAATTTGAAAAACTTTCTAAAATCCTGTTTTCTCTTTGTCATTATTGGGTATTGAGTGTAGATTGATGAGGGAAAAAATGAATTTAAACGATTTCATCATAAGGCTGCAACATAACAAAATGTGAAAAAAGTGAAGGGGTCTGAATACTTTCTAAATGCACTGTATATACAGACTTGGCATTTAATATGGAATTTTTTTTTTTCTTGACTTGGGTTTACTTTCTTAACTCAGTATATCAATCTGGTGAGTTTCTTTTACACTTTGGTGATTTATTTGTTAAAAGAACCATGTCACTGATTGTCTGTCACAGCAAGAAGTCAACAACAGGATTATATCACAGGTGGCGTGGCAAAATGTACGGACAGGTGCATTTGATGATTGGCTTCACAGTTGGGTATACAAGGGTTGTTGCGTTCTGTATTAGTGGAAAACCACTGCTGCACGTCTCCAAAAGTTATTGCCGCTTCCTCTGGAGATGGTCCGTCAACTCGACAATGCTGTTTGTCATGGAGTGGGGGCTTTGCGAAATTACGGCATGAAACAGCGTGCTATTGCTCGGCAGTATGGCATCACTCAAGGTCAGGTGTCAAAGATCCTGAAACGAAATGCTCAGCGGGGTGTCCCTACTCCAATACCGAGGCCAGGACTTCCCCGCAGAACCACAAGGAGGGATGATCGCCAGCTGCACCAGTTAGGCCGCAATGGCCGTGCCAAGTCAGCTAATCGGCTTAGGGCTGAGTGGCAGCAACTGACAAATGTGCCTGTATCCAGAAGGCTAGTCAACCAACGACTGGTTCAAGCAGGCTATCGTGCCAGGCGTCCCCTGAGAAAGCCACGCCTGACCAGACAACACCGCCAGCGCGGATTGCAGTGGGCCAGAGAGCACCGTCAATGGCAGCCAGGACCCTGGAATCACATGATCTTCAGTGACGAGTCTAGATTTCTGGTCTATCGTCAAGATAGCCACGTCCGAGTGTGCAGACAAGTGCATGAAGCCTATAACAAAGATTGTATAGTGCCAAGAGTCCAAGCTGGAGGTGGTGGGGTGACCGTTTGGGCTGCTTTTCATGCAGGGGGCAAAACTGACCTGGTTGTTCTGAATGGAAACCTGAACCAGTTCAAGTACAGGGCCATTCTGGAAGGAACATTGCTTCCATTTGCTCGTGCAGCCTTTCGAGGAAACTTTGTCTTCCAAAATGACAATGCACGGCTTCATCGTGCTCGCATGATCCAACACTTTCTAGCTGACCATGGTCTAGAGCATATGGAGTGGCCTGCCATGTCCCCGGATATGAATCCGATAGAGAACTTGTGGGCAGAATTAACGCGTCAAATCGACCACTTGGACCAGCAGCGTACCTCTGTGCGTGAATTGCAGCAGGCTATTGTCACTGCATGGCAAGCGATTCCTGTCCAAACCTTGGCAAATCTCGTGAACAGCATGCCGCAACGTGTACGTGCTCTCCTGAATGCTCGTGGGGGTTACACGAAGTACTGAACTGTAATTTTACTGTCCGTAATCCGAGTCGTAATTTAACTTTTGTTTTTGTTTAAAAAATTTTTGGCTAATGTGCAAAATAAAGAGATACTTCTGGAAAACGTACGGAAGTTTAACACAGTACTGTCCATGAATTGAGTTCGATATCAGTTTACATCACTTTCAAGGATCAATTTATTTGTTTCAAAATGTCAAATGTGGTTTTTGTTTCTTTTAAAGGTCACATTAACAAAATCTAGAATAATTTCAACATAATTCCAATGAACTTTTGGTTCTAAGACATCTTGAAAAGTAAGTTCACCCCCACAAAACAAAAATGCCATATTAAATGCTAAGTCTGTTTGTATATGTATATGTTATATCATATGTATGTGTATGTATATGTATATGTATATTATATCAACTTTATCTGTCAATATTGTTGAAATGAAGTGAATGAAATGAATTGTTGAAATTGTTGAATATTACCCTGGTGTTGGGCTAGCGGCTAGGGTGTCAGCTTAGGATCCTAGGATCCTGGGTTTGGAAACCCGGTCGATCGCTGAATGAACGCCAGGGGGGTTGATTCAGCCTGTCATCCTTCCGAGGTCGGCTAATTGAGTACCAGTTCACTGGTAATTCCCTGCTTGTCGTTAAAGGCGGCAAAAAGGGTTGGCGTCAGGAAGGGCATCCGGCCGTAAAACATTGCTTCAAAAAGGGGACCGAAAAACAACAACTACCACGGTTCCCGAAAAAGGCCAAACCCCGCTTGCGGGGAAAAATGGCCTCTAAAGGTGGTTTTTTAAAATTATTATTGTTGAAATGAAGATCAAATAGCTGTATGTTGAAATATGTTGAAAAAGTCAAAACTTTACATGGGGTGTACTTACTTTTTCACGTGTCTGTATATACAGTATATATATATGTAAATATGTAAATATATTGTGACGGTGGTCATGTCGACCAATTGGCCCATACACATGGAGCCAGTTTGAGAGCCTAATTGCACTTTTACCGATCTCAGTTTGGTTTGTCCAAAGTCGATTTTGTGACACGCTGGACTCCTCCTCACCAAGCCACTCGAAATGGCAACTTAGAGCGGTTTGTCACGTGGGGAGGTGTTTAAACGTGGAAACTGTTATGTCCTGCCAAGTCTGTCCTTTATAGGACTTGTTGCCAGAATGGCTTATTGATTGTGCTAAGAAACTCAATCGAGACCCATTTCAATCATGTGTGTATTTAAAAAAGGGGAAGGGAGAACAAGAAACACAAAAAACATTTTATACACTCTATTTACACTTTTAAGTACATGGCCCAGGTTTCGTATGAGTGGGAAATCCTTCACAAAATACCCACATGCACACCACAGGAGAAATAACAGAAGTGACAGGACTGAAAATACCTGTCAGATCCTGATGTGGGATCAGACCCTGATTAGGCCCCCCGCAGACTACCTTAGACTTTGATTTATTTTAATGCTGTGAACAAGCGTTGGTACATCATGGCTGATGATGTTTATGATCAAGTTTCATTGAAATTGTGTGTGTAGTTTTGGAGAAGTGAGCAAATACCTATTTTGGAGCATCAAACCTCCCCCTCTCCTCCGTAGACCCCTATAATAAGCGCAGATTTTGATGCGGTCAATACACCTTCGTTCGAAATCAGATATGAAGCTTGTGGCCAAATTTTATCAAAATCGCGTGTTTGGTTTAAGTGATGAGTGAAGTGTTTACAGACTCACTCACTGACTCACTCACTGACTGACTGACTGGCTGGCTCACTTACTCTTGGTTGACATGGTCAAGTCAGAATATGAGGCTGTCAAGAAAGCAATAAAACTCATGGTAGAAGGAAGAAAGCCAAGAGGACATCCTAAAAAGACATGCATGTAATGAAACTGTCAAGAGAGAGATGGAATGATTGGGCTTGCACAAAACTGATGCAATGGATAGATCCATATGGAGGAATGCCATCATTTGACCAACCCCCTGAAAAAAGGGGGAAATGGTCGTAAAATGTCTGCTGCTGTTGCGACCATCATTGTTGCTTGATGTTTGTCTCTTGACTTCAATAAATGGCTCCATTTGTTCTTCAAACCATCTCTGCCAAAAAATATAAATTTTCTGATTTTTTTTTTCTTTTTTTTCTTTTGTACACAACATCAAGGCTCGTGCAAGAGCTAACATTGATCACAAAAAAGACAAACTGACAAAACATATGATAAAGGGAGCGGGAGAACAAGATGGAGAGCAAGGACATTGGGAGATCTGTGGGAGGGAGTGGGCTTGAGGGGAGGAAGCATGGGAAGAGGGGGTTGGGGGGGGGGGGGTGGGGGTGGTGGGAGAGGTTAAAAAAAAACAAAAAACACGTGGACACTGCTAGGAATTCCAGGAAAGAAGTCGGTATTTCAAAAAAGTGGATCTGGGGTGAATTAATGGGGGTAGAAAAGATCAAGGTTTTGGATGGGGGAAGATATAGATGGTGGTGAACACCTGGAGTGAAGAGTGGGATTGAAGAGAGTGAGGGAGTTTGTTCCAAAGGTGGGAGAAAAGAGGATTGAAAGAGTGAAGGTGAATAGAGAGTCTTGATTTTGGCAGTTTCACCATAAGAGGGTTGCTGGCGGATCTTGTGCGTCCTGCAGGAATATTTGGGGGGCATAGCCCAGAGAGAGCTGCGGGAGCAAGGCTGGAGAGGAGTCGGTAGAAGACAGAAAGACCACCAACCTGCCTGCGGTTACTGAGTGAAAGGCCCTCGGAGTCAGCTTCATCACCAGAGATTCCAATGATTCTGAAAGCTTTGGTTTAAACAGCGTGAAGCCGAGCTCGGTGTGAGGCAGGAGCACCGGCCCAGAGGAGAGAGCAGTATTCCATTGAGTCTGACATCTCGGTTGCTTCAAATAGTTGCTCATCATCGGTGAATCAGCAGTCATCAGGTGGGGCTTAAAATGGCAAAATGGATAAGTTACTGTGGGACAGGTATGGGGTATACAGGGGAGTTGGGGAAGACACAGCTGCTCAAAAATATTGGCCTGCACAGGTTGCATGGCAGTGAAGAAAGTGCACACCTTCGGTCAATATCCTTTCTTGCTCCGAGGATGGGACACCGCCAGAAACATCAGCTTTTCCCTCTTTTTTACAGCAGTTAGAATACCTCAATCAATGCCCTATTATTTCATCCATTGTCCTACCTGTCCACCGATGAAGATGGACCTTAGCCTTCACGATAAAGATTAGTTCTTCATTCTACATTTGGTCAATATCCCCCAGCATTTGTTCTTGATGGCCTGCCTAAGTTTTTCCATGAGGCTAGTTTAATCCTCAACTTTGGAGTTTTACAAGAGATATTCAATCAGCATAATTATCTTGGCATCCCAGAAAATTGAGGCCATGATCGTACCAGTGGAGGGTTGTGTGTAAAATCTTGAGCAGGGAGGGTGGGGAAGAGGGATGGGAGCAACAGTCTATGGGTTGCTCATGGCTGCTGGTTGTCTTGACATGGGGTCATCTTCAAGGAACTCGTGTCCATACTTAAAATTGGCTTCCCTTTTAACTACTGTAGAATCGGAGCATGTACCTTCGCCATACGCAGCCACCATGTGTCTGTCTCTGGATTTCTTTAGAGCTAGTACATACCTTTGCATAACATTTTTATTTTGTTGAATTTAAGTAAAACCCATTAATTTTATGACATCGCAAGGTTTCTGGATTACACTCCAAAAACAACAAAACAATAAGAGATTAATGGAACTTGTGGCAAATAAGAAGCAAACGTCATTTTGTAATGAGCAATAAACTGTAGTCCGAGGCTTCCTGTAATTTTCAAACCATTTGAACACCGCTCAAACACAAATGTGTTTAGCAACAACAACACAAAAGAATCACGAGTTTAAGGAGTTTTTTTTTTACTGATTTATGAAAGTTGGATATATCGTTTATTTTGAAACGAGGTTACCTTGCCAGTAATCGAGATTCATTTATAAAACTGAAAGTCACAATTAAGACTCATTCCAAGCAAAGCTGTTTTCAGCTCTGTTCTTTAGAATTCATAAATTATTGAGAATCCGTTAAAACATTCGTGATTTGGTTGGAAAATGAACAATATTACATTGATTTTTCCTGCTTATGCTTCTTGGATCACGAAGCCATCACCTCCGCCTCACCGCCCTGACTAATAATGGAGGACCCTCTCACACAGCAATGCAAACACACAACGAAGTAAAAGGAACCCATTGACACCAGCTGCCTGCGCAATAATTCTATGGCAAATCATCAGGGGCAAGCGTCTTAGTCTCTTCGTAATCCAAAAGCTTTCAGCAGCCACCTGCCGACCCAGCTGCCACAGCACTGTGACTGATAAAGGGATGCTCATTCTAAGCAGATTCTGGAAAAATCATCCCACGACCATTCCTTAAAACCTTCGAGGACCACGTCATAGCTAACAGTAGCCATCACAAGATGGCATATCCAGATAATGATACTGGTATTTGCCCTCAAAGCAAGGACAGAGGAACATGCCATTTTGGTTTTCCCCATCAGCAACCCTTTAGAAATGCACCCCATGCGAGACAGAAATGTACAAACCATATGAAATCCACATGTCCACATTGTATAATTTATCTAATATGCACAGCACTTAGTAAAATGCACATCAGAGTTTGATCTCGGATCAAATTCATCACAATAAAGCCTTTTGTGGTCATAAATTGTTTGAGCCAAATTAAAGAGTTTGATAATAAAAGTCTGAGCACTATTTCAACAAGATGGTGGAGTTAGAGACAAATCATTCACTATGTCGTACAAGGAAAAGGCAATTTTATTGAAGATTATGTTTTAAGGTGGAAATTTTGAAATTTTCTGCAATGGTTGACGATTGTTTGCATAGTTCTTATGATTAGAAAATAGTAAAAACCTGATTAAAATGCCAGTAGGACTCTAATATCATCGTTTTATGAAACAACTAGACACGTGCAATTAAATATTGAATATATTTTTTGCGCATTATCTCAATGTGTTGGTATACCATGGCCGAGTGAGCATCTCATGGTGCCCGAAATCGTTAAAGGGAGACTGCAGCTGAAAATTATCTTGTCCAATATCTCCGTCCACTCCTATCGAGGAATAAGACATTGAGATTAATCTGATACATAATTGGTTAAAATATAAATAGTAAAACTTACCATTTCCTGCTCACAGATGCCATATCACTGGTCATTTTATTGACAGCAAGAAAGAGAGGCGGTGGTTGTCATTTCCCCCATAGCCTCTTTTTTGGAGTTTGGAAGAGGTCTAGATGGATAAATCAATAATGACGTGAAGAGGAGAAAAAAAATTAGCCATATATGTTTACACGTCCGACCACTGACGTCACAGTCTTTCTTTAACATTTATTGTCTACACAGTAACAAAAATCAACAAAAATATGCAAAATTGGGCCGATTCTGCACTTTGAATGCCAGTAACTTTAAACCAGTTTTCCTACCTTTGGTTATTCATAATCTCACTCGAGCAGAGAACGCATTCCATCTTATATTACTTGCAAAGTTAATTTGTTAATTTGTGTATACATCTTTACCATGGTAAAAGTCTTGCTTGGTGCATGCTCCCATGTCCCTCAGTCTCAGTTGATGTATTTCTTTATATTATTTGAGTAATATACTGCAAAGCAAAATTCACGAGATATTTGTTAACTCCAGCCTGGCTCATCACTTTTAGAAGAAGAATCATCCAGGAAAGTTTGCTTTATACTTGACAGGTAAATGTTTATTTATTCATACAAAAGTAAAAATTATAAACATTTGTGAAATTTGGCAGTAAGAATGACAGGATAGGTCAGTGTTCCAATCTCTGCTCTGTCTGGTTCTGATGAGGGTTATTTACATATTTTGTACACAAGGGGAAAATGGGAATGGCAAAAGGGTATAAATAAATAAATAAATGTGAATAAAATCAAGAAAAATAAATTGGGGAAAGGGAAGAGAAGATAGGGTGGTAGAAGAGAGAAAGGAGAGTGGGGTAATTTTGGCAGAAGAGGAGGAAAAGGTAAAGGGAGTGAAAAAAAGTGGGGGTTCCAGCAATTTTCCATATGTGCAATAATCCTATGATTATTTAACTCGAATAAATAAATGAAGGGGATGTCAAGATACAATTATATAAAACCTTTACATTTCGAGGAAAAGCTCGACATTCACTCCTTCCAAAAATTTACTTTGAAATATAAAAAATATCCATAATTCTTGTTATTTAACAACATAAACAAAATGAAAAAACAGAATCAAAATATAAAGACAAAAAAATATCTGTGGTCAAAAATATGGAGGGGTTGGGGGTGAGGTGTAGAAGTGAAAGCAATTAACCTTTAACCAGCCTTGGTGGAACGTCCGCTCTGGGTCTCGAAGGTCAGCAGTTCAAACCCTGCCCGAGTCATACCAAAGACTTTAAAAATTGGACGTGCTGCTTCCTTGCTTGACGCTCAGCATTTTAAAAGGAAAGAGCATGGAGAAAACAACCATATGTTGGTTGTAATTAGAGCAGGCTTTCATGGGCCTATTGGCCTCCGACTGTGTCTGGGTTCCTTTCAAGGAACTTATATTATCATATTATTACTATATATATATATATATATATACATACAGTCGCGTGAAAAAGTAAGTACACCCCGTGTAAAGTTTTGACCTTTTCAACATATTTCAACATACAGCTATTTGATCTTCATTTCAACAATATTGATAGATAAAGATGATATAATATAACAAATATCATGAAACATTTACATTTTGTAGTCCATTGTATAATTTAAATAAACATAAATGCAAATTTCACATGTGGAAAAAGTAAGTACACCCCTACATTTATCACAACTTCAAATACCTAAAATTAGAATCAGGTGCACCAGCTCAGGTGCAATTGATTAGAACATCGTTAGAGAGGATCTTGGAGGAACCTTTCTTATTTAAACCTCAGACATTTAGTTTGGTTTGCTCTTTGTTGTTGCTCGCCTTCGCGCTGTTGAAACCAAAGCATTCAGAATCATTGGAATCTCCCGCGATGAAGCTAACTCCAAGGGCCTCTCACTCACTCACCGCAGGCAGGTTGGTGGTCTTTCCGTCTTCTACCGACTCCTCTCTGGCCTTGCCCCCCCAGCTCTCTCTGGGCTCTGTCCCACAAATATTCCTACAGGTCACACAAGATCTGCCTGCAACCCTCTTTTGGTTAAACTGCCAAAATCAAGACTCTCTGCTCACCTTCACTCCTTCATTCCTCTTTTCTCCCGCCTCTGGAACAAACTCCCTCACTCTCTGCAATCCCACTCCACCCTCCAAGTCTTTAAAACAGCTGTTCACCACCATATCTTATCTTCCCCCATCCAAAACCTTGATCTTTTCTACCCCCGCTAATTTCACCCCAATTCCCCTTTTTGAAATACCAACTTGTGTCCTGGAAGTCCTTGGTGTCCTTGTGCTTTATACTTCTCCCTCCCCCCCCCCCCCCCCTCCCATGCCTCCTCCCCTCGGGCCCTCTCCCTTCCACACATCTCCCTGCTCTCGGATGTTGTGTTTGTGTGCTTCCCCTTTTCTCCCCATCTTGTCTTCCGCTCCCTCTTTTTGTGTATTTTGTTTGTCTGGTCGATTTGTTTGTGAAGTAAATGTTAGCTCTTTCACGAGCCTCGATTCAGTATACAAAAAAAAAAAAAAAAAAAGTGCATGGTTTCACCATGCCTAGATCAAAAAACCTCTCTGATACCTTCAGAAAGAAGGTTATAGATGCCTACGAGTCTGGGAAGGGATTTAAAAAGATCTCCAAACAATTTGAAATCAATCATTCGACTGTCCGGAAGATCATCGACAAGTGGAGAAGATTCCAAACAACTGCCAACTTGTTCAGGCCAGGCCGCCCCAGCAAGTTCAGCCCGAGAGCAGACCGCAAGATGCTGAAAGAAGTCTAAGAACCCCAGAATGTCATCACGGGACCTACAGGTAGCTCTTGCCACTGTTGATGTCAAAGTGCACGAGTCTACCATTAGAAACAGGCTGCACAAATTTGATCTACATGGGAGGTGTGTCAGGAGGAAACCTTTGCTGTCCAGAAAGAACATCAGGGCAAGACTAAAGTTTGCCAATGAGCACCGAGGCAAAGACCAGCACTTCTGGAACAATGTGCTCTGGACAAATGAGTCAAAGGTAGAGCTATTTGGCCACAGTACCAGAAGACATGTTTGGCGAAAACCAAAGACAGCATTTGACCACAAAAACCTGATACCAACTGAAAAGCATGGTGGTGGAAATATTATGGTTTGGGGCAGCTTTGCTGCATCAGGGCCTGGGCAGCTCACCATCATAGAATCCACTATGAATTCTTCATTGTAACAGAGGGTGCTTGAGGATAATGTGAGGCCATCTGTCGAACAGTGGAAGCTCAACCGAAGGTGGACCTTGCAAAATGACAATGACCCTAAACAGTAAACATACCAGTAAATCCACCAAGGAATGGCTGAAAAGAAAGAAATGGAGGGTTCTGGAATGGCCAAGTCAAAGCCCGGATCTAAATCCCATCGAGATGTTGTGGGGGAATTTGAAACGAGCTGTGCATGCAATTTTTGTTGAATTAATTATTGCAAAGTCAATTTTTCATTGTTTTTTGTTCAATTAGATCACCTTTATCTACAGATACTTTTTAAATGAAGATCAAATATTGATATGTCCACATATGTTAAAAAGATTTTAAAAAACATTTCATGGGGTGTACTTACTTTTTCCACATGCGAAATTTGCATTTATATTTATTTAAATAATACTATGGACTACAAAATGTAAATGTTTCATGATATTTGTTATATTATATCACCTTTATCTATCAATATTGTTGAAATGAAGATCAAATAGCTGTATGTTGAAATATGTTGAAAAAGTCAAAACTTTACATGGGGTGTACTTACTTTTTCACGTGATTGTATGTGTGTGTGACTGTGTGTGTATGCTGCATGTTAACTCAAATGTAAAATCCAAGCAAAAACTACTATTCTGCTGCATTGTTTGGAAGTGGGTACAGAATGAAAAAATTAACGCTCTTTGGAAGGGACATTACGCTGACTGTAATCATGCAAGAGGGTTGATCAAAACATTTCGGCAGTGCAGATGCACCTGCAGCAAATGAAGCCACCTGCACACAGCCATGTGCTGCATACGAAAAATAACAAAGAAGCCAAAAATTGTGTCACCCTGCTTGCAATTACTTATGTAAAAAATATAGGTGATTACAAAACGACATACACACACACACACACATATATATATATATATATATATATATATATATATATATATATATATATATATATATATATATATATATACTGTATATATATATATATATATATATATATATATATATATATATATATATATATATATATATATATATACATACATACATACATATATATATATATATATATATATATATATATATTCATATATAAAATATACATACAGTATATATATATTATGTATAAATATATATATAATTATATATAAAATATACATCCAGTATATATATATATATATTATGTATAAACATATATATATAATCATAAATAAAATATACATACAGTATATATATATATTGTTGCGAATATGGAATTTGGCCTCCATATCCGCTTGTAAATATTCCCCTATTTTCCCCAATACTCCCCAACTTTCCCCAATCCCCCATTCCCTAGTCCCATTGCATGTAAATAACAATCAGTAGAGCCGACCTTCCCCTTATTCCCCCATTAAATGTCGTGCCCAGGTCCACCGCACCACACGTAGACAACTTTCGGACATCTTCCTAGTTATTCTTAGTCTATGTCAGTTAAGGCCTCGTTTCCATTAATTATGACTCTTCGTTGCACCAGAATGTGATTATATGGCACCAGTAGTGAGTTTAGGACCTTTCCCATACCTCCTCCCATCTTCTTCCCCGTCTACAACAACAGAGGGGCACGGCGCTGCGCGGGGGGGAGTGTGCGTCCTCCCACCGGCTCGGTTCGCCGCCATCGACAATGCGCTCCAGACGATGCGCTCCAGACCATGCGCTCCACGGGGTTACCACGAAGGGGCTCCTTGTCAGCTCCTCGTCAAGGGCGGAGCCTGGTAAACCCCCCGCACGCACCCAATGAGAAGCAACGTGCCGATTCCACGAGGCGGAGCTAACGAGCCGAGGGCGTGTCACTCCCCGCCGGATATACGCGGCCACGTAGCGGACGTGACGTCAGATGCGCCCCCAGCTGGAGAAAGAACGTTGCCTGCGATCGCTGAGAGGAAGAGAACCCGCCTGTGAAAGAACGTCACCACCTCGAGCGCTGTGCAACCTTCCGCATCTCTGGACCGGACCGGGTCGACCCTGTCCTTGAGCCAAGAGTGCACCTTGAGCCATCGATACCCGCTGTCCTTTCCATCAACCCCCGTGTGAGTCAGCTTTGTCCCGTTTATCTGTCGTCTGTTGGGAATAATATAAGATTGTGTCTAAGTGCCTGTCTTCCTATGATGTACCTCTCGTCCCTGTAATCTAACCCTTCCGTACGAATATAATCTCCTCCGGAGGTCTTGAGAATTGAAACATTGGTGTCGTATTGTGTTATTGTAATCCAGCCGGGTGTCTTCTTTTCCTTATTGAGCCAGCATCGCGCGACTAGTCAACGTTCGGGTATAATATCGAGCATAATCTTGTGCAGACGTGGTCATCCCAAAACCGCTCGGTGAATAACATCCAAGCCACGTCTGTAACAATTGGTTGTCAGGAGTTGGATTCGAACCTGGGACTAAATTTATTTAGCCCAAATTTTGGACACCAATTGTGTTAGTACAGTAACAATTGGTGTCGAGGAGTGGAATTCGAACCCGGGACTAAATTAGTTAGGCCCAAATTTTGGGAGGGAAAATCGAGCCGGAGCGCGTACGGCGCTCGACCGAATCGATTCGGAGCGCGTTTCCCGCGCGAAATTATAACGGCCGAAATTTGAATTTGTTTTACGAAAATAAAAATAAAAAAACCGAATTTTGAAAGTCGCGCTATGGCGGGTCAAGACAGCTGGGGTCCGGTAAAGGAGAGTGAGGTAGGGTCGATCCAGGACCAAATTGAGGGACAAGAGGAGAGCGAAGCAGTGAGGGCGGCAGGTTCGCAAAATAGCGCCGTCACGCACGAAGTAGCGGGCGCGCAAAATGGCGCGCTCGCTCACGTGGTTGAAGGGTCCCAAAATAGCGGCGCCGCGGAGGGCGAGCCTGCGGTGGCGGCTGGGGACGCTGGGCAAACCGGGTTTGACCTCAGATTATTCTTGACCCAACTGAATGCAAAAATGGATAGGATGGAGGGCCAAATGGGGGTAATGAGGGACGAAGCGAGGGCTCGGAGTGAGCAATTGGGGGTAATGAGGGACGAAGCGAGGGGTACCGGTGAGGGATTAGACAAGAAATTAGAGGGGTTAGACAATGGGATAGAAGGGGTGAAACATGGGTTAATGGGGGTAGAAAACAGAATGGCCGCTCAAGAGAATCAGATAGAGGGAGTGAAACATGGGTTAACGGGGGTAGAAAACAGAATGGCCGCTCAAGAGAATCAAATGGAAGGGATGCAAAAAGGGTTAGAGGGGTTAGAAAACAGTATGGAAGGCAAATTGAGGGACATGAGGGACCAAGCGGAAAGGGAAGTTAACCAAATGGGGCAGCAGATAGAGGGGGTCAGAATGGGGGTAGAAACCAAACTGGATGCTCACAGGGAGGAAATGGAGCAGATGAGGGTGGCATCTGGGCAGGAGATGCAAGTGATGGGAGAAGAGATCAGAAGAGGAGTGAGTGAGGAGGTCGGAGGAGTGCGCGAGGAGGTGAGGCACTGTGAGGAGCACATGGAGAAGGAGGTGAGAAAGGGGACTGTAAAGTTACAAGGGGGCATAGAGGTCCTGACGCAGGAGGTGGAACAGCTGACGGAGGGACAAAAAGAACTAACGGACCAGGTAAAGAAGAACACAGCGGTAATAGAGGGTTTAAAATCGACACAGAAGGAGATGAAAAAGGACGTAGGGGTAATTAAAAAAGAGTGTCAGATGGTACGTGAGGGACTGACAACGAGGTTGGACGAGGTGGTAGAGGTAATGGAGACGAAGGACCGGCAGGTGAGGACGCACATGGAAACGGTCAAGGTAGCCTTGGAGGACGAGCTTGAGGAGACGTACCGGGGAATAAAAGAGGTGAAGCACAAATTAGAAGAAGTGGAAGAAGGGATGAGCGAAATTAAGAAGCGACGGAGAGGGGATAAGAAAGAGATAAAAGAATTGGTCCAAAGTCTGTGTTTGGATCGTGATGATGTGCTCATTAACCGGATGAGGGATTCGCAGGTGATGGAGGAGAAGCGAAGAGGAAGAGGACCCGGTGTAAGTGGTGACCAATATGGTCGTGCGTATGATGCGCCAGGGGATTTAAGAAGCTTGGGGATTGGTTTGGATCCGGGTGTTCGTGAAAGGCCGTTGGTGAGGTGTGTGACAGGTCTGGTGTGCGAAAGAGGAGGTGTGCGAGAAAGTCCGACTCTGGGGTGTGTGAGGAAAAAGTGCACGCCGAGGAGTGAGTGTGCTGGCGAGAGTGAGTCGGTCGTAGCGCGTGTGCGAGGAAGCACGTGGAAGCGCGGTGTGGTGAGAGTTACAGAGGGTGTGACGGGAGAGTGTGCGCAAGAGTATGCGCGAGAAAGGTGTGTGACGGACAGGTGCATGAGGAAAGAGTGCGCTGTCAGAAGTAAGGAAGAGTGTCCACCTGTGGTGAGTGTTACAGAGGGTGTAACGGGAGAGTGTGCGCGAGAAAGGTGTGTGACGGACAGGTGCATGAGGAGAGAGTGCGCTGTCAAGAGTAAGGGTGAGTGCGTTGTCACGAGTGGAGGTGAGAGTAGTGAGAGTGACAAGGAGAGTGAGCTGGTTGTGACAGGTGAGCGAGGATGAACACCTGGGATGGAAGGATGCACACCTAGAATGGTAGAGCGTGAGTGGGAATGCACGCTGGAGTTGGTGGTGAGGCACGTGGTTGGGTGTGCGAATGAGGGCACACCTGTGATTGTCACAGAGGAGGTGACCGAGGAGGGGGCGCGAAGCGGTGTATTGGTGAGGTGTGCGAGCAACGAATGTGTGCCAAAGTGTTCGGTGGTCAGGTGTGTGACCAAGTCTGTGAGTGGAATGAGAGTACCTGGGTGTGTAAGGAAAGGTACGACGAGGAGCATGGAGACGGCTGGATGTGTGAGCAAGGAACGGGCTGCGGGGTGTAAGCGTCCAGGTGAAGCATCGACGTTAGACGGGGTAGAGTTTAGAACGACTTATAGCCGAATCGGGCCCTCGGTGCGTGCTGGGCCTCGCTTTGAACGGCCGCGTCCGTGCTCCACTAGGCGGAGCGGGCAGCCCGATAGGAAGGGTCGTTATGGCGACCACGTTTTGTTGAGACGTGCCGGCAGGTCGAGATCGGGACATTGGATGGCTCCACGCCGAGGTGATGCGTGGGATCTCGGCCCGGGTAAGCCCCCGTCCCTGCACCGAGTGCCGGACGCATCCAGCTGCTGGCACAAAACAACCAGCATCCATTGCTTGGCTTTACGAAGCCGGGCTTTGGACAGGGATTGGCGCACCGAGAGGTATTAGTGAGTAGACTGGGTGATGAGGTTAGTGTTTTGGACCCAAAATTGGAGAAAAACAAAATTTGATGATTGGCAAGGGATTGGCCGTAGTGATTGGCAGATGATGGGCAGTGATTGGCAAATTTTTGATTTATTGAAATTTGATGTGCAAAATTGGTAGTGAGAGACCCCCGATGTGGTGGGATGGCAAATCCACCATCCTTCCCATATGGGGGCAAAGGAGCAATAGCTTATGGGGTGTATGGCAGTGAAAACTAGCCCGGGTGGGTTAGGATATTGTGTGTAGGGATCTAGAGAAGATGACCTTAGGTAACGTTAAGGTTAGTTAGTGACTGATACCTGTAGTGGGGACGCAGGTAGATTAGTGTGGATGATAATGACGTGGGAGCGCAATAGTTTAAGGGGACGACTGGGAAGCGCAAGTTTCAGAAGGGAGTAGTTAGCTGAGATGATGCCGTGTGTGTGAGGATGGAACAGGTGTGATTGCACAGGTGTGCAATTGGACAGGTGTGTGGAGCAGTGTATGAGTAGTGAGTGTGTGGATCAGCGCGAATGCGCTTGGGGAGAGAAGGGTGCAGGTGGCACCAAGTGTGAGAGCACAGGTGTGCAAGTACGGGTGTGTGGAGAGAGTTGGAGTAAGTGGTACGGAGTGGTGTGCATGGTGCGAAGGTGTGGATGGGGGAAGAGTGGACCCCCTTTCACGAGTACCCGGGGCGGGTAGTGTAAGTGTTAGGTAGAGGGTGCAGGTAAATTGTGGTTGGATATTGGCATTTGTGGTGCGGTTGCAGAATGGTGTTGTGGATGGGTGCATTAGTGTCGTGGAAATGGCTGGGCGTGTAGCCTGTTAGTGTGTGTAGTTGGTTGGGCACTCCACCACTGTGAGGATGTCGGCCAGGTGAGGCCGCAGGTGGGCTCTGGGAGCCGGTAGTTGTGAGTGGGTGCCTGAGGATCCCGGGTGTGGATCGGGTAGCCCAGTGCCAGAGAGGGCACCGAGTGGGGAGAGTGCCAGAGGGCCTTCCCCAGGTAGTTAGGTTAGGGTAAGGAGCAGGTAAGCTCGGAGGCAACTGCAGTGGTGGAGGTGTGCAGGTGGGTAGACCCACTGGGAGAGGTACACGCCACAGCCCAGAAATTGTGCGAGGGCACCGGGAGATGAATCGGGGGAGTGAGACCCCAAATTGAAAAGCACCACAGTTTGGCCAATGGGAATTGGTTTTTAGAACCCATAGTGTAAGAGGGCCAATGGTTTGGCCGGAGAAAGACCCCGGGTAGGTAAAGTTGTTAAAGTCACTTAGGAAATAGTTAGGATTAATGAACCTGTCGCACCATACGCAGCCACTTACCTGTGGTGATGATGATGACTCCACACCTGTGTTTTCTTTGTTTTGTTGCAGGAGATGAATCGCTGTGTGGATTGGTGAGACGCATCACGACGTGGATGAGACATTGGGGTGATTCCATCTCTCCCTCCCTAGGAGGGACTGATGATGAATTGGTAATGGCAAATTATGATGTTGAGTTGGAGATGGCAAATTTTGATGAGAGTTGAAAATGGCAAATTTGATTGGTTAGGAGGGAGAGAAGACGAATTTGGTATATGGGAGGAACGGGGAAGACAGTAGGGATGTTTGTTGATTTGTAAAGTAGATGTTTATGGGTAGTGTTGTGTTTTGTGGATACAGTAAGGGGTAAGGGAGGGGCCATGTAGGTTACCTGGTGGGGGGGGGCGTACGATAGGAACGTACCTGTCTCACCTGGTTCCCATGTGCCCCCAGTGTGCATCACCTTACATTGCGTGCACTTTTGCGCCCTTACCACCTTACTCACTTGTCTGCTTCTTTTGTCTCCCACCTCCGAGGATCTGGCTTTGGGGTAGAGAGAGAGGAGAGAGAGGTGCTGGCTGCGCAGTTGTGGGCCTGCACTTTCGCTGTTTGCTGCCGGGATCGATACACCATATGGACCGCAATGTTTGTGGCCACCCACAATGGACCGCAGTTCGTTTGCGGCCAAGCACCACCCGGGGATGGACCTATGGGTCAACGTGGCACCTATGCCATACAGGTGAACCACTATTAGTTAACACCAAGTGCACCACAAGAAGAGCAAGAGACACCTGCAGGGTTAGGGGTTGTCGAATTTATTTTTATTCCAATGAACAATGGTGACTGCACCGATTGGTGGTGGGGTGGTGCTTTTGATGCTCGGGAAGGGTGCTCTGCACGTTATTAAAGGCCGTCGGCCACAGAGCACTCGTGGGTTGGTGTATCGATGCTGGCAAGCGCGCTCTCTCTATGCATAACATCTGCATGTGTTCCTCCAAAGACAGGTCCTGGATCGTAGTGTAGATATCAGCGTAATCTTGTAAATAATGCTCCCTACCGGCTGTATGTTTAGTTTGAGAATTCTTTCCGGATTCGGTTATCCTGTGGGTGTGTTTCTGTGAGGAGAAGGGTGCAACGTCGCAGGGGGACATATTTACTCATTTGTGAATATCTGTAAAACTGTCGCACTCAGGGTAGAGTTAATAGTAGAGGGAACTACATTGCGTGCCACACTAAAGTAGGTAAAAATTTATCGGGTCGGGACGCCCCGAGGGTCGAGAAGGGTGCAATGTTGCGAATATGGAATTTGGCCTCCATATCCGCTTGTAAATATTCCCCTATTTTCTCCAATACTCCCCAACTTTCCCCAATCCCCCATTCCCTAGTCCCATTGCATGTAAATAACAATCAGTAGAGCCGACCTTCCCCTTATTCCCCCATTAAATGTCGTGCCCAGGTCCACCGCACCACACGTAGACAACTTTCGGACATCTTCCTAGTTATTCTTAGTCTATGTCAGTTAAGGCCTCGTTTCCATTAATTATGACTCTTCGTTGCACCAGAATGTGATTATATGGCACCAGTAGTGAGTTTAGGACCTTTCCCATACCTCCTCCCATCTTCTTCCCCGTCTACAACAACAGAGGGGCACGGCGCTGCGCGGGGGGGAGTGTGCGTCCTCCCACCGGCTCGGTTCACCGCCATCGACAATGCGCTCCAGACGATGCGCTCCAGACCATGCGCTCCACGGGGTTACCACGAAGGGGCTCCTTGTCAGCTCCTCGTCAAGGGCGGAGCCTGGTAAACCCCCCGCACGCACCCAATGAGAAGCAACGTGCCGATTCCACGAGGCGGAGCTAACGAGCCGAGGGCGTGTCACTCCCCGCCGGATATACGCGGCCACGTAGCGGACGTGACGTCAGATGCGCCCCCAGCTGGAGAAAGAACGTTGCCTGCGATCGCTGAGAGGAAGAGAACCCGCCTGTGAAAGAACGTCACCACCTCGAGCGCTGTGCAACCTTCCGCATCTCTGGACCGGACCGGGTCGACCCTGTCCTTGAGCCAAGAGTGCACCTTGAGCCATCGATACCCGCTGTCCTTTCCATCAACCCCCGTGTGAGTCAGCTTTGTCCCGTTTATCTGTCGTCTGTTGGGAATAATATAAGATTGTGTCTAAGTGCCTGTCTTCCTATGATGTACCTCTCGTCCCTGTAATCTAACCTTTCCGTACGAATATAATCTCCTCCGGAGGTCTTGAGAATTGAAACATTGGTGTCGTATTGTGTTATTGTAATCCAGCCGGGTGTCTTCTTTTCCTTATTGAGCCAGCATCGCGCGACTAGTCAACGTTCGGGTATAATATCGAGCATAATCTTGTGCAGACGTGGTCATCCCAAAACCACTCGGTGAATAACATCCAAGCCACGTCTGTAACAATATATATATTATGTATAAATATATATATATATATAATCATATATAAAATATACATATAGTATATATATATATTATGTATAAATAAATATATATAATCATATATAAAATATACATACAGTATATATATTATGTATAAATATATATATAGAATCATATATAAAATATACATACAGTATATATATATATATATAATCATATATAAAATATACATACAGTGTATATATATATTATGTATAAATATATATATATATAATCATATATAAAATGATCCCTGGTGTTGGGCTAGCGGCTAGGGTGCCGGCTTAGGATACCAAGGATCCTGGGTTCAGAATCCCGGTCGATCGCTGAATTAATGCCAGGGGGGTTGACTCAGCCTGTCATCCTTCTGAGGTCGGCTAATTGAGTACCAGTTCACTGGTAATTCCCTGTTTGTCGTTGAAGGCGGCAAAAAGGGTTGGCGTCAGGAAGGGCATCCGGCTGTAAAACATTGCTTTAAATAGGGGACCGAAAAACAACAACAACCACGGTTCCCGAAAAAGGCCAACCCCCGCGTTGCGGGGAAAAATGGCCTCTAAAGGTGGTTTTTTTTTATTTTTATATAAAATATACATACAGTATATATATATATATATATTATGTATAAATATATATATATATAATCATATATAAAATATACATACAGTATATATAATATATATATATATTATGTATAAATATATATATATAATCATGAATCATATATAAAATATACATACAGTATATATATATATATATTTACCCCCGCTCTGTATTTGTATCTGTCGGGCTAACCCCCGCTGTAGCAGGGAAAATGGCCTTAAAATGCATGTTGTGCTGTTGTTGTGTATATATATATATATATTTACCGATATGTGTGGGAAATATTGAGCTTTTTACGCTATTTATTTTGTTCTATCAATTAAAATAATGGCGCGTGTGGCAATAGTGAGATTCGACATGCCCAACATCCACACCCTGTTGAAGAGTGCTCAGATAAGATAGGCAGGACATGTCACCAGAATGCCTGATGAGCCTCAGCTGCTTTTCTACGGTGAGCTAATTGAAGTGAAACGTTCATTCCGAGGCCAAAAAAGCACTTCAAGGATACCCTGAAGGCTCCACTGAAGAGTTTCAACATCGCCCCTGGGACGTGGGAGAACCTTGCACAGGATCGCTCTGCATGGCGCAGCCTCATCAGTAAAGGAGCCACTTCCTATGAACAAAAACAGTTGCACTGGCAACAGGAAACGTGAGCTTGACAAATACAGAGCTGCAAGCATCTCTTCTGCCCCCACGCTGCAGGTGTGCTCGGCATTGTTCCCACTTCTGAGAGCAGACTCCTGGGAGTCTGAAGGAGGACGGTGGGGATAATGTTGTGGAAAAGTCTCTGAGAGGGATAATGATGTTTCATACAGCATATATATATATATATATATATATACATATAATATACATTTCCTTAGTACAGGCAGTCCCCCTGTTCCGAACACAGTGTTCTTGAAAATGTATTCGTAAGCTGGATGTTCATAAACCAGAACAATAAATCCCCTTTAAATACATGTAATAAGTGATTAATTGGTTTCCGAACACAAATTAAACCCTGTTTCTTACATAAAAAGGTTATTAAAATTGCGTAATGAAAAAATTCACCCTGCTTGGGTGAATTCACCCGGCAAAAAAAAAAAAATTGCGTAATGAATTAAATAAATACTTCATTGAATAAATTAATAAGCCTGGTGTTGGCTTAGCGGTTAGGGTGCCGGCTTGGGATCCTAGGATCCTGGTTGATTGCTGAATTAATGCCAGAGGGGTTGACTCAGCCTGTCATCCTTCCGAGGTCAGCTAATTGAGTACCAGTTCACTGGTAATTCCCTGTTTGTCGTAAAAGGCGACAAACAGAGTTGATGGCAGGAAGGGCATCCGGCCGTAAAACATTGCTTTGAAAAGGGGACCAACAACAACAAACAACAACAACCACGGTGCCCGAAAAAGGCCAACCCCCGCTTTGCGGGGGAAAATGGCCTCTAAAGGTGGTTTTTTATATTTTTTTATTGAATATTAATAAATAAATGATGACACCTTTATTTAAATTTATACTTAATTACATAAACAATCTGCTCATTATTTAAATAAATAAATAGGTAAGAAATAAGAAATTTGTTTGCTGGATAGAACTTCAATTCATCATTTTTAATTCACCATATCTTCCAATGTTAAAGAATCATTTAAAAATTCATCCGAATCCTGACCAAATATGTACGTTGCTGTCTTTGGCTGATCACCGACATATACAAAAAAACTCAGAATGATTGCTTCAAAACTGTGGACAAAAATCATGTGACAAGCAGACAAACAAGCAGATAAGCAGACGCATAACAAGCAGACGCATAACAAGCAGACGCTACAGACCAACATACTTGGCAAAAAATAAATAAATAAAATAATAGCAAAATATAAGCAGAAGAAAAATTAACTTATCGTAGCCCAACCTGCCAAAACCCCTTATGGAGAGTACTGAAGGTGTGACAGAGAGTAGGAGAGAGACCAAGCAATAAATAATGAATAGTGCATGTAAACAAGCATTTGATAAACATAGTTGAGTTTGCTACACAGATGAAGAGAGAAGGCTGGAGATTGAGAAATGAATGAAGAAAAAAAAAGAAGAAGGATATCTTGCAAGGTGTGTAAAAAGAGCTGGGACAAGTTTAGGCATTAAATGCAAAAACAGAATGGGTGGAAGAAAGAATGTTGTGGAAAAGGTTCAACACAATATTCAGAGGTTAGTAAATGCATGGAATAGTCCACCTGGAAAGGTGTAGTGTCAGCAGAAACAGTAGATCGTTTTAAAATTGAGTTAATTGGGCATCTTGAAATAGTGGGGACATGGGCAGGATTGCACAGGCTTGATGGGCCTAATGGCATCCATGCTACATCAATGTTTCTTCGAATTCATTGTAACTTTTCCTCAATATTTTACTTCTTCACATCATGCAGCTCATTCATAGCTTCATTTCCTACTGGAGTCTTATTGTTTCAAGTTACGTTGTTGAGAATCAGCGTTGATAAAAACTATAACAGTGAATTATAGGTTAGGGGATAACAAACTAAGCCATTCCCTTTGGGGACTGGAACCTCATGTGGCTCTTAAGTTGTTACCCTTCAGTAAAAATGACAAAATACTTCATAAGAAAATACCTGGGCACGTTAAAAATCAAATCAATTTCATGGCAATATTATGACTGAAATATCAATGACTTGTTTTTTGTTTGTTGAGGTGGAGATTGTTTTGAGAAATTTCATTGCTTCGGTTACTGATATCATTCTGAAATCTTGTGTATCCATCGGGGAACAGGTACTTGGAGGATATAATTGAAGACGACATAATACTTTATTAGCCCGTCCCATGCGCAGCAGGAGACAAGGTTTTACAATCATGTGTGTTTGTGTACGTGTGTGTTTGTGTGCGTGTGTGTGTGTGTGTGTGTGTGTGTGTGTGTGTGTGCGCATGTGTGCGTGTGTTTGTTTGTGTGTGCGCATGTGTGTGTGTGTGTGTGTGTGTGTTTGTGTGTGTGCATGTGTGTTTGTGTGTGTGTGTGTGTGTGTGTGCATGTTTGTGTGCGTGTGTTTGTGTGTGTGTGTGTGCGTGTGTTTGTGTGCGTGTGTGTGCATGTGCATGTGTGTGTGCGTGTGCATGTGTTCGTTTGTGCGTGTGCGTGTTTGTTTGTGTTTGTGTGTGTGTTTGTGCGTTTGTGTGTGTGTGTGTGTGTTTGTGTGCGTGTGCATGTGTGTGTGTGCGTGTCTGGGCCATAAACTTTTTACTATTTGAGCTATTGTAATCAAATTTTCACCAAAGTTTTATTATGATAATATGGAGAAAGCAATTTAATAATTTTGTCAAAAGGTAAAAAGGTCAAAGTTCAACCTCATAAAAAAATGTTTGTATTTTCATCCAATTGACCTGAAAATTAAATTTACCATTTGAGTTTCATTATCAAATTTTCAACAAAGCTTTATTGTGAGAATATGGAGAAGGAAAAAGTAATAATTTGGTCAAAAGGACAAAGGTGAGCATCACAAAATCGTCAATTTTCATCCGATTGACCTGAAATTTAAAACATTTGCATATTGGGTCGCTGAATTGCTTCGCCAATCAAAAGCTACAAGCCGATTGCTTTATTTTTAGATCAAAAAGGTCAAAGGTCAAGGTTGCAGAAAATCACCAATTTTCACCCAATAGACCTGAAATTTAAAGAATGGACATATCAGGTCACTGAATTGGTTCACTAATCAAAAGGTAGGAGTGGATTGTTTTTTTTTGAACAAAAGGTCAAAGGTCAATATTGCATAAAATCATCAATTTTCATGCAATTGACCTGAAATTTTAAGAATTTGCATATTAGGTCACAGGATTGGTTCACCGATCAAAAGCTAGAAGCAGATTTATTTTTAGATCTGAAGATCAAAGGTCAAGGCTGCATAAAATCATTAATTTTCATTTTGTATTTTTAAAAATAGTTTTCGGTATTTTGAGCATACGGAGAAAGAAGAAGACGTCTGAATACAAACGGGCGTGGATGGGCTTTGCTCTTTCAGATGCTTTCTAGTTGATATTTCAATACAAAAACAAAGCACATGTTCCTTTCACACAAAGCAATATTTTTCCTGGTATACAGGTCATGTGTACAGCTGTCTTGGAGGACAAATGAAATGAGGCAAATATATATGAAGATAATATGTTGCACTCATGAAAAAATATTAAAGCTGCACTTTGTTGTGCTCATTTACTAATTTAAAGTTAATTAAAGCATGTTCTTTGGTTAAAATTATAGGTTTGTTTGTTGGAGTTAATTGCGTGTTTCTTGAGGATTTTTTTTACACAAATGCACAAAATTGATAAACGCCAACATTTACATCAGCATTCTCTGTGATTCATACCATACCAATACTCAGTAATAAGAACGTGAAAATCAAAATATATTTCTTGATGATTTCTTTAAAATTTACAAGAGAACGTGATTTAGGGTGATTTTGCTTTAAATGCTGTTTTGCAGAAATAAAATAAAAATCTATAAGCTCTATTCCATTTGTAATAGTTTACTGTCCGTTGGAGTGTTCCATTTATATCTGCCTCTCTCGAAAAGAAACTTTACCAAGATGGAATTGAACACACAAGGATACACACAAGCTCGTTATCCTTAACATCTCATTGAATCAGGACAGGTACCAAAGGGTTGGAGAGTAGCAAATGTTAACACCACGATTTAAGAAAGGATCCAGAGAATAATTGGGGAACTATAGACCTGTTAGCTTGACTTCTGTTGTGGGAAAGGTGTTGGAGATGTTAATTAAGGAACGCATATAGGGAACCATTTGAATAATTTCAAACTAATTAAATGTAATCAGCATGGATTTAATAAAGGAAGGTCATGTTTATCAAATTTACTGGAGTTCTTTGAAGCAGTTTATGATTGGGTGGATGAGGGAAGTGTAGTAGCTGTAGTGTATCTGAATTCTAGACTTTCAGACGCCATTTGATAACAGACAGAAGACATAGAAGGTCGTGAGCTAAGGTGAAGGTTTGCGATATAGCTATAAAGGGTCGAAAGGGGCTTTAAGGGTCTTGGTGATATTAAAGGATCTTGGGGGTCATACGGGTCTTGAAGGTCTTATAGGTCTAGAGGGTCTTAGGGATGTTAAGGGCCTTATAGAGTCTTAGGGTTGTTGTTGTTTCATATGCAGCTTGTGGTTATTGGTTGCAGCATTTTCTGGAAGCACGGCTGTGCCACTGATGTAGTGCCCCTGTTACCAGTAAGCTGGTACTCATTTCGCCGACCTGAGAAGGATGACAGGCTGAGTCAACGCACCTCGTGTTATTTCAACGGTACGACATGGGCTCAAACTTGGATCTTAAGCCAGCAACCTTGACCGTTAAGCCAGCACTAGGCTTGGTCTTTGGGTTACAAAGGGTCTAAAGTGTCGTATGGGTCTTACTGTCGTATGGGTCTTAGTGGGTTTGGTTCTTAAGTGTCTTAAAGTGACTTGGGAATCGTTAGGGGCTTAGGGGTCTGAAAGGGTCTTGGGAGTTTTAAGGGGTCTTGAGCATTTTAGGGGGTCTTAAGCATCTTAAGGGTCTTAAAGGGTCTTGGGGGTCTTAAGGGGTGTCAATGAGTTTAAAGATATCGAGGGGCCTGGAACTCGCATGCATGCATGGACGCATGCATGACTCCTTTTATAGTATAGATTGTTCCCATATTTGTTTTAAATAATAATTATTTAATTTTTCAATTACAGTTATTTAATACTTCCCAATTTAGCTTTATTAAATTTTCAATTTTTTTTTTTTTTAACTGCGACATGTTGGGGGATGATTTTTGAAATGTGCACCCATTGGTCAGATTGCTGCTGCACCCCACCCACATTTGTCACTTGACTCCACTCACCATGGCTCCCAGACAAAATAAAATGGCTGCCATCTTGGTTTTCTCATGGACAAAAGACGTAATGCCTGTAGACCTCTGCTGATTATACACTGCCCGTGTTTGTTGCCTCAGATTTCCCTTGGCGAGTGTTATTCATGATGGGGGATCCTAAAAAATATAATCATATATGTCAAAATAAATTATTAATAAGGTTTAATCAAGCCTGTCAGCATGCACGGCATGCACCTCTTGAAAAAAATAGCGTTACGTCATTTTTGAATAGCCCCATATTGGGGTTAAACAATCCGTGACCATGTGTCAAATTTACTGATTCTGATCTAACCGTGGTGGAGGCTGTCATGGATGAGGGGTGTCGATTTAATCTAGTTAGTCTTTTAACAGCATATTAAATGTGTGTTTGTTGCAGGTTTGTGACCACAGCGCGGTCATTCTTGTTTTCAATTGTTTAATTTTTCCTTTATTTAATTTTTCAATTATGTGATCATTTAGTTTTTTTATTTTTTCAATTTTGAAATTTTAGATTTTTCAATTTTCATTTACTTATTTTTTTCCAATTTTTTATTATTTTATTTTCATTTTTAAATTTTCAATTATTTAAATATTTTTAAATTTTCAATTATTTAAACATTTTTCAAATTTCAATTATTTTACTTTTTCCATTATTTAATTTTTATTATTGAATTTTTCAACTTTTTCTTTTTTGATGATTAGGGTTTTCGTTTGTTTTCATTATGAGGCAGAATTTCAAGTGCTACCAAATGGCTAATATTATGAGATGGCTATACCAGGAACCATCATCAATATCCGATCGCTCCTTATTAAAGACAGTAAATATCCGATCATCTATTTACATCTACAATATCATGATTTACATCAAGCTTTTTTTGTTTGTTTTTCTTTTTTTTTGTATACAAGATCGAGGCTCGTGAAAGAGCTAACATTAATCCCACAAAAAGTCAAACCGACACACAAAACACAAAATAGGGGGAGCGGTAGACAAGATGGGGAGAGAGGGGGAAGGACACAAACACAACATTTGAGAGCAAGGACATCGAGAGAACTGTGGGAGGCAGAGGGCTTTGGGGGAGGTGGGAGAGGGATGAAACATATCGACACTGCAAGGACTTCCAGGAAAGAAGTTGGAATTTCAAAAAAGTGTATCTGGGGTGAAAATTAGTGGGGGTAGAAAAGATCAAGGTTTTGGATGGGGGAAGATAAGAGATGGTGGTGAACAGCTGTTTTAAAGACCTACAGGGAGGAGTGGGATTGAAGGGAGTGGGGGAGTTTGTTCCAGAGGCGGGAGAAAAGGGGAATGAAAGAGTGAAGGTGAGCAGAGAGCCTAGATTTTGGCAGTTTAACCATAAGAGGGTTGCTGGCAGATCTTGTGCAACCTGTAGGAATATTTGGGGGACAGAGCACAGAGAGAGCTGGGGGAGCAAGGCCGGAGAGGAGTCGGTAGAAGACAGAAAGACCAGCAGCCTGCCTGCGGTGAGTGAGTGAAAGGCCCTCAGAGTTAGCTTCATCACAGGAGATTCCAATGATTCTGAAAGCTTTGGTTTCAACAGCGTGAGGCCGAGCTAGGCGTGAGGCAGGAGCACCGGCCCAGAGGGGGGAACAGTATTCCATTGAGCTGCGGATGAAAGACTTGTATGTGGTGAGGAGCTCAGGTGTGCCAAGGAAGGACTTCGCACGACTGAGAATGCCCAGTCGGCGACTGGCTTTGGAGGCCAGCTTGGAAATGTGGGTTTCCCAAGAAAGATCATGGCAGATAGTGAGACCCAAAAGCTTGAGCGACTTCTTGGAGAGGATTGTTGAGAAAGTGGATGGGAGGGTTTTCCATTCGGTCTTTTCGGACAGACATAGTAAGAGTGTGAGATTTGTCAGGATTGAAAGACATGTTCTACTTGTTTGACCAGACTGTGATTTTGTCCAGGTCTGCAGAGAGTGAGGAGGCTGCAGACTGCCGATCTGAGGGATGAGGTATGGAGTGGCAGAGAGTGGAGTCATCAGCAAAGAGATAGAGAGGATTTTCCAGAGCGTCTGAGAGATCATTGATGAAGACCAGAAATAGCACAGGGCCCAGAACACTACCTTGGGGAACTCCAGCCAGAACAGGAAGAGGAGAGGAAAGGGTTCCGTTGAGTGCCACACTCTGGCTATGACAGTGGAGGAAGTCAGTATTCCAAAAGTGGAGTTGGCCTTGGATTCCATAGACAGACAATTTAAAGAGCAAGGCAGGATGCCAGACTATATCAAAAGCTCGAGATATTTCCAGAGAGATGGCTCTGATTTCATGTCTGATATTGAGGGCCTCCATCCATTGTTTGGAGAGTAGAAGTAGCATGTCCGAGGTAGATTGACCAGGTCTGAATCCGAATTGATGATCAGAGATTAGGCTGTTGGAGAAAAGGAAGGATTCCATATCAACTGCAATGATGGATTCCCTGATCTTGCTGATGAATGGAAGTAAGTTGATAGATCTGTGGTTAAGGCTATCTTTTTTGCACCTTTTTGTTATGCATTCTTCATTTGCATCGTCATTTGTATTGTCATTTGTTATGTATTCTGTGATGTTGGCTGCTTTCCAAGCAAATGGAAGATGGCCCAGGGTAAATGATAGGGTGAAAAGGAGAGAGGAAGTGCAAGAGCAGAAGAGCAGGTTTTTGGACACTTGAGCTGATGCCGTCCAGTCCAGTTACAGAGTCAGAGTGAAGGGTTGCCAGAAACTTTTCCACCTTCTCAGGTGCAAAAGACACAGAATCCACGAGCAGTTGGGCATGACAGGGCAGGCTGGGTACAGAGTGAGATGTTAGGGACACGTGCTTTAGAAGCAAACACATAATTGAAGCATTCAGCCTTCTCACGAGCCGAGCGGAATCGGCTGTGGTGCCATTTGAAGAGAGGGAAGGGGTGGAAGAGGAGACTACACTGGATTGTCAGGGGATCTAATCAAGATGTTTGAGATAATGTACGGTGTGGGCAAAACCGGTGTAGTGGAGTTTTTTTCCAGCAGAGTGGACAGTGTTACGACTTGGAGCCGTAACTTGAGGGTAAAAAAGTTGGGAGTTAGGACAGTTTTAAGGCAGGGGTTTTTCAGTCTGAGAGTGGTTAATGCAAGGCATGGTCTCTCCTGGAATGGAGTGGTAATGGAAGTGGTGGGTAGGTTTAATTTAGCATTAGATAGGTACCTGGATGCATTGTATATCGAAGGAAATGGAGATGTTGGCAGAACTTGTAGGTAGCTTGTGTTTGAATGGGTTTGGTGCACCACAAGCATGATGGGCCTCCTCCTCGTGCGCCAAAGTTCCTTGTGTGTGAGTGTTTTTTTCCCCTGTTAACAATGTTTTGGCATCAACATATTTTTGCCTTTGACCACTCAGTGCATTTTGCATGCTTGCGGCTATTGTCATTGAATGGAAATGAACACAATGTATGGTGTCTCTAGCGCATGGCATATCAAGCTCAAAATGGCCTTCAGGATCGCTTTCTATAATGAGTGTGTTACACCGACAACAAAACGGATAATTGCAAGTCCTCAATAATTCTGTGAAAGTCTCATTATTTTCTCTCTTTTCAAGTTTATCGACTTGTTTCTGAGTCATAGTTCCTTTGTAATGTCTATAAAACATGAAGTTACTCGTAAAAATACAGCATTTGCTCTAAAACCGTATTACTTTTCTTGGAAGGTACTTTTAAAATTACAATGTGTCAAGGGACATTTGTGTTAAGAAATAAATGTATATGTGTGTATAGGAATTGCATCTGTGAATATCAGTAGCTGCACATCCCCAGGAAGCGCACGGACCTCATTCACACTACAAGCTGTGTTGTGCCGAAGGATGTTCTCGGCTGGTTGTTGCATAACTCTGAAAACGACCAGTGGTGTTGGCATCAGGATGAAAAAAGATGCCAATGTGATTACGCAATTGTGCATGCGTATAATGCATAAGCAATCACAACGAGGCTGTTACATTTTGCTCAAACCCTTACAAAGTCCTGCACAGCTGGAAATGAATCTCTGGTTATAATAACTGCGGCAACTGCAGCTAGGTTTGTTATTCATTTGAAAAACACAAGTCATGTACTTCCAAGACTGGATTATACAGCATATTATCTCGACGAATGGAAAAGCAAATCAACATTGCACAGTTTTATGTCACGGTTACAATTATTATACTCATACATTTTGAATGCAGTGCACAAATGGAGATAGGAATGCCATTAAAATTGTGATTACAAATAAAATTATTGTAATTGATGCAAATAGCCGGCTAGTAGTGGAATGAAAATACAACTTCGGAAACTTATCATTACACACTGATCTTGTTACACAGGTTGATGTACCATATGATAATATATGATGTAGAAAAAGTAATTCTATCTATAATAGGCTATGTCATAAAGGTTAGCATATAATTGCTGAATAATGATACTGTCGAGAGAGCTGGGAGAGACAGAAGACTATTTTGCACTCTTTTGTACACCGCTCCTTTCCTATTTCATCTCCCAGCGCTGCATGACGTCATCGCCGGGCACCGAAGGGGGCTCGGCGATGACACGCAATGAAAGGGAGTACTCAGTTTTCACTCCGTTTGTTTGTTGTACACCGCTCCTTTCCTATTTCATCTCCAAGCGCTGCATGACGTCATCGACAGGCACCAAAGGGGGCCTGGCAATGACGTGCGCTGAAAGGGAGTACTCAGTTTTCACTCCGTTTGTTTGTTGTACACCGCTCCTTTCCTATTTCATCTCCAAGCGCTGCATGACGTCATCGACAGGTACCAAAGGGGGCCTGGCAATGACGTGTGCTGAAAATGAGTATTCAGTTTTCACTACGTTTTCTTGTTTGTTTGTCCAGGCGATATCTCAGCCATCCTTTGAGCTAGGAAGCTGATATTTGGACATGACAATGATCAAGTGATTTGGCTGTAGAGGTTGCTTTTTGATTTATTGATCAATCAATTAATCGAATAATTATTTAAATATTCAATTAATGACTTAATTAACTCTTTTTAAAAGTTACAGATTCAGATGAAACGGTGGTGGTTTGGATATTCTATTAGCCAATTGATTAATAATTTAATTATTTTATTAGCATTATTTATTTATTTTCATAATTATTAATCACTTATTTATTTGCTTTCTCATCTGGGCAATATCTCAGGCTCCTTTTGAACTAGGAAGCTGATATATTCGGACACGATAGTGACCAAGTGATGTGGCAATAAAGAATATTTTTCATTTATTGATTAATCAATTCATCTGTTAATTATTTATTGATTAATCAATTGATTATTTAATTTTTTCGATTAATGACTTCAAAAAGTTACAGTTACAGATTACTTTTCAAAAAGTAACAGCTTCAGACCAAACACTGGTGGTTGAGGTATGCTATTAGCCAATTTATTAAGAAAATATTTTACGATTATTGTTTATTGATTTTAATTATGCATTTAATCAATCAATTATTGTACACCTCCCCCCCCCCCCGGCCCCCCAATACTGTCTCTATATGCTGCACGGCGGTGTTGCCAAGCACTGAAGGTGCCCCGGCAATGCCGCGCTGGAGGATGATATTTATTTATTTGGCATGGGAACGGTGTTCCCTGAATGTATCTGTACTTGTTTGTTACCTCTGCCACCAAAGGTGGATGGAGGTTATGTTTTCACCTCTGTCTGTCTGTCTGTTTGTTTGTGAACAAGATATCTCAAAAAGTTGTGGACGAATTCGGACGAAATTTGACAGAGAGCTACCTCTCTGCCAAATTTCGTCAATGTCACAAGGACAAAATGATTCGATTTTGGTGAAGATCCAAATGCAGATCCGGCTTGTAGAATTTTTAAGTGATTCTTCACCATTGGGAGATGGGGACAAAAAAACGATATTGGAGATATCTCAAAAAGGATATCTCAAAAAGTTGTGGATGGATGATTTTGATTAAATGTGATTCTGTATTGTGATTTTCTGGTCTACTCTGGGATACAAAACGTAAACTGTTCACCCAGCTCTCGACTGAGTGCCGTCCTAGTTTTGTTGTTTGTTTGTCAGAGCGATATCTCAGCAATCTTTGAGCTAGGAAGCTTAAATTTCAGCACAATAGTAAGCACGTGCTTTGGTGAAAACTGTTTTTTCTTTTTTTGATTAATCAATTAACTGATTAATTACTTAATTATTATCGATTAATTAAGTACTTATTTATTTCCTTTCTCATCTTGGCAATATATCAGGCACCTTTTGAACTAGGAAGCTGATATTCAGACATGACAATGACCAAGTCATTTGGCTGTAAAGGGTATTTTTAATTTATTGATTAATCAATCAATCGATTAATTATTTAATTAATCGATTAATAAATAGCTTTTCAAAAATTTACAGCTTTTTATAATTCTGCACAGGTTAGCACACTCTGGAAACTAATTAGTACTGTAGGTCACAAGCAGTAAGAAGTGAAAAATATAATGTGACATCAGGATAACTAACTGTTCATGATATATGTATATATATATCTGTGCAGTGTCTGTCCTGTCCTGTCCTGTGTTGTGTTGTGTTGTCATGTCTTGGTTGTCACTGAACTACTTTCTCAAACTTTTGTGAAATAGTACCAAACTTCTGGTATGCACATATCTCTCCCGTCGGTATGTCCTAACGGTATTTTATAGAAAAATTTCGATGTTTTTTTTTTTGAATTTTCTGGGGGAAATTTTTTTTTTCAACTTAAGTTTTCAACTTCAATTGTTTATAAAATGTGATGTCACGTATATTACAAATACATTTGTGCAAAATAATTCTTTGAATTATGATTGGTTTAAACCATGACAACGGCAACTCGGGTACAGTCATTTATCTACATATATATCTAGACATCTGGGCAGTGTCTGTGTTGTCACTTAACGACTCCCTCAAACTTTTGTTTCTGTGGTTGTGAAGTGTTTTTAATAACGTGGTGGTGGTTTTGAATCACGTGGTGGTGAGGTATATTGAATTATGTGGTGGTGAGGTGTTTTTAAATGACGTGGTGGTGAGGTGTTTTTAAATGACGTGGTGGTGAGGTGTTTTGAATTACGTGGTGGTGAGGTATTTATAATTACGTGGTGGTGAGGTGTTTTAAATCACATGGTGGTGAGGTGTTTTTAAATCACATGGTGGTGAGGTATTTATAATTACGTGGTGGTGAGGTGTTTTTAATTTCGTGGTGGTGAGGTGTTTTTATTACGTGTTTTATGGCTGTGAGGTGTTTTGAATTACGTGGTGGTGAGGTGTTTTGAATTACGTGGTGGTGAGGTGTAATCGTCCCAAACTTCCAGTCTGCACCTACCCCTCCCCTATGTATGTGCTGAGGGGTTCTTTCTTGAAGAAAAAAAATATTCAACCTAAATCTTCAACCTAAATTGCCTATTAAAATGTAATATCACAAATACAACAAATACATTTGTGCAAAGTAATTGTTTGTATTATGATTGGTGTAAATCATGACAACACAGCAACTCAGGTGCAGTCATTATCCTCAGCTAAAATAAGCCCGTTCCTCAGTATCGATGCTTGGGAGGCGAGCGTAGCGAGCCGAGCCGAGCCAAGCTAGAATATATATATATATATATATATATATATATATATATATATATATATATATATATATATATATATATATATATATATATATATACTGTCAACCTGAAATGGCATGCAATGTTCATCTAGCTTTTCTTTTATATCGTTGCTAAGCCAATAGCATTTTCATATTATCTACCATTTCAACCTCCTTTGTCGAGGGAAAATAAGCACAAAACGAGTGACATTTAACAGGAATACATTGGAAGCTCTACCTGGCTTCGTGAGTTTTACACAATATAACCCTAGTGCCTTAATTCTCTTCACCAGAGTTCTGAATTGCTTCATGCCGGATTTGTAGAATCTTCAATCGCCAGAATAGCAATCTCTCTGGTTTCGAGCCAACATTGTTGCTCATCCAAGCTTTGCCAGATCATCCCGATTTGAGCTTCTGTTAATGGGAAACATGGGGTATTTGGTTCCAACTCTAGCTATTTCTATCCTGAATTAGTTCAGAATCATGCTTGTGGATACAAGGCATTAGTTACAGAAATTATTTCGGTAACATCCAGATAATGGCATGCTTTGGGGACATTCATCAGCAAGAATAAGTCCGGGTTTAAAAGGAGTACCACTCATGTATTTGCAGGCATTATGAATAACCACAGACGTGCTACAGTCGTTTAATCAAAGAAATGTTTAAAAGTGGACAAGATCACAACACATTCACAGAACAACTTGAATTAGCCTTTGACTGAATGACTTGGATCCAAAGGATCCCACCAGGTCTCGGAAGCTAGGCAGAGACAAGAATCTTGGTATTTGGAGAGGAGAGCTCCATGGAAGGCTGGGTGTTGTTGGCTGAGCAACAGCAGGGTGGCTCACCTCGTTGCATTCTCGATTCTGGGCTGTCAGTTCCTGGACTTGATACCTGTGGAGACGAATCTGATTAAAACTGCCGTTTTGGTACGATTCCACCAGTGAGTGCTGAATATTGAACCTTTATATGGTATAAGCCAGCTATCCGGTCTGCACTTATGCAGTGGACATTAAAGATCATATGGTAGGTATGTCATTAAATAATAGGCTATTTTGTGCTAAGTTAAAGAATGGTGTTTGTATGTAGAAGTTAAGGCCATTGATAGATTTAGTTAATATTGTTATGTCGGTGGGGTAGGGATTACCTTAGAACAGGTAGGATGTATAGATTAACATGCTCCGGATGTCGGGTAAGAACCATCACCATGTAGTAAGTTTTGTTTAGCCAGTTGTCGCATAAGAGTGAATAATTGTGGCCATACGAGGATGGCCCTTGTGTTAACTGGCTGTAGGGATTATGTTAATTCCCCTGTTCATCAAACCTCAGTGATTTATTTCCTATGTCCATTTTGGCACCACACCAGAGACACATAGGCAATCTACACCATCGCCCACATTTAAACTCACTAAATAACAATAAAAACCACCAGGAAGCCAGGACATTGAGCGCTGCCGCTAATTACACCATTGGGAAGCACATATCGAGGTCGAGCCGGCCGAAGACCTGCCCCATAGAGCCGTGATTGGCCAGGGCGGAGTAAGAAGGCACTCACTGATTGGCAAAGGAAGCAGGAAGCGGTGCACTGATTGGTGGAGAGCTGGACAATGTAATGGTGGCCTGCGGGCATTGGTGGAGAGGAACAGATGACATCACAAGACGGTCATTAAAAGAACTCTCAGACCGACATTTTCTCTCTTGCCTGTTTTCCCTGGACGACCTCTTGCTCCCTTGCTTCTTCTCCCTCGCGCTCTTGTGCCTGTTCACATTCCGGACCTCGCGAGCAATTGTGTGTTTGCAACGGGCTCCAGGAAGCGATAGGACCAACCGTGTTCAGAGACGCCATCGGGAGATGTGCAGAGGCAGCAGGAAGAGCCGCAGCCCGAGAACTGCGGTTCTCCGCGTGGACGAGGTTGGCTTGCCGCTGGAGCACCATGAGGCCGGGGTGAGCGATACGCCCGGTGAGGCCTAGCAGCGTTTGAGCAAGGCGGACTGAGGCCTACTTCCCACCAAGGCAGGGACCGCGTCCGGATTCCCACGCAGGAACGGGGGCCTGAGATGGGTCTTGACAAGGTGCCGGGACAGCCGATTGAGCTAAGCGCACGATAACCCACACGTATTTTATTTTCCAGTTTATTTTCATCCTTCGTCTGTGTGTAAGTCTGGTATGGGGGACGTCTCATTTACGATAATAGTTAGCGCACATTTTCTTGTTATCGGTATTTTTCATTTAATAAACCCTTTCGTTATTTTCTGCACATTTATAAATCCGTTTTGTTTGCCCGAATTTATTTATTCCCTTTCTCTTCTGGGCAATATCTCAGGCACCTTTTGAGCAAAGAAGCTGATATTGGGACAAGACAGTGACCAAGTGATTTGGCTATGAATGGTATTTTTGATTTATTGATTAATTAATTGATCGATTAATTATTTAAATTTTCGATTATTTATTTAATTAACTGCTTTTCAAAAAGTTACACATTCGGATGAAGCAGTGATGGTTTAGGTATGCTATTAGCGAATTGATTAAGAAATTAATTATTTTACGATTGTTATTCATTTATTTTAATTACCCAATTAATTAATCATTGTTTCTCTCGATTTTCGTCATAGCTGTCAGGCTATGCCTGATGACTTTTTGTCTGTTAGTTTGTCTGTTTGTAAACAGGATATCTCAAAAAGTTATGGACGGATTCGGACGAAATTTGGTGGAGAGGTTGGGTGTGCGACAAGGACAAAATGATTCGATTTTGGTGAAGATCCAGACCCGGATCTCGATCCGAGAATTTATTTTAAGTGAATCTTTATCATTGCGTGATAGGACCAAAAGCGATATATAGCATGATTTCAAAAAGTTGTGGACGGATTCGGACAAAATTTGGTGGAGAGGTTGGGTGTGTGACAAGGCCGGAATGATTACATTTTGGTGAAGATCCGGATCTCGATCCGAGAATTTATTTAAGTGATTCTTCATCATTGAGTGATCGGTCCAAAAACGATATATAGCATGATTTCAAAAAGTTGTGGACGACTTATGACAAAACTGGGTGGACGAGTTGCGTAAGTGACAAGATTATGCCGATTATCCTTTTCGTTGAGGTCCGAATCCAGATCCGACCTCTCCTATCGGTAAGATACAAAATGTAAACTGTTCAGCCTGTTGGATGTACACTATATCTTCCAAGGCTGTTCTCGTAATTCACGCAGAGATACATTAATGTCTTTTTCCTGTATGTGATTTACATATGTAGAAGTTTGTACATGAGCTTTCTCCATCATTGTAATAAAGTAGATTAAACTGGCTTTTCTTTTTGATTTCTCAAAACATCTGTACAAGCATTTGCTTCCATGTTGATGTGTAGCCCATGTGAGCTCTGACAGCTCTGTCAACAACCAAAGAAGCTCGTCGGTTTGTCGACTGTTGTATCCACCGATGCCCATTGTTGTCTTCTTCGACTATTTTAATCATTTACAATGGAATGGCATTTGTGGATGCTTATTCAGTCTTGGCTAGTGGGCCTTTGTTCTCTCTGGAACTGCACCAGCATAAGTTTTCAGTTGGAATCAACTTAACTGGGGATCAGATCCAAAACGAGACAGCTCGGAGGGAACGTCAGTTGATACATATTTTGCAACTGTTTATGAAATAGTTACAGTGGCTGCTCATTGTTGCTTTTCCTGCAGACGTCTCAAGCTGAGCAAGGGGACTTAGAGAAGCGAAACGAGCAGACATGATGCCAGAATGGGACAGGATGCAGCTGTCTTGTCAGGATAAGGATCTCTTTGCTCTGCAGTGCGGTAAATGCGTGCGCCCAGACCCTGCAGCTCTTTTAACCTTCCAGCGCTTGACCCCTACTGCCCACGGCCTTGTGGGTTTGTAATTTCACACACCACTGTACAGCACACGTCGCCTTGCTTGCCAAACCCAAGCTGACAAGGCCGACCAAATACACTTGGAAAATGTTTACATTTATTCGTTTAATTTCTAGCAGCCAGCACAGATTGCTTTAGCTCTAGCCTATGAATACTGCATTTCGTTATTTGCAAAGAGTTATCAAATAAATGCGTTTTGGCTCCGGCTCGGGTGAAAACGCATCAGACTTGGCACTAGCAATTATCCGTTTGTACCATTCCGAGTGCTTGTTTGCAATTTCTATTGCTGAAGTCGACACTAGGCCAAGGGGTTTTTGCGGAGGCAGCAAAGTGGTGGTTTTCCTCTTTTTGGTCGTATGTGGCTAGAAATGTCCCGTATCATGCATCCGGTGTTTCAAATTGCTTTTATTATCATAGCCTTGAGAAACATTCCAGGCTTTTCAAGACAAACATGGTGTTTTGGGAGCACTGCCAGGCAGGCAAAAAATGCACGTCAGCCTAATCGAGAGGAGATTAATGGGATTAGTAAAACCATGCAATGGCATTTAAATTTTTGTTTTGTGTTCACCATGGCTAGTACATTATTTTTGCCTTATGACCTAGCTGTGATATGTAGTGTGGAAAAGTTTTGGTCAAACACATAAATCATTTTATTTTAACTTTCTTCACCGCTCTTGCATGGTGGCTGTGTCGGCCGTCTGGGGACACACTGTCAGATTGGAAGCTTCTCTTGTTTTCAATGAAATATGAGGACTACAGTATATGGAAAATAATGATAAAAATAAAAATGCGAATTATAAATAATAAAACAATCATTATTATTGTGTAACATTTTTGACGGGTTCGAAAAGTTTATTCAACAGTGCAGCCTCGTGAGCATGCCAAGGTCTGAAGCCTCGGCCTAGTGTCAGGTGTGTTTACATCTTCTTTATTTATTAGATATCCTACAGATGTAAATGAATACTTGTTTTACTCTGTGCACGTTGCACATCACGTGCAGCGAATTTCACCTCCAAGCACCTTGTATTTATTGCTATTTTTAAAAACGCTACTGTACCATATAAAACACAGTCAGTTTGCGTGTTTGTACAAATGTCTGTCCAGTTCATAAGGGTAGGTTTTAAAGGCCAATCTTTCAACACAAATGTATGTTCTCTACGGTCTATTATTGGGGATAAAACAAACTCGAAAAACAATTTCCATAAAAGATTAATTATGTCTTTTCTATTGGAATTGTAGACGGTGGCTTGCAAAGCAAGCCTCAAAGGCAGTGTACAGAAACGATTTTTAAAAAATAACAATAAATACAAAGCGCAGGGAGGTGAAATTCGCTGCACATGATGTGCTACATGTGCAGAGTAAAACGAGTGTTAAGTTATGTCCATTGATGTCCAATAAATAAAAAAAAGATAAAAGCACATCTGAGCCGAGGCTTGATGCTTTGGCACACTAACGTGGCTGCGCCGTTAAATAAACTGTTTCAACCTGTCAAATTTGACGGGCTTTTTATTAGTCTATATCTATGAAAGGCAAAAGTTGCTCTTTGTTTGCATGTGTTCTATGCACGGCCACATATTTTAAGTTACAAACTCCACACTCTGGGTATAAATACAACTTTGTGGCTGGGGCAACATAGGCTATGTGGCCACGGCCTCACATGAGGGTGTTAGGGGTGGGAGACGTAAATTCTGTATGTAAATGAGTACCATGTTGCTCCATCTGGTGGTGGTGGCAGAGGCTATTACAATTCCATTTTTTACTTGGGCATTGCTGAGGTTAAAACACTCTGCACATGGGTAAATTTGTCCTCCTTCCCTTCTCCCTTCACCCTCCCCCCCCCCCAAAACGGAGGGGCCTGTCAAAGCCCCCCCCCCTCAATATATATATATATATTCATTCCTGTGTGGAGATAGGAGAAACTTCCAGAAGGACAACCATCACTGCAACACTCCACCGATCTGGGCTTTATGACAGAGTGGTCAGACGGAAGCCTCTCCTCGGTGAAAGACACATGAAACCCCCACTTGGAGTTTGCAAAAAAGCACCTGAAGGACTCTCAGACTGTGAGAAACAAGATTCTGTGGTCTGATGAAACCAAGATTGAACTGTTTGGCTTCCGTCTGGCCACTCTGCCATAAATCCCAGATCGGTGGAGTGTTGCAGTGATGGTTGTCCTTCTGGAAGTTTCTCCCATCTCCACACAGGATCTCTGGAGCTCAGCCAGAGTGACCATCGGGTTCTTGGTCACCTCTCTTACCAAGGCCCTTCTCCCTCGATTGCTCGGTTTGGCCGGGCGGCCAGCTCTAGGAAGTGTCCTGGTTGTTCCAAACTTCTTCCATTTAAGAATTATCGAGGAACCTTCAATGCAGCAGATTTTTTTTTGTAGGCTTCCCCAGATCTGTGCCTCGACACAATCCTGTCTCTGAGCTCTGCAGGCAGTTCCTTCGACCTCATTGCTTGGTTTTTGCTCTGATGTGCATTGTCAGCTGTGAGACCTTATATAGACAGGTGTGTGCCTTTCCAAATCATGTCCAATAAATTGAATTTACCACAGGTGGACTCCAAGTAAGGTGTAGAAACATCTCAAAGATGATCAAAAGAAATGGGAGGCACCTGAGCTAAATTTCAAGTGTCATACCAAAGGGTATGAATACTTATGTAAATGTGATATTTCAGTATTTCCTTTTTAATAAATTTGCAAAACTTTTTAAAATCCTGTTTTCTCTTTGTCATTATGGGGTATTGAGTGTAGATTGGTGAGGGAACAAATGAATTTAAACGATTTCAGCATAAGGCTGTCCCAGCATAGGGACAGTCACTAATACAAAAAAATAATAATCAAGTAATAGGGACAGTTTGGAGAAACTTTTTATCCCATGTTTTTTTTCATTGGCACCGTGGTTTATATTATGGGTGCATATTATGTGCATCCATCTGAGCTATCGATTTAGCAATAAGTTGGAAACTCTGGATTGTTTCTTGATTATTATTTTTTGTATTAGTGACTGTCCCTATTCACCCATAAAACGGGATGAATAGGGACAGCCATAAAATTCCTATTTATTCCTATTTAACCCATATATGGGGTTAATAGGGACTATAAGTTGCTTTTTAAAAAAACAAGAGAACACTTTCAACCCAAATATCAACAAATCAGTATGGTTATCAATTTTCAGCGAAAAAGGTTTCCGAAACTTTTTTTCAGTTTGTGTCCCTATTCACCCCATTTCACAGTATGTTATTTTACCATTTGCAAAATAAATCACTCATTGTGCAGGGCAGCTGAAAAAGCTTGCTGTTAATGAGTGAAATGTATTACCAAGCTGAAGGAGGTATATCGGCCCACACCTTTGAAAGAGCATCAGGGTGCTCATGACAAGTTGTGAAGGTTTATTTGGCTGAGGGATCCACATTCCACAACTGTATGAATTGGTATTATACAAGGAATTTGGACACAGGAGGAGGCCACTCGGCCCATCCTCTCTCTCTCTCTCTCCCACATTCACCTCTCTCTCTCCCACATTCACCTCTCTCTCTCTCCCACATTCCCCTCTCTCTCTCCCACATTCTCCTCTCTCTCTCCCACATTCCCCTCTCTCTCTCCCACATTCTCCTCTCTCTCTTCCACATTCCCCTCTCTCTCTCCCACATTCACCTCTCTCTCTTCCACATTCCCATCTCTCTCTCCCACATTCTCCTCTCTCTCTTCCACATTCCCATCTCTCTCTCCCACATTCCCCTCTCTCTCTCCCACATTCTCCTCTCTCTCTCCCACATTCCCCTCTCTCTCTCCCACATTCTCCTCTCTCTCTTCCACATTCCCCTCTCTCTCTCCCACATTCACCTCTCTCTCTTCCACATTCCCCTCTCTCTCTTCCACATTCCCCTCTCTCTCTTCCACATGCCCCTCTCTCTCTTCCACATTCCCCTCTCTCTCTTCCACATGCCCCTCTCTCTCTTCCACATGCCCCTCTCTCTCTTCCACATTCCCCTCTCTCTCTTCCACATTCCCATCTCTCTCTTCCACATTCCCCTCTCTCTCTTCCAAATTCCCCTCTCTCTCTTCCACATTCCCCTCTCTCTCTTCCACATGCCCCTCTCTCTCTTCCACATGCCCCTCTCTCTCTTCCACATTCCCCTCTCTCTCTTCCACATTCCCCTCTCTCTCTTCCACATTCCGCTCTCTCTCTTCCACATTCCCCTCTCTCTCTCTTCCACATTCCCCTCTCTCTCTTCCACATTCCCCTCTCTCTCTCTTCCACATTCCCCTCTCTCTCTTCCACATTCCCCTCTCTCTCTTCCACATTCCCCTCTCTCTCTTCCACATTCCCATCTCTCTTCCACATTCCGCTCTCTCTCTCTCTTCCACATGCCCCTCTCTCTCTTCCACATTCCCCTCTCTCTCTTCCACATTCCCCTCTCTCTCTTCCACATTCCCCTCTCTCTTCCACATTTCCCTCTTTTCTTCCTTTCTACATTCCCTCAGCTCGCCTTCATTCCATCCCTCCATAACGTTTTCAAAAGGATTTCTGACTTGAAAATCACAATAAACCCAGTTTGTAATAAATGTTAATTTGTCATTAATCGTCCACTTTCTAAACTCCCCCCTCACCCCTCCCTTTCAATACTCCCCCCTTCCTTCCTAAACCCCTCCCTCCCCTCCTAAACTCCCCTCACACCTCCCTTCAAAATTCCCCCTACCCCTCCCCTTCTAATCTTCCACCACCATCTTTCTCCAATTATCCCCTCTCCCCCCTCCTCCTCAAAGTTGCCTCCTCCCCACTTCCTCTCCCTTCCCAACTCATACCTCCACCTCCTCCAACTTCCGTCCTCACCTCTGCCCCCCCCCCCTCACTGCCTCATCCCATCACCATCAAACCTTTTGTCCTCTTCATCCCTCCCTTTCTCCTATCTCTTCTGCAATCACCGACACACTATCAACAGCTCTCCCTACCTCCTCCTCTTCCTCATTTTACCCTACCCCTCCCGGCCCCTCTCCTGTATGCGATGCTCCCCCTCCCTCTCCCGTAACGGCATGAACTTCAAACATCCGGGGCCATCGCTCAAACCTGATTTATCTCTCCATACAGGTTGCTTCTGACAAACCAGACATAATCTGCTTAACGTAAACTTTCCTCCTTGAACATGTCTCCGATTCCTTATTATCTCTCCCTGGTTACTCCCTCCTCCTGTATGATAGACCTGAGCCTCGTTCTGGTGGTGGGGTTGCTATCTTTATCAAAAACTCTCTTCGTCACTCTCCCTGCACTGCCCTCTCTCCACCCCAACCCCAGGAGTACCTCTGGCTACGGCTTCCCCGCCGCTCCCACCTTTTGTTCATATGTGTGCTGTACCGTCCACCAAACAGTGATGACTCCATTTGCATTTCGCTGTCTGACAACATGGACCAACTTCCATCCACTCATCCCAACGCTCTCTCTCATATGTGGCGACTTAAACTGTCATCATGCCAGCTGCCTGGGTGTGGGTACCTCTTGCACCAGTCACAGCACCTCAGCAAAGGACTTCTGCGACTCATTGGGACAAACACAATCTGTCAATTTCCCGACCCGGATTTTATTCAACGGAGCATCTTCTCTTCTAGACTTGGTTATGACAAACTTTACTGCGAACGTCTGCTGCTCTTCTTCTGCTCCAATCGGTTCATCTGATCATTTGCTTGTTAAAGTGGATATCTATCTCGCCATTCTCAGAGAGCCTCCTCAACGTCGATGAATCTGGCAATTCACTCGGCACGGTCTTCAAGCAGCCATCAAACATCTGGACTGGTCTCCCATCTCTACTGCCACTGACATCAACCAATCTGGGGAATTCTTCCAAAGTAAATTTCTCTCTCTCATGCACAGATTTATCCCATCTCGTCTTCAGTTGTCATACCCTTCCGCCAGTCCATCATACACTGAATCTTGTGGTGAGACAGTTGCCCTGAAACAACTTGCCTTCTCCACATGGAAGGCTAATCAAACTGAAGGCAATGTCCATTCCTTTCACAAAGCTTGGAACAAGTGTGTGTCGACCCTGAGGAGAGCGAACAAACAATATCTCTCCACTCTCAAAGACTGAACTCTCAAACCTGCCTCCCTCCTACAAATCCTGGTGGCATCTGGTCAAATCTGTTTCTGGTGTTTGTTCCCCTTTCACCCCCTCCCTTAACTCAAATGGCTACACAGCTGACACTGCACATGACAAAGCCGAATGCCTCAACTCTGCGTTTACCTCAAAATCATGTGTCCCAAACCCATCGCTCTCTGTACCCACCTTACCCAGTTGACCCCAGCTGCTCCTGGACTCCGTGTCCTTCTCTCCTCACAAGGTGGAGAGGTTTCTGTCAAACCTAGACACTGATTCGGCAACTGAACCAGACGGCATCAGCCCACGGGTCCGAAAATCCTGCTCAGCTGCTCAATCTCAACCTCTCTCTATTCTCTTCACCCTCTCTGTTTGCTCAAGGTAATCTGCCATCTGCTTGGAAATCAGCCACTGCTTTACAAAATTTACCTATCTCTTATTATGTTTTACCTAATTTACCTATTTACCTATATAACTGCTTTACAAAAATATGTGCAAAAACAGATCCTTGCAACTACAGACCAATCAGCCTGCTCCCAATAATCAGCAAGGTCATGGAATCCATCATCACCTCTGATATTAAATCCTTCCTCTTCTCCAATGGTTTGATCTCAGATCATCAGACCAGGTCATTCTACTCTGGACATGCTGCTTCTTCTGCCTCAACAATGGATGGAGGTCCTCAACGCCAAACAGGAAATCAGAGCTGTCTCCCTTGACATATCTCGTGCCTTCGATATGGTCTGGCACCTAGCCCTGCTCACCAAGCTCTCCTCCTATGGTATCCATTGAAATCTGCACACATGGCTTGCTGACTTCCTTTCCTGTTGTAGTCAATGTGTGGCCCTGAATGGAATGCTCTCATCTCGCCTTCCTGTTCAGGCTGGAGTTCCTCAAGGCAGTGTTCTGGGCCCTGTGCATTTTCTGGTCTTCATCAATGATCTCTCCGACTCTCTGGAAAATCCTGTCTATCTCTTTGATGATGACTCCCCTCTCTGTCGTGCCATATCTCAACCCTCAGATAGGCAGGCTGCAGCTTCTTCACTCTCTGCAGAACAAGACATCACAAACTGGTCAAACAAGACATCACATGTCTTTCAAGCCTGACAAATCTCACACTCTCATGTCGTCTCTCCGTAAAGACCGTCTGGACAACCCTCCCATCTACTTTCTCAACAACCCTCGCGAAGAATTTCTGTCACTCAAGCTTTTGGGTCTCACTATCAGCCATGATCTTTCCTGGGAAAACCACATTTCCAAGCTGGCCTACGAAGCCAGTCGCCGACTGGGCATCCTCCATCGTGTGAAGTCCTTTTTGGGCACACCTGAGGTCCTCACCACATACAAAGCTTTTATCCGAAGCTCAATGGAATACTGCTCTCCCCTCTGGGCTAGTGCTCCTGCCTCACACCTAGTTTTACGCTGTTGAACCAAAAACACACAACAGGCATTTTAAGGCCATATCCCCTGCTAGAGCAGGGGTTAGCCTACACTGTTGAAAGCAAATCTTTCAAAATCATTGGTATCTCCCATGATGAAGCTGATTCTGAGGGCCTTTCTCTCTCTCACCACAGGCTGGTTGGTGGTCTTTCTGTCTTCTACCGACTCCTCTCCGGCCTTGCTCCCCCTACTCTGTCTATGCTCTGTCCCTCAAATATTCCTGCAGGACGCACAAGATCTGCCAGAAACCCTCTTCTGGTGAAACTGCCAAAATCAAGACTCTCTGCTCACTTTCACTGTTTCATTCCTCTTTTTCCCCACCTCTGGAAGAAACTCCCACAATCTCTTCAATCTCACTCCTCCCTCCAGGTCTTTAAAACAGCTGTTCATCACCATCACTTGTCTTACCCCATCCAAAACCTTGATCTTTTCTACCCCCATTAAAACACCCTAATCCATCTCTTCTTTCTTTCCTGAAATTCCTGAAACTTCTTCCTGAAATTCCAAGTAGTATTCATTTGATTTATACCGTTTACCCCCCCCCCCCCCCTTCGACCCCACTCCCCTGCCCAGCCTCTCCCTTCCACAGATCTCTCAATGTCCTTGTTTTCTGCTGTCGTTGTGCTTTTGTGCTTCCCTCTCTCTCCCCCTCTTGTCTCCCGCTCCCTTTATTTTATGTTTCATGTGTCCGTTTCTGTTTTGTGTTTAATGTGTCAGCTCTTACACGAGCCTCGATCTTGTATACAAGAATAATAATAATAATAATAAGTGCAAGTACATTCAAAGTACACTGCCCCCATGCCAAATAAATAAATATCCTCTAGCACGGCATTGCCGGGGCGCCAGTCTATTTTTCCAGACTGCTTTCGATTTTCCTTCAGTCTTCATTTGGTCTAGCGACTAGGCTGTATCTGCTTTGCTTATGTACGTTTTTCTATGAAATTCAACATATAAATGCAACATTAATTTTATTGCATGATTACTGCTGCACATACTAATAAGCATTACTTCTTGATTCTAATATTTCACACCTTGAATCAAAAAATATTTTGCGATTTATTTAAGGGTCGTGTACTTCCTTGATGTTTATTCTCTTGGAAAACTGCTTCTGCCTGAATACCCTTGTCTTCAAATTGTGTTTTATTAAACTACTAACTTGATTTACCTACAGGATATATGTGCCTCTGGTACTAGCCTAAGTAGTTACTCTGGCATCAATTTTTTTTTGTGGGTGCCTAAAACACTTCCCTACACCTACTTAGGAAAATATATATTTAATATTATAATAACACGCATACACCCACACACGAATTGGGGATAATTTAATATCTTCTTGGGGAATTATTAAGAGATCTTCACGCTGCTTTCAAAATCAAATAGATTATATCTTGTAATGTGAAAGGTGTTTCGGAAGTTAAATATGGATAAATTTCAGGTGGACAGGCCAACTGTCTTCTTACTGTATTTCTTTCTCTGAAGTCAAAAATCCTCATTTATTTACATCAAAGGCTCAAAGCGCTTTTGTTTTTATTCTTTGAGCTTTGTAAATACTAGGTTTAAAGCATGTTTTTTCAACTCTAAATAACCACTCTTCTTGTTTTTGCATGCCTCTATCACTCTATCCGCACCCACTTTCTTTGTGAACACTATGTCAATGGCTGCAAAATGTAAGCATTTCCTGCAGTGTTGTTAATCCTGCCTTGAGTCTGCTGGCTCCTAACTCCTTCCTGCCCTCCCTTCTCCTCACCCACAAAATGCTTCGCAATTTGGCCAAAGATTCCACTGTCAGACATACTGTACTTCCCACTAGTGTCTTGGCTATGACAATTGATTTCCCAGTGTCAAGCTGACCTTGTCAGGCTGACTTCATTTTTTCTTCAATCAGCAGTTGTCCATATTTAAATACCACCACCACCAACAAACAAACAACAACAGTTTAGGTTTTTCTAACAAAAAACAGACACCGAAAATTGAAAATCCGTTTGCGATGAGAGCCGATTGCATTTGTCAGGCAGTTTCCAGATTCCTTCTTCACTCGGTCTCATCAATCTCAGATGCCATAGATTGTGTGATCGCACTGCTGTAATTGCCCAAATCAATAGCATTTTGCTGTTTCCTTGCCATCAAAATGAGAGATTTATGTTTGGTTTTTATCTTTCATTCACTCATAAGGACAAAAATATTGTTTATGATTATGTACAGGAGTTCAACCTAGTTCATTTCATGGTGTTCTACATTACAAGCAACCAAACGAGACTCACTTTTTTGCCTGGTTAAACGGTGAGCCAGGCCTCAACCAAGTGCTAAGTACTTTGCTTGGTGAATAAATCATTAAAGCCATTGTGGTGCACGAAACATAACTTACATAAGATTATATAGTAATTATTTTACTTTTATTTTTACATTTCAGAGACACATTTAAATATTCCCTTAGAAAGGGCTTTAAAGGGAATCCCAAATGCAATTTTTTTTCTGAAAACCATTGAAAATCATTAATCACTGTCTAATTTGAAGGCAAAAAAAAAATTTCAATTTTTTTTGCCAATCACAAAGTGTCGAGAAAAGCCATAGAGTGTCGATTATTCTATTTCGCCAGTGACGTCACACTATGAACTCACCTTGAACCAAATGGCGACTTACATAGAGAACAATGTATTTTGAGTTCGGATTCCAATACTGATTACTCTATCATTTGCAACTCTGAAGGTTCTCAATATGTTGAAACTGATCTGTGGGATTTTGAAGAAACTATTGGAAACAAAAATAGTGATGGAAATGCATACAGGGGAATTGTGGAGCCATATAGTTTTGAGCATTGTGCAAGTGATTTAAATGAAGATGTTAGTGAATATGGTGGCGTTAGCAAAGCAGATGAAAACGCCAGTCACATGTTCACAACAGATAAGTAGGTATTGTTTTTCCATTCATTTAACAGTTTATCAGGGGATTTTGTATTAATTGATGAATGAGTTACATTACTCGAGAAAAAATCCGGCACGACACAGCAAATGTTTTGGAACACTCAGAGACACAACAGAACACATGCCAAGGAACACTCAGACGCCGCCGACCAAATGCCAAGGAACACTCAGACGCCGCCGACCAAATGGGCAACGAAATCCCACCATAGCAGGCTGTCTGGGCTATGGTGAAGAGATACTCGATTTTTGCGGAAATTAAAAACAGGCATGAACACTGGCGTTTGTAAGCATTGCGATGTATATACACTACCGGTCAAAAATTTTAGAACACCTAAATTTTTCAGGTTTTATTGAAATTTACGCAGTTTAATGTCCAGTGAATAACCTGAAATGGTACAAAGGTAAGCAGTAAACTGCTCGAGGTTAAAAAAAAAAAGTTTAGGTTGGCAAAAACGGGAAAATAATGTAAATTGCACAGTTATATTGTAAAAAAAAAAAGGCGTTCTTCAGGGAACAAGTAATGGGTTAACAGCTTACAGCTGTTCTGCAGCAATGTAAGTAAATTAAGCCTTGAAAGTTGATGCAAACAATTCCTCCAGGTGTCCCAACCTCTGCTGATTACTTGATTACAAACCCCCTGTCTGCATAAAAGCAGTATTGGAACAGACTGTTATTACACCCTCTGAAGCATTATTTGGACAATATTGCACTGCAGGAAGTAGTATATTGGAAACTGGAGGAAACTCTGACAGGAAGAGGCCTGGAAGACCCAAAGCCACAACAGAATCAGAACACAAGATTCTAAGAGTCAACATCTTGCATGATAGGCGGCTCACAGGACAACAGCTTCAAGCACAGCTTAACACTGGTCGAAGTAAGCAAGTCTCAGTTTCAACTGTGAAGAGAAGACTTCGAGCTCAGGTTTGACAGGTCGAGTGGCAGTAAGAAAGCCATTGCTAAGGTGGCAAAATAAGAAAAAGAGGCTTGCCTGGGCCATGAAGCACTGCCAGTGGACTACTGAATACTGGAAGAAGGTCTTATGGACCGATGAATCAAAATTTGAAATCTTTGGTTCATCACGCAGGGTTTTTGTACGCCGTCGAGTAGGCGAAAGGATGGTTCCTCAGTGTATGACACCAAATGTCAAACATGGAGGAGGAAGCATGATGGTCTGGGGCTCTTTTGCTGGATCCAGAGTCGGCGACTTGCACAGTGTGACTGGCACCCTGAACCAAAAGGGCTACCACAGCATTTTGCAGCACCATGCAATACCCTCTGGTATACACCTAGTTGGTCAGGGGGTTCATCCTACAGCAAGATAATGACCCTAAATACACCTCCAGGCTATGTCAAAGCTACCTTCGAGGAAAAGAACAAGACAGTAGGCTTTAAATCATGGAATGGCCAGCACAGTCTCCAGACTTAAACCCCATTGACCTGGTTTTGGATGAACTGGACAGAAGGGTGAAAGCAAAGCAACCTACAAGTGCAACACATTTGTGGGAACTTCTGCAACAGTGTTGGGAAGAACTTCCCGAACAATATTTGATTTCCATTGAAGAAAGAATGCCACGAGTGTGTTCGGCGTTTATATCTGCAAAAGGTGGCAACTTTGCTGAGTCAAGAATTTAAATTAAATTTTGTTAAACAAAATGATTCTATGATTTCTTTTTTATCTCCAATTGTTTATTTGTTCTATGCTTAATTTCAGAGTACATTGAGACATTAAACTGTGTAAATTTCAATAAAAACTGGAAAAATTGAGGCGTTCTAAAACTTTTGACTGGTAGTGTAGCAATACAGCGATTTGTAGGTATGAAGATCAGCTATATTACGATTCGTAGATATGGAGCTTTATTGTACAAAAACCAGCCTGTTCCGAGGCAAGGCATACCTCAGTTGAGCGGACAAAATGGCGGAATGAAGACCCCAAGTAGAGTGACCTGAATGCAGGCTGACCAAAGCTAAGCCTGTTAGCGTAAACGATCTTCAAAAACAAACCCAAACACCAAGGTTTCATTCATGCAATCCATTGGAGGTCAATAAGTATGCATGCAAATTTTGGGGCCTCGAGATTTCATGTTTTTGGAGTGATGGAGGAGACGGACACACACACACACACACACACACACACACACACACACACACACACACACACACACACACACACACACACACACACACACACTGCCTTTTATTATTACAGATTATTATTACTATTATGAAATCATATCGCAACATAACCCATAGACAGTGTGGATATGGTGCTCGAATTTCTGGTGTGACATCACAACTAATAATGAAGAACAAGAAGATTTTGACTTTTAATCGCAAAATTACCCACTTTATAAATCGGAAAACGAAAAAGACATCATATGTATTTTGTAACGTATCAAGCAATAGATTGTTGTTGAGGTGGTCTGATCGTTCGTGTTTCCCTTTAAAGATCACATTTTTTAATGGCAAAAGATCACATTACCTGTAGGACTACTTACATGAGAATAATGTGTGTGTATTGTGCAACTGAATGAGTGTATATCATTAGTCTGGGTTTGGATTTTGAATTTTAAATTATTGAAGCAGATTCTGACTTTTTTACTGATTTAACTCCTTTTTGTTTTTGGAGATTTTGCAGCTCACACCCCACCTCCCACATCATTACTCCTTCCTCCCAGTGACATGTCACATACTCCCAAATGAAAGCTACTCCGCAACTGAAACTTTTGACTTAATCGCATTTGTCATTATCTTTCATTCCTCACACCATTGCCTCCAAATTTCCCCTCTTGCTGTGAAATTCACACTCATCAATATTTGAAAAACTATACTGTTATTATTATTTTTTGTGTTGTTCTCAGTGTAGACTGGGTCTAATTATAACGCTGATGGTAGCAAAGCACTATTTAACTGTTTGTCAAGCCAAGTCCCATCTGCCAAACAATTTTCTTTAACCATAAGGTATTCTTTAATCTTCACAAAAAAAACATTATTTTAGTTCACTGTACAGTAAACCCTTAATATACGGAAGAGTCACATACCCTAAATTCTCCATTAAGTGAATTTCTGTACATCGTATTTAATTATACTACATACATTATATAAGTGGATTATTATTATTTTGTATGAAAGGGGGGAGAATGCTCCTAGCGAGCCAATGGCCATCCATATCTGGTGCCCAACTGTCAGTGGACGTGCTCCCGCAATTAGGAACGGAATTCCTTTGTAACCCGGGCACTCCCTATACTGTGTTGTGTATAAAACTTGCTTTTTACACGACCAGACAAGTATGAAAGCTTCATTTTATATCCGTCAATAACTTATCGAACTAGATGGTATTCAAAGAATATTTACCCTGCGCAGTCAACTTGTTGCGAGCCAACTCTTCTGTTTTTGAACATTTTTTTCCTTTGATCCAATATAGCTGCCAGACCACGTGAGCGATGAAATCATAAATTTATATTCTCTAATATAATTGTTGCATAGATCACGCTCAATACATTTCAAACTGATCAGACTAAGCGTTGTCCCTGTCGAATTATGACGTCATAATTATGGCACCAATGACGTCATCGTTTACAACACCTATTCCCCATATGGAGTTCTTTACAATGAGCCATGTTTCAATTTTTTCCATGCAGCAGTTTTGGAGATATAGAGGTGCAACATTTTTTGGTTTTTCCAAGATGGCCCCTGTACCACATGACATATGACGTCATGATTATGATTAAAATATTCCAAAGGAGGAGGTGCTTCTATGGTGAAAATTTCGTGTCCATCAGACCAACAATTGCTGAATTTTTTTTAATAATGATCGGCTGGATAAGTGTTGTATTTGTCGAATTATGACGTCATAATGAAGGCACCGATGACATCATCATTAACATATCTTATTCCCCATGGGGAGTAGTTGACAATGAGCCAGGTCTCAATTTTTTCCATGGAGTGGTTTCAGATATAGAGGTGCGGAGTTTTTTCCAAGATGGCGCCTGTACCACGTGACCTATGACGTCATAATGATCATTAAAATATTATATAGGAGGAGGCCCTCATATGCTGAAAATTTCATCATGTCAATCGGACCAACGGTTGCCGAGAAAATGAATTTTTAAAATGCAGACACGCACGGCTCACGTACGTAACCGAATGCTTAACCCTGCTTTTCTGTTTCGCGAGGGCAGGGTAATAAGCACATGGTAGCTCATCATTCGTTTAAAAATGACAGGATGTTGTGCTGTTCGATACACAAATCAATTAGAGAAGTGATTTAAAATGTATCGATTCATAGACACTCAATAATGTCAATCCATCAATCACGGGTATGGCACCGATCCAGCATGGTATCCATTTCATGTGTGCACAATGCACTATGACGTCATTATTTACAACTTTATAATCGGCATCAGAATCCGAATTGGCCAATTCTTTTTTCTTTACATATACAAGTATATTTTAATTGGTTATACTGTTGTCAAATTTTCTAAACAGCACAAATATATATATTGTTGCAGCCCTGGGTTTCGGGTCTACTAAGAGGGGGTCAGCCTCGGTCCCCCCCAAACTTATCATGGGCATGACCTGAGGCTACCACACACGAATAACTTCATGCCACAGCAGGTTGCTAATCAACTGCGGATGCCAACCAGTTAATCGCATGCTTCAGTGGTCACTGTCTAATAATGTTTAATTGAAGGTCACGTGACCTTCTGGCCAGGATACGCACCCTTGGCTATGCACCAATCTTATCTTAATTTGATCTTTTAATGAAGGCGGCCGAGCAACCACTCGGTGCAAGCCGGTCTAACGAACCAATTAATCTCCTTAGCTACACCAAATGTGAACAGCGCTGGGTTAATGGGGGAAAAGACAAGCATGAACAGATTGGAAAGGAACATCAACAAGGGATTTCTTAGAATTATTTACAAGGCACAGGTGGGGTGATGCCAAATGGGGGGAGGGAAATGAAGGGCTTTAATGTTCATGAGAGGGGAAGGTACACGCAAAGGGAACAATGGGGGAATGTAAATCAAAATGTACTACATCAAAATGGTTGCTGCAATGAAGGGTACATGATATTTATAAGCAGGAAGGAAAATAGACGAGAGCAAAACCTTAAGCTATGCCTTTATATATTGCTATTACACAGCACAGGGAGCCCAGCAGGCATTCTCGGAGGGAGAGCAGAACAGAATACAGAGACAGTGTGAGGATCACAGCCTCTCACTTACCCGGTGAAAGCGGTCATGCTTTCACAACCCATTGTAAAGGAGGGGGTAAAGATGGGAAGAATACTGAGGTGACTATGGTGGATTGAATGTAGAGGTGCAGGTGAGTGCATGTAATGCGAACGATACAAGAGGAAATGCGAAAGTGCGTCTGTCTTTACGAAAGAACAATAAAAAATAAAAGAAAGTGTGAGAGGATAGCCTACTGTGTGAGAGTCTAAAAGGAATATGTGAGCATAACTTGGTTTGGCCGTACTTGTTTCACTCGCTTAATCCATGCCAAGGCCTCCAGCTCTGACGCGCCTCACCCGAGCGTCACCCCTCGAGCTCAGATCATTCACCAACACACACAAAAAGAGAAAGCATGAAGACCGGCAGGCAGGAAAGTGAGCGAAAGCCTTTGCCCACGGCGCTTTTATAAACCCTTAGCGAGGGGAGGGTGGGACCTGCCTGTGCAATCTAGAAGGTTCTCAGCAGAATCCGGGATGCCAATTGACACATCGCCACTTTGCCGTGCCCTCGCCACACTTTCGCAGCTGATGTGCCCCAGAAGGCACTTCCGACTCGGTGGGGAATGGAGCTCTGCAGTTGACATGGCTGGGAGGGGTAGCGACTTGCTCTTGGCATAGAACGAAGGCCGGTAGCACTAATGGCCAATTAAACCCCTGTCTGTTTCTGAGGTAAAACAAAGTCTGTTGAACGAAAGAAACATCTGCTGCCTCCAGTGATCCCGCCCCCCCCCCCCACCCCCCTCCACACTTCCAGCAACAAATGCTGCTCGGTGGATGAGGTAAGAATGATGGCAAAAGGTGAGCAAGTCATGTGTGGTTGGAGCAAAGGTTGGGGAGAGTGGCGTGGTTCTTGGGTGGAAATTAATCTCGTGTACAATGTCTTAATGCAATAGAAATTAACGTGAAAATTAGAATGAAATCAAAATAAAGTGTTACGAACAGATGTGTTCAATAAAAGCTTTAAAATAAAAGTGTGGTGTCCTTATCATGTATCAAAGGGAGAGATTCAGAGATGGGAAGATGAGAGGAAGGGGAGATTTGGCGCACGTTTCAAACCACATTTCAGCGTGATATGCAATTTAGAGCGCGCATTTTTTTTATGTTGAAAGCTCCAGGCACGGACTATATATTCAGCCACAAGAGCACCCAGAGGAGTGAGGGCTGTTATGTTGTAGCAGCAATGGGGGAACCAACTCCATATTAATGCCCATGATTTTGGAATGAGATCTTCGATGAGCACATACGGGTGTGATGTTCGGGTGTCCACATACTTTTGGCGATGTAGTGTGTGTGTGTGTGTGTGTGTGTGTGTATATATATATATATATATATATATATATATATATATATATATATATATACATATAATTATATATATATTGTTACGGTTTTCGCGAGACCCCGTTCCCTTACCAAGGGGAGATTAAGCCCCTTGTTCTCCTTGGGTCTTCGCAACCGCGAGACTGAGTCGCCACTTCCGGTCAGATGCGGGACAGGGTTTCGGGACGATTTTCGCTTGTATCTAAGTACCCACGCCGCCGTGGAGGCGGGGATCGAGTCTCGCACGAACCACGCGTGATTTGAGTACACCCGAGCGGATTGCGTATCACGTGGTCCGTGCTGTTACCTTGCTATTGGAACCCGATCAGAGCGATATAATTCGTACCACGCCAAGTCAATGATGGAAGAGACGAAACGGTCGAATCAAAGGAATAACAGGTTTAATTATTATTATTTACAATGTACAGTGGTAGAAGGAGCAGAGACACAGGGCAGTCCTAAGCAGTCTTACTTATTCCCCAGTCAATGGGCCCATTCACACTCACAGGGGGATGAAGGAAGAATTGTTCATGCGCTGAACGCACCGGCCTTGGTCGTCCAGGAACAGCTCACCGGGCGTGGCCCTCTGGCGGTCGCCGCACGTTCCCCGGCGAAGACAGGCAGGCAGGCGGGAAAATCCTCGCGGCGCGTATCTCGATAAAGGCAGGCAGGACGAAATATACGCGCGTCTCTGGCCCGGCACGGCTGTCTCTCACAGCGAGATTAATACAACTGCGCAGAGCGCACTTTCACTCTCGTAACTGAACTCAGCGCAACTTGCCCTCCAACTTCTCGGGGATCTGACTCCAGCTCAACTGAGAACTCAACTTGGAACTCAACAGAGCGCTTTTCCTCTCATAACTCGTCTGCCTCCCTTCTCATAACTCGTCTGCCTCCCTTCTCATAACTCGTCTGCCTCCCTTCTCATAACTTGTCACAGCGCGTCTCCCCTCATAACTTGGTGCTCCGAACTGACTCTCATAACTGAGGTGGGGCTCCGGGCACAGGGTTATATTGCCCCGCCCTGGCCCGTATCGAATGTTCCAAGCCCCGCCTTTTGCCGCAGTGGTAAGTCACTCCCCTCGAGCCCTAATTGGCGGCTCGTGCTTACCGGTCACTCCTCCTCCGCCGCCCTTGATCGACTTGTTCCGGCCTGCCTCGTGGTATTTCACGCCAAAACCAAAAGCATGGAGGCATCGAAAAGGATCTAATTCTCCTTGTCGTACTCAACGCAAAACTACACACAGGAAAGGTCTTCGCTTACATTTACTACGAAATAACTGATCTTAAAACGAGGCTACATGTTGTAGTGTAACTAAAATATGAGAGGAAATTAACCTTTATTGTAAAAACACAAAACCGCAACAATATATATACAGACTTGGCATTTAATATGGAATTTTTTTTTTCTTGAATTGGGTTTACTTTCTTAACTCAGTATATCAATCTGGTGAATTTCTTTTACACTTTGGTGATTTATTTGTTAAAAGAACCATGTCACTGATTGTCTGTCGCAGCAAGAAGTCAACAACAGGATTATATCACAGGTGGCATGGCAAAATGTACGGACAGGTGCATTTGATGATTGGCTTCACATTCGGGTATACAAGGGATGTTGCGTTCTGTATTAGTGGAAAACAACTGCTGCACATCTCCAAAAGTTATTGCCGCTTCCTCTGGAGATGGTCCGTCAACTCGACAATGCTGTTTGTCATGGAGTCGTGGCTTTACGAAATTACGGCATGAAACAGTGTGCTATTGCTCGGCAGTATGGCATCACTCAAGGTCAGGTGTCAAAGATCCTGAAACGAAATGCTCAGAGGGGTGTCCCTACTCCAATACCGAGGCCAGGACGTCCCGCAGAACCACAAGGAGGGATGATCGCCAGCCGCACCGGTTAGTCCGCAATGGCCATACCAAGTCAGCTCATCGGCTTAGGGCTGAGTGGCAGCTACTGACAAATGTGCCTGTATCCAGAAGGCTAGTCAACCAACGACTGGTTCAAGCAGGCTATCGTGACAGGCGTCCCCTGAGAAAGCCACGCCTGACCAGACAACACCGGCAGCGCTAATTGCAGTGGGCCAGAGAGCACCGTCAATGGCAGCCAGGACACTGGAATCACGTGATCTTCAGTGACGAGTCTAGATTTCTGGTCCGTCATCAAGATGGCCGCGTCCGAGTGCGCAGACAAGTGCATGAAGCCTACAACAAAGATTGTATAGTGCCAAGAGTCCAAGCTGGAGGTGGCGGGGTGACCGTTTGGGCTGCTTTTCATGCAGGGGGCAAAACTGACCTGGTTGTTCTGAATGGAAACCTGAACCAGTTCAAGTACATGGCCATTCTGGAAGAAACATTGCTTCCATTTGCTCGTGCAGCCTTTCGAGGAAACTTTGGCTTCCAAAATGACAATGCATGGCCTCCTCGTGCTCGCATGATCCAAAACTTTCTTGCTGACCGTTGTGTAGAGCATATGGAGTGGCCTGCCATGTCCCCGGATATGAATCCGATAGAGAACTTGTGGGCAGAATTAACGCGTCAAATCGACCACTTGGACAAGCAGCCGACCTCTGTGCGTGAATTGCAGCAGGCTATTGTCACTGCATGGCAAGCGATTCCTGTCCAAACCTTGGCAAATCTCGTGAACAGCATGCCTCAACATGTACGTGCTCTCCTGAATGCTCGTGGGGGTTACATGAAGTACTGAACTGTAATTTTACTGTCCGTAATCCCAGTCGTAATTTAACTTTTGTTTTTGTTAAAAAAAAATTTGGCTAATGTGCAAAATAAAGAGATACTTCTGGAAAACGTACAGAAGTTTAACACAGTACTGTCCATGAATTGAGTTCGATATCAGTTTACATCACTTTCAAGGATCAATTTATTTGTTTCAAAATGTCAAATGTGGTTTTTGTTTCTTTTAAAGGTCACATTAATAAAATCTAGGATAATTTCAACATAATTCCAATGAACTTTTGGTTCTAAGACATCTTGAAAAGTAAGTTCACCCCCACAAAAAAAATATTCCATATTAAATGCCAAGTCTGTATATATACACTACATGACCAAAAGTATATGGACGTCCGAACATCGAACACATTCCAAAACCATGGGCATTAATATGGAGTTGCCCCCCCCCCCCACCCCACTTCCTGCTATAACAGCCTCCACTCTTCTGGGAAGGCTTTCCATGAGATGTTGGACCATTGCTGCCGGGATTTGCTTCCATTCAGCCACAAGAGCATGAGCGAGGTCGGGCACTGATGTTGGGCGATTAGGCCTGGCTCGCAGTCGGCATTCCAATTCATCCTAAAGGTGTTCGATGGGGTTGAGGTCAGGGCTCTGTGCAGGCCAGTCAAGTTCTTCCACACTGGTCTCGACAAACCATTTCTGTATGGACCTCACTTTGTGCACGGAGCCATTGTCATGCTGAGGCAGGAAAGGGCCTTCCCCAAACTGTTGCCACCAAGTTGGAAGCACACAATCATCTAGAATGTCATTGTATGCGGTGGCATTAAGATTTCCCTTCACTGGAGCTAAAGGGCCTAGCCCAAACCATGAAAAACAGCCCCAGACCATTATTCCTACCCACCAAACTTTACAGTTGGCACTATGAATTCGGGCAGGTAGCGTTCTCCTGGCATCCGCCAAACCAAGCTTTGTCCGTCGGACAGCCAGGTGGTGAAGCGTGATTCATCACTCCAGAGAACGTGTTTTCACTGCTTCAGAGTCCAATGGCGGTGAGCTTTACACCACTCCAGCCGACACTTGGCATTGCGCATGGTGATCTTAGGCTTCTGTGTGGCTGCTCGTCCATGGTAACCCATTTCATGAAGTTCCCGACGAACAGTTGTTGTGCTGATGTTGCTTCCAGAGGCAGTTGGAACTCGATAGTGAGTGTTGCAACTGAGGACAGACGATTTTTTATGCGCTTCAGCACTCAGCGGTCCCGTTCTGTGAGCTTGTGTGGCCTATCACTTCGTGGCTGAGCTGTTGTTGCTCCGAGACGTTTCCACTTCACAATAACAGCACTTACAGTTGACTGGGGCAGCTCTAGCAGGGCAGAAATTTGATGAACTGACTTGCTGGAAAGGTGGCATCCCATGACGGTGCCATGTTGAAAGACACTGAGCTCTTCAGTACAGCCCATTCTACTGCCAATGTTTGTCTATGGAGATTGCATGGTTGGCTGTGTGCTTGATTATACATACCTGTCAGCAATAGGTGTGGCTGAAACAGCCGAATCCACCAATTAGAAGGGTTGTCCGCATACTTTTGGTCATGTAGTGCATATACAGTCACGTGGAAAAGTAAGTACACCCCATGTAAAGTTTTGACTTTTTCAACATATTTCAACATACAGCTATTTGATCTTCATTTCAACAATATTGATAGATAAAGGTGTTAAAAGTATAACAAATATCATGAAACTTTTACATTTTGTAATCCATTGTATAATATAAATAAACATAAATGCAAATTTCGCATGTGGAAAAAGTAAGTACACCCTTGGCTCTAATAGGTGGTATTGCCCCCTTTGGCAGAAACAACCTCACGTAGTCGTTTCTTATAACTGTCTACCAGTCTCTGACATTGACTGGGAGAAATTTTTGCCCACTCCTCCATGCACAATTCTTTCAGCTGTGTGATGTTTGAGGGGTTTCTTGCATGCACAGCTTGTTTCAAATCCCCCCACAACATCTCGATGGGATTTAGATCCGGGCTTTGATTGGCCATTCCAGAACCCTCCATTTCTTTCTTTTCAGCCATTCCTTGGTGGATTTACTGGTACGTTTAGGGTCATTGTCATGTTGCAAGGTCCACCTTCGTTTGAGCTTCAACTTTCCGACAGATGGTCTCACATTATCCTCAAGCACCCTCTGGTACAATGAAGAATTCATAGTGGATTATATGATGGTGAGCTGCCCAGGCCCTGATGCAGCATAGCTGCCCCAAACCATAATATTTCCACCACCATGCTTTACAGTTGGTATCAGGTTCTTGTGGTCAAATGCTGTCTTTGGTTTTCGCCAAACATGTCTTCTGGTACTGTGGCCAAATATCTCTACCTTTGACTCATCTGTCCAGAGCACATTGTTCCAGAAGTGCTGGTCTTTGCCTAGGTGTTCATTGGCAAACTTTAGTCTTGCCCTGATGTTCTTTCTGGACAGCAAAGGTTTCCTCCTGGCACACCTCCCATGTAGATCAAATTTGTGCAGCCTCTTTCTAATGGTAGACTCGTGCACTTTGACATCAACAGTGGCAAGAGCTACCTGTAGGTCCCGTGATGACATACTGGGGTTCTTAGAGACTTCTTTCAGCATCTTGCGGTCTGCTCTCGGGCTGAACTTGCTGGGGTGGCCTGGCCTGAACAAGTTGGCAGTTGTTTGGAATCTTCTCCACTTGTAGATTATCTTCCGGACAGTCGAATGATTGATTTCAAATTGTTTGGAGATCTTTTTAAATCCCTTCCCAGACTCGTATGCATCTATAACCTTCTTTCTGAAGGCCTCAGAGAGCTCTTTTGATCTAGGCATGGTGATGCCACACACTTCAACAACAAAGAGCAAACCAAACTAAATATCTGACGTTTAAATAAGACAGGTTCCTCCAAGATCCTCTCCAACGATGTTCTCATCATTTGCACCTGATCTGGTGCACCTGATTCTAATTTTAGGTATTTGAAGTACTGATGTTGGAACCCATCTGTGGATCGGTCCCATCGGCCGATGGGTCTGACCCGTTTGCGGATGTGTTGTTCACCTTGAAGGAATGTGTATGCATCAATGGTGGATGAGTATGTTTATTTGAACCTAAAAATAAGCAATTGATGTCATAAATGGTTATAAAGCAGTCCGTGACATGTTGGATCTGTTATTGTTATGTAAATATGTTATGTAAAGCTTTACTAAAACTGCCATGTATCTGTTAATTACAAAATGTATTGACAAAATGTATAAATAGATGGGTAGAAATCGATAATAAAACATTTAAAAATCATCTCTGTTAAATTCCTACCACATGTAATTCCAATGACTGTGTACCTGATTGAAGAGCACCATTCTGTCAACACATTCCTTCAATGTGAACAACACATCCGCAGATGGCGCAGACCCATCGGCCGATGGGTCTGCATTGTCATTTCTCGTGCATCCACAGATGGGTCACCCATCGGCCGATGGGCGACCCATCTGCGGATCCGCAAACGGGTCAGACCCATCGGCCGATGGGATCGATCCACAGATGGGTCCCAACACTGATAAATGTAGGGGTGTACTTACTTTTTCCACATGCGAAATTTGCATTTATGTTCATTTAAATTATACAATGGACTACAAAATGTAAAAGTTTCATGATATTTGTTATTTTATATCACATTTATCTATCAATATTGTTGAAATGAAGATCAAATAGCTGTATGTTGAAATATGTTGAAAAAGTCAAAACTTTAGATGGGGTGTACTTACTTTTTCACGTGACTGTGTGTATATATATATATATATATATATATATATATATATATATATATATATATATATATATTGTTGCGGATATGAGATTGGCCTCCATCCATATCCGCTTGTAAATATTCCCCTATTTCCTCCATACTTCCCAACTATCCCCAATCCCCCATTCCCTAGTCCCATTTTCTGTAAACAACACTCTGTAGACCCGACCTCCCCCTATTTCCCCCATTAAATGTCGCATCCAGGTCCACCGCATCTCACGTAGACAACTATAGGACATCTTGCTAGTTATTCTTAGTCTATGTCAGTTAAGGACTCGTTTCCATTAATTCTGACTCTTCGTTGCACCAGAATGTGATTGTATGGCACCGTTAGGAAGTTTAGGACCTCCCAATACCTCCCCGCAGCTCTTCCTCATGGTACAACAACAACAACAACAACAACAGCGGCGGCGGCACGGGGAGTGTGCGTCCTCACTCCGGCTTGGTTGGTAGGGGGTGTTGAAAGGGCACCAAGCCTTTCCAACGAGCCGCCATCGAGCATGTGCTCGACGGGGTTACCACGTAGGGGCTCGCTGTCAGCTCCTCGTCAAGGGCGGAGCCCGGTAACCCCCCCGCACCCAATAGAAGCGGCGGACCGATCCCATCTAATGGGCGGAGCCAACGAGCCGAGGGCGTGTCACTCCCCGCTGAGCATGCGCAGGAAGAGGGAGGTGACGTCAGATGCGCGGAGAGCTGAAGGAGAAAGGACGCACCCTCCGAGCGCTGAGACCTCCCAAAGACTGAGCTGTATCCTGTCCCTGAGCCAAGGTGCACCTTGTGCTATCAACCGACCTGGCCTTCCCTGCCATCAATCCCTGTGTAAGTCAGTCTTGTTCCGTTTGTCTGTGGTCTGTCGGGGATAAGATAAGACTGTAACTAAGTGCCTATCTCTTCTGTGCTTTACCTCATACCTTGTAATCTACCCCTTTTCTCCACCACCAATTATATCCTCCTCCGGAGGTCTTGAGAACTGTACCCCTTGTGTCGTTTCATTTATCCCAGTCGTTGTGTCCTTTCCAAATCATTGATTTAGCATAGCGCGACTTGGTCAACGGCGGGTGGAATCGGGTGAGTTGGGGAAGAATCGGGGGAATTGTTAGGTCGCGGCAATACCACCGCTCGGTAAATAACATCAAATCCGCGATCCGTAACAACTGGTGCCGAGGAGTGAGATCGGACCCGAAGCGCGCTTAACGCGCTCAAAATTACAAGTAACCGAAATTTGTTTTGTTTTAAAATAAAAACCCGAATTTTGAAAGTCGCGCTATGGCGGATCAAGACGGCTGGGTTCCGGTAGAGGAGAGTGAGGCAGGGTCGATCCAGGACCAAATTGAGGGACATGAGGAGAGCGAAGCAGTGAGGGCGGCAGGTTCGCAAAATGGCGCCTCGCACATGGCTACGGCGACCACGCCCGCGACCGTAGCAGCGCCGTTGGTGGATTTGAACCTTTTTTTTATACAAATGAAGGCCCTTATGGACAAGAATAGCGAAGAAATGGAAAGCAGAATGATGGGGGTAATGGGGAACCGGATGGATGCTCAGAGTGAGCGATTGGAGAGCCAAATGGGGGTAATGGGGAACCGGATGGTAGCTCAGGGTGAGCGATTGGAGGGCTAAATGGGGGTAATGAGGGACGAAGCGAGGGGTACCGGTGAGGGGTTAGACAATGGGATAAAAGAGGTAAAGAATGGGTTAACGGGGGTAGAAAACAGAATGGCCGCTCAAGAGAATCAAATGGAAGGGATGCAAAAGGGGTTAGAGGGGTTAGAAAACAGTATGGAAGGCAAATTGAGGGACATGAGGGACCAAGCGGAAAGGGAAGTTTAAAAAATGGGGCAGCAGATAGAGGGGGTCAGAATGGGGGTAGAAACTAAATTGGATGCTCACAGGGAGGAAATGGAGCAGATGAGGGTGGCATCTGGGCAGGAGATGCAAGTGATGGGAGAAGAGATCAGAAGAGGTGTGAGTGAGGAGGTCGGAGGAGTGCGCGAGGAGGTGAGGCACTGTAAGGAGCGCATGGAGAAGGAGGTGAGAAAGGGGACTGTAAGATTGCAAGGTGGTATAGAGGAGTTGACGCTGGGAGTAGAACAACTGACAGTGGGACAAAAGGAGTTGGGGGACCAGGTAAAGAAGAACACAGCGGTAATAGAGGGTTTAAAATCGACACAGAAGGAGATGAAAAAGGACGTAGGGGTAATTAAAAAAGAGTGTCAGACGGTACATGAGGACCTGACGAGGAAAATGAACAAGGTGGTAGAGGTAATGGAGGTTAAAGAGCGGGAGGTGCGGGAGCACATAGAAAAAAATAAGGTGGAGTTAGAGGAAGAACTTAAGGGGGCGCACGAGGAGATGAAGGAGGTGAAGCAGAAATTAGAAGAAGTGGAAGAAGGGGTGAGCGAAATTAAGAAGCGACAGAGAGAGGATAAGAAAGAGATAAAGGAGGAAGTAAAAGAATTGGTCCAAAGTCTGTGTTCGGATCGTGATGATGTGCTCATTAACCGGATGAGGGATTCGCAGGTGATGGAGGAGAAGCGAAGAGAAAGAGGACCCGGTGTAAGTGGTGACCAATATGGTCGTGTGTATGATGCGCCAGGTGATTTAATAAGCTTGGGGGTCGAGATAGACCCGGATGTTCGTGAGAGGCCAAGAGTGAGGTGTATGGCTGGTCCGGAGGGTATGGAACGAGGGTGCGAGCGAGAGGGTCCGGTGATGGGAGAGGTGCGAGGTGTGAGTGAGCAAGGTTGTGGTGGTATGGAATGGGTAGCGGGTTGCGGAAGTGTGACCCATGCATCGACATCAACAGGGGTAGTTTTTAGAGGGACAGGGGAGGCACGGGAGCCCCTTGGGGGTAATGTACTGTGGGGGCCCAGCCGGTTCGGCCCCGCGCTGACCCCGCAAGGGGCGACGCACGGGGTCCGGCAGGCGGGCAACGACTCGCATACGAGGTGGTCCCACAAGGTCCCACTCGTGCCGTATGACGGTGGGTAAGGGTGGCATCCCTGCCACCCTTCCCATGTGAGGGGGCAAATGCGCTATAGATTATGGGGTGTATGGCAGTGAAAACTAGCCCGGGTGGGTTAGGATATTGTGTGTAGGGATCTAGCGAAAATGACATTAGGTAACGTTAAGGTTAGTTAGTGACAAGGATACCTGTAGTGGGGACGCAGGTAGTTTAGTGTGGATGATAATGACGAGGGAGCGCAATAGTTTAAAGGGACGACTGGGAAGCGCAAGTTTCAGAGGGGAGTAGTTAGATGAGATGATGCTGTGTGAGAACTGGACAGGTGTGTGGAGCAGTGTATGAGTAGTGAGTGTGTGGATCAGCGCGAATGCGCTTGGGGGAGAGAAGGGTGCAGGCAGCACCAAGTATGAGAGCACAGGTGTGCAAGTACAGGTGTGTGGAATACATGGAGTATTGGAATGAGTGGTGTGGAGAGAGTGGAGTAAGTGGTACGGAGTGGTGTGCATGGTGCGAAGGTGTGGATGGGGAAAGAGTGGACCCCTTTTCACGAGTACCCGGGGAGGGTAGTTTAAAGAATAGTTAGAAGGTATAGGTAAATTGTGGTTGGATATTGGCATTTGTAGTGCGGTTGCAGAATGGTATTGTGGCTGGGTGCATTAGTGTTGTGGAAATGGCTGGGCGTGTAGCCTGTTAGTGTGTGTAGTTGGTTTGGGCACTCCACCACTGTGAGGATGTCAGCCAGGTGAGGCCGCGGGTGGGCTCTGGGAGCCGGTAGTTGTGGATGGGGCCTGAGGATCCGGAGGAGGGACCCGGGTAGCCCAGTGCCAGAGGGCACCAAGGGGTGACAGAGCCAGGAGGGGCCTTCCCAAATTAGATAGGTTAGGTAAGGAGCAGGTAAGCTCGGGTGGCAACTACAGTGGTGGAGGTGTGCAGGTGGGTAGACCTGCTGGGCGAGCTACACGTCCCAGCCCAGAAATTGTGCGAGGGCACCGAGTGATGAATCGGGGGAGTGAGACCCCAACTTGAGAAGCACCACAGTTTGGTCAATGGGAATTGGTTTTTAGAACCCATAGTGTAAGTTGGCCAATGGATTGGCAGGGAAAGACCCCGGGTAATGTAAAGTTGTTAAAGTCATTTAGGAAATAGTTAGGATTGATGAACCTGTCGCACCATACGCAGCCACTTACCTGAGGTGATGATGATGACTCCACACCTGTGTTCCTTTGTTCTGTGTTGCAGGAAGTGAGAATTGCTGTGTGGATTTGTGAGACGCATCACGACGTGGATGAGACATTGGGGTGATTCCATCTCTCCCTCCTTAGGAGGGACTGATGATGAATTGGTGATGGCAAATTTTGATGAGAGTTGGAAATGGCAAATTTGATTGGTTAGGAGGGAGAGAAGACAAATTTGGTTTATGGGAAGAACGGGGAAGACAGTAGGGACGTTTGTTGATGTGTAAAGTAGATGTTTATGGGTAGTGTTGTGTTGTGTGGATACAGTAAGGGGTAAGGGAGGGGCAATGTAGGTTACCTGGTGGGGGGGGGGGGGGGCGTACGGTAGGAACGTACCTGTCTCACCTGGTTCCCATGTGCCCCCAGTGTGCATTACCTTATATTGCATGCACTTTTGCGCCCTTACCACCTTACTCACTTGTCTTCTTTTGTCTCCCACCTCCGAGGATCTGGCTTTGGGGCAGAGAGAGAGGAGAGAGAGGTGCTGGCTCCGCAGTTGTGGGCCTGTACTTTCGCTGCTTGCTGCCTGGATCGATACACCATATGGACCGCAATTTTTGTGGCCGCCCACCATGGACCGCAGTTCTTTTGCGGGCAAGCACCACCCGTGGATGGACCTCTGGGTCAACGTGGCACCTATGCCATACAGGTGAACCACTTTTAGTTGGCCCCCTGATGGCCACAATTTAGAAATGGACGCGGTTGGCGCCTTTCTTTATTTTTAAAGAAGCCAGAAGGCCAAGTGCACTCCAGGAAGGCAAGACCAGCGGAAGAACATCGGCCGGCTGCGACACCACCGGTGACTATTGAACACTTTATTGGTGCACCGGATGGTGCTGACTGTGTGTATGGGGTGGTGCTTTTGGTGCTTGGATGGGGTGCTCTGCACATTATTAAAGGCCGTAGGGCCACAGGGCACTCGTGGGTTGGTGTATCGATGATGGCATGCGTGCTCTCTCTCTATGCATAACATCTGCATGTGTTCCTCAAAGAACAGGTCCTGGATCGTAGTGTAAATATCAGTCTTGTATAAATAATGCTCCCTACCGGCTGTATGTTTAGTTTGAGGATTCTTTCCGCGATTCGGTTATCCTGTGGGTGTGTTTCTGTGAGGAGAAGTGTGCAACGTCGCAGGGGGACATATTTACTCATTTGTGAATATCTGTAAAACTGTCACACTCAGGGTTGAGTTAATAGTAGAGGGAACTACATCTGAGTGCCACACTAAAGTAGGTAAAAATTTATCGGGTCGGGCCGCCCCGAGGTAGAGAAGGGTGCAATGTTGCGGATATGAGATTGGCCTCCATCCATATCCGCTTGTAAATATTCCCCTATTTCCTCCATACTTCCCAACTATCCCCAATCCCCTGTCGTGGAAGTGTGTTTGGGACTCGAGACTCCAATGACCGGAAACAGGTTTACAAAAGATCAAGACTTTATTAACTACTAGTTCACTTGTTTCAATATAATAAGGAACTACAATACCATAACGAATTTAGTAATTCAAGTCGTTGGTTCTTCCTCGTTGGCCGGTGCTCTCCTGGCGCTGCTTTCCCATTGCATACTCGTTCGTCCGTCGGGCAGATGTTCTCGTGGCAAGTCCTCTCGACTCCAGCCGCAGCTCCCGCTTATATGGACCAACTCGACTTAATCCTCTGTCCGCTGAACTCGTAATCTCCTCTCCGCCGACGTCACCGGTCGCCTTCCTGGCGCCAGCTAGCCCCCCCTGCTGTGAGTTCCATTTATCAAACAATAGGGGGGTGCTCCAGCCTGGGGCTGTGACCAGGTGTTTCCAGAGACCATCATGTTCGTGCACATTCCTAACTCATTTACAAACCCGTCCCCCACAGAGTTTGCATGTAAAATGCATCTGCTTTGTTACTAGGTCAACCAATAAGTTACCAGTGCCAATTAATAAGTTACACTGAATTACACTTCCACAATTCCCTCATCTTTTTGTTTTTGTTTATATTAACCATTAATCTAAACATTAATATAAGTAAACAATCAATCACTACAAGTAAACATCATTACAAGTATAAGTAAATAATCATAACTTTGGTAATCAAATTCCCTTAGGCATACACCGTCATCCTGCAAGAATCACAAAACATTTCGTTGGTCATTGACTCCTTCCATATTGTTCAATCTATTGCATTTGCATCACAAATATATTTTCAAAACAACACTTCACCATCACCAAGATACAACAATTTCACTTCATTTTCAAGTTTTGTAAAGCATCTGCACCATCTGGCAAAAACGTTTGCCTCCACACAAATGTTGACTTTGTTTGAAAGGAAGGGCTGATCACTTGTGTTTGAATCCAGGTATGAAACATTTTCTCCTAATGTCTTCATAGCTCCTGCACTACTTCGTGTAGGATTTCGCTGTTGTGGTAACATTGCGGAGTCATAGACTGACCCTGCTCTCCTTGTAGCATTCTTGCCACTTTTTGCTGTAAACCATAGTAATTCCTGAACAAGGCCTTCACCCAGTTGTAGTCGACTTGCCTCCTCCCTTATTGTGAGTGGGCAGCAAGTATTGGTGTGACATTGATTGGCCAGCAAGATGTGGAACAGGGATGCCGGATGCATCCACAATGATGTTGGGACCATGGTGTTCAGGTCATTCATGGTCCTTACCAGGAGCAATCCAGCAGAATCGTGCACAGCTGTTGTGACAAGGGCACAGCCGTTTTTTGCAGCTCCATGCTGGTTCCCCGGACGTTGGTGAAGTAATAACATATGTCCCCGCATTTCACAGAGGTTGCAGGTAAAATGTCGTTGTCCTGCAACTTCTGATGTGGTGAATGTTCGAAGTCTTCGAACAAGAGTAAGTGATCGCCTTTCTTTCATATGTTACAGTGTGATCCAGGCAAATGGTCACATAAATTTCCTTGGTGAAGGTAAGCATTCATCTCCAAGTTACACGGGAGAATGTCTTCATCATTCTTTGAGAAAGAGGGTGTATGCCACGATTAACTTCATTTTTTAGCCACAAATTTTCTTTCTTTCTTCTTCCCAATTCCGTTAGCAATCCCTCCAAAATGTGATCTCGTCTTATCCTTATGCTCAGTCATATCTGAATCTGCTTTCCGCACACACTGAATCAGATAGGGTACATCTTACCATGAAATCAGCATAATCATGTATATCTTCCGACAGTTTCACATTCAACAATTTGTTGTTTTTCCTTAACTCAAAAAGTTATATTCATTTATATGCGTCATACAAATAATATTCAATCAGGTATGTATTTTATTACTAAACTAAGAATAGCATTGTATATGATTACAATCACAAACGGGAATACCTAATTCCCAACAACAATTTTCCCAAACCAACAAATTAAGCATAATGTATTATTACCATAATTCCTCTCCACTTTTTCTTTTCCCTCTTTTTCCTAACAGTGTGTCACTCGTGGTGATATGAGTTCATTGATATTGTAATTGACACAACTCATAACATTGTCGTTATGCCATTATCTTAATTCTACTGTTTATGTCGCCATAAAAGTCTTCCTTTTCTGGTTCCACATTTCTTTCCTCATTTGTCACTTCATGTGTTATCATCGTGTTGTTGGTTACCTTATTCAAACACACCGTCACTAAGGCTTTCAAGCAAGCCACCACTAAAACAATTGCCAATATAACTACTAAACCAACAAACAAGTCTGCTACTCCTTGTATATATTCATATCTATGACATAGTTATATGTCGATGACATTTAACATTATATACCAAACTAACAAGCTTCCTAAAAGGTAAATAAAGAAAATCCCTTAATATGTAACATAATCAGATTATTTGTCTTACCCTGATCCCCCTATCTCCCGGGGTTGAACTCAATCCCCTGATCATGAGTGTAGTTGTGATACATTTTTTCACTCATGCTGTATTAATATCAGCAGGTAATTGTATGTCATGTAGGCAAATAAATGTCACTATTCCAAGTAGGAATATCACATGTTGAAAATGTAATGTTTATCAATGCAAGGGGTGTTAAAATGTAATTCAAATGACTGTAAATCATGACTATCATTTTTCTACCACTGAATGTTCTGCTGGGCTGCTAGGTGCAGCCTCATTTTCTGTGGGATCGTCCACCTTAGCCCCATGTGCTTGCTTGCAATGAGAGGCATGAATCCAACTTTCTATTTTGGGTCCATATTTGTTTCTATTCTTATCAATCTCCTATGGTTTATCAATTCGTTCCAAGATACCGCAACCAAAGGTTTTAACCAAAGCTCTACCAAACTATTTCCAATTTGAACAAAAATGCCAGTGAAACAATGATTCGAAGGATTAACTTCAAGGGGTCAATAAATTTATTCTATAGCCAGATCTAATTTTCCCATCCAATAGTTTGCCTTGCCACATGTCATATTATAACACCTTAATAAACCTTCGAAAAAATGTTTCCCATCTCAACAAATTTCCTTTTTTACAAATAGCCATGTGTAACTTACGTATTTAACTACAATTTCCTCTCAATTTGTTTGGCCTAACTGGCCGCAAAAGTGGCCGCCAGCATGCAGTACCGTTTTTATCTACCAAGGAAGTGTTCCACACAAGACCTCTACCAAAATGTTGTTTGTAAAAACAAATCTGGGATTTCTGATTACATGGATGCACACTCTCAGGACATTTTCAGGCTGCTGTTAACAATCCACTACGATGACTTAATTCCTTTACCCACAATCAAATAATTAGTACAAATTGAGGATATTATCCCTATCACATTCTTTTATAGATTCATTATGTTGTATCTAATTTTTTCCAATAATTTTCCACTGCTGTAAGGCGGAACAATAGCTCTCATAAGTCTTAGTAATATCGTACTTAATTTGCCCAGCAGAGAATAATTTATTTACTATCCTTTCTCATCTGTTAACCAGTGACTTTGTTTAAACTCCAGAACTGAAAAACCCACAATAGTTCAAACCAGCAAAATTTTCTTTACTCTTTTCCCATATCATCTATGCCTAAAACACATCCATACATACAGCACAATTTATATGCTGATAAAATTCAAGTTTATATATATAAAATCCATGAGCAGAGTATTCTGGGAAGTCAGTGTAAGACCTCTCCCAAATTTGGATGATTTTGTACTTCCTCATTTCCTTTTATGAAGCTCATATCCATAAATAGATGTTATTCTCATATACATTCTATCAAAAAATGGAATCCCAAAATTACTCACAATTTTACTATTAATTAATGGCTGCTCATAACCCAGCACATCAAAAAAAAATTTATATTCCATTTCCCTTGACAAAAGAGATAATGTTCATAATCAAATTATATTTCTATTTTATTTTACGGATTCTCTGGATATTCAATCCCATCCACATATCCCAATCCCATCCACATATAACTATCCATTTCCAGACAGGCACACTGTCGGTGTCAACAATCTTGTAAGATTGATACACAAAAACACACACACACATGCATTATGCATATTTGTTTGCGTTGGAACCATTATTTACAGATCAGATGGGTGTCAATTTTATTTCAATTTCATAAAATTTGTCAATCAAATTCAAAATGCTTATAGACAAATAAACCAAAAGTCCATTCTTAGAAAACCCTTATGATGTCAAATTGAAATTACCCTTTCTGCCTTCACAATAATCTATCCAAATTTTGACTACACACCCATTTGCATGTCAGTCGACCATTGACCTATCAATCGTGCGGAACAATAGTCCGAAATTCCCACCTGATCATCATGTGACTCTTGTTACTTGGTTTGCCAACAATTGCAACGCAATTGTTCCAAACTTTGTAAATTTAAAATTGCTGTGCCCAAAATAGAAGATCCAATTTTGGCATTTGATCAATTAATTATTAATTTGTTAACAAGCAAAAAGAAAAATGAATCATTCTTGCTCTGAAAACTTTTCAGACACAAGAATCATTGACAGTTGTTCATGTTTGTCCAGTAATCGAATCTGTTGAGGCCAATCATCATTTGGGATTTGCAGCAATGAAGGCCTAATCATTGTCTGAGGTACCGGTAAGCACTGGTACCCTTGATCTTGGTTTGCCCCATGACCTTGTCTTCCTGTTGACATACGGACATCTTCTTCTCCAATGTCCCATCTTTCCACACTCGAAACACCGGTTTCTGTCGTTGTCTGATCTGTGCGCCTGTGCACTTGTATTGCTGGGCTGCATCTCTACATCCCTGAGTTGCCACTGCAATCTCTCGTTATCTCCTGAAACACGAAAAAATTCTCTGTACCGTCCTTTTTGGGGAGACAACTGGAAATCAGATGGGACAACTGTGACTTTCATTCCTAATTTCGAGGGCAGTTGTGCATTTGTCTCCTCCACTGTATCCTGTATCCTTTTTATTTTAAGTTCTAGTCCCGTTATCCGTTCTTGCTGTTCCCGTTGTCTGGATTCACCATCCCAAAGATGGAATGCAAGCCAGTCTACCGTTAGATTCTGTCTCTTCCTGGCTTTCAATCTTTGTTCCAATCTTTCCAATCGACTTCGCTCAAATGTACCATCTCTTGGAAACTCCTCATCATGTCCCTTTGTCCACAAATACCAATTCTCGACCTGCCTTATAGCTTCGGCACCATAACGGTCGTACATATGATGTGTACAAGTACCTTTTTGTGGAATCTCTGGTTGTCCTTGTGTGTTCTTGCAGGCTCCATTTCCCATTCTGCCTTTTATCAAAGTAGCGTTGGATGTGTTGTAGCTTGTTCCAGGTTCCTCTAAAGCTTCACTCGTACCTCCAGGAAGGATCTCTCCACCTGTTCGCACGGTGATTTCCAGAGAATCTCCCTCAGCTGTGGCTTTTGCACAATCCAATCTCACAGATCAGTATTTGCAGATGAGCCGGAGGGTCAGTATGAAGTGGGTGAATCCTCAGGTGTCCGCTCTGTTTGACGGGGAAATCACACAATGGTAACCGCACATATATATCTGTATATAAACTCACCACCTTGCTCAATTTTCCCAGGTTGTCTCCACATTGATAATATCTCGCAAAGATATCAAAGCTTCTTTCTTGAGACCGCATTTTCATCAATCAAACAATCAATATATTCAATTCAATTTATTCAGTTCAATTTATTCAGTTAATTTTATTCAATTAAATTCAATCACTTAGATTCAATCAATCAACAATTTAATCAATTATTCAATTTCAATTAATTCATCAATATTCATCAATAAATCAAATTAATCATTTTGGATGACTCCTTGCAGAAGCCCTTTCCCCAATGATATCAGGACAGGTCCATCCATTGACTGAGATCGAATTTTATCGGTCGTCACCTCTGGTTCGTACCTCATGTCAATTGATGAATCACCGTCCTGTCCTAGGGTCATATCTGACATATTTCCCCATTTTGCCTGGTCTCCACAAATTTTCTTTGCAACCACTAAAGGCAACTCATCCTTCATTCGTGAGACAGCCAAAATGGATGGCAGATATTAAAGTTCATTGGGAAAAATATCTCATCATTTTTCTTTTAATAGTATCCAAAATCTCTTGGCAATATAAATTTCGTAAAACTCCTGAAATAAGACTGTAAAATTTCTTCAATCATGCTAAATTTTGAAACTCCATCGCTTGTAATACCCAATTTATCCCATAGGGCTTGAAAGTTCTTTCCCAAGTTCATGCAGCATTCTGCATTTGAACCCTATGATATCATTCATAATAATCATCATGATTTTATAGTCATGGTCCTATCATAATCATCTATTTAAAACGAACATTTCCTTTATCACCACAGCTATGTGGTATAATCAACAATAGAATAAAACTGTACATAGCAACAGGCTACCTCATGGCCACTTAGTATACCTATTGACAATAAGTCATAACAATATCGAATAATCACTGAACAATTCAAAAATCGCTTCCCCTGCTCCAGCCGCAGCATCCGTGATATTTGTTTGCTCATTCACTATTCCCGATTCGTCATCAAGGATCTCCATCATCACACAGCGTACTTAATTCCGCTTTCTAATGAGAATTCAACAGGATTTTACGACTCAAAGGAAAAGAACGAGCAGACCTTTTGCAGGATGATCGTTACAAAAATCGTTACATATATTAAAGTATTTATGATGTCGACAAATCATATCTTAATTCTTACAAGATTTTGGTTCTTTGAATAAATCACAGCACCGGGAGAACCAGCTCCAAAAATGGATCTTTGTGTTTATTCAGCACCCTAGTAATTGGTTCTTTGTGTACTAATTACACAGCACCCAGGCCCCGCTCATATGGATCTTTGTGCAGCGCTACACAGCACCTGAGCAAAAGGGGTTTCATCTACATTTTCCCTATCTGGTGTACCATCCGTGATATTTGTCTGCTCATTCACTATTCCTGATTCGTCATCAAGGATCTCCATCATCACACAGCGTACTTAATTCCGCTTTTTAATGAGAATTCAACAGGAATTTACGACTCAAAGGAAAAGAACGAGCAGACCTTTTGCAGGACGATAACTGGAATTAGTCGTGAAAATATATCCAAAATACTCAAAAATAGACACCCACAAAAATAAACAACAAACCCAAACAAACCCAAGGTCGACCATATTACACAATTAAATTACACATTCAATTACTCATTAAATTACTCATTAAATTACTCATTAAATTACTCATTAAATTACTCATTTCAGCATCGTATTGATTGCTGAACTGTTCATGGGTTTATACACACCTTAAAAGAGGTATGCTTTGTGGTGTTGCCCACCTACCACGTTTAATTAAATTACACCATTTCAGCATCGTATTGATTGCTGAACTGTTCATGGGTTTATACACACCTTAAAAGAGGTATGCTTTGTGGTGTTGCCCACCTACCACGTTTAATTAAATTACACCATTTCAGCATCGTATTGATTGCTGAACTGTTCATGGGTTTATACACACCTTAAAAGAGGTATGCTTTGTGGTGTTGCCCACCTACCACGTTTAATTAAATTACACCATTTCAGCATCGTATTGATTGCTGAACTGTTCATGGGTTTATACACACCTTAAAAGAGGTATGCTTTGTGGTGTTGCCCACCTACCACGTTTAATTAAATTACACCATTTCAGCATCGTATTGATTGCTGAACTGTTCATGGGTTTATACACACCTTAAAAGAGGTATGCTTTGTGGTGTTGCCCACCTACCACGTTTAATTAAATTAATTGATTGCTGAACTGTTCATGGGTTTATACACACCTTAAAAGAGGTATGCTTTGTGGTGTTGCCCACCTACCACGTTGAATTAAATTACATCATTTCAATTAAAACATCGCTTCTACTGCTCCAGCCGCAGCATACGTCACTTTGTCTGCTCATCCGCATGACCAAAACGAAATAAAGGGAGCTCAACCATTACACAGCGCTTTTAATGGCGCATGCCATAGAAACTCAACGTAATTTCGACTCGGCCAGCAAACGAGCAAATTTTGCAGGATGTTAACTGGAATTAGTCGTGAAAAATATATCCAAAATACACAAAAATACACCCCCACACAAATAAACAACATTTATTCCGTTTAACAGAACAAACATTTCCTCTATCATGACATGCATGTCTTCAAAATTATATGCCCAAGAGAAAAAGTAAAATTAATTAAAACTGCGGGCAGTGATGATCCGGGGACCATACCGCTCCATCCTGATTGGACGAGTGCGTGCTAGAGTCGTTAACAACGACAGTCCAGATCCGATTGTTCAAAATTTCAACTCAATCGATCGAAAAATGAACGCAGGGATGCATTTTAAAGGTGCAGTGGCACTAACTGAGTTGCCACGAATATGGCCACGAAATTGCCAATATGGCCATCACAAAATATTTTCCTTAATCAATTGGCTCATAGCATAACCAATCTGCAAGTATTTCATCCGAAGATGTATCTCTCAGGAATTTTAATTAAATAAGTCATTTATAAATCAACGAGTTAATTTATTAAATGATTAATCAATAAATCAATATTTTCCTTAATCAGCCACATCACTTGGTCAGTGTCATGTCCAAATATCAGCTTCCTTACTCAAAAGGTGCCTGAGTTAATGTAATGTAATTACTGTAATAAGATTACTGCAATTACTGTAATGATTACTGTAATTACTGTAATTACCGGAACTGTAATTACTGTAATTACCTCAGGTAATTACTGTAATGTAATTACTGTAATGTAATAAGAAATGTAATTAATTAAATAAGTACGGGTTCCAACAACAAGTTCCAACAACAAGTTCCAACAACAAGTTCCAACAGCAAGTTCCAACAACAAGTTCCAACAGCAAGTTCCAACAGCAAGTTCCAACAACAAGTTCCAACAAGTTCCAACAAGTGCCAACAGCAAGTTCCAACAACAAGTTCCAACAACAAGTTCCAACAACAAGTTCCAACAAGTTCCAACAGCAAGTTCCAACAACAAGTTCCAACAACAAGTTCCAACAGCAAGTTCCAACAACAAGTTCCAACAACAAGTTCCAACAGCAAGTTCCAACAGCAAGTTCCAACAACAAGTTCCAACAACAAGTTCCAACAGCAAGTTCCAACAACAAGTTCCAACAACAAGTTCCAACAAGTTCCAACAAGTGCCAACAGCAAGTTCCAACAACAAGTTCCAACAACAAGTTCCAACAAGTTCCAACAGCAAGTTCCAACAGCAAGTTCCAACAACAAGTTCCAACAAGTTCCAACAAGTGCCAACAGCAAGTTCCAACAACAAGTTCCAACAAGTTCCAACAACAAGTTCCAACAGCAAGTTCCAACAGCAAGTTCCAACAACAAGTTCCAACAGCAAGTTCCAACAGCAAGTTCCAACAACAAGTTCCAACAAGTTCCAACAAGTGCCAACAGCAAGTTCCAACAACAAGTTCCAACAACAAGTTCCAACAGCAAGTTCCAACAACAAGTTCCAACAACAAGTTCCAACAGCAAGTTCCAACAACAAGTTCCAACAACAAGTTCCAACAACAAGTTCCAACAACAAGTTCCAACAGCAAGTTCCAACAGCAAGTTCCAACAACAAGTTCCAACAACAAGTTCCAACAGCAAGTTCCAACAGCAAGTTCCAACAACAAGTTCCAACAAGTTCCAACAAGTGCCAACAGCAAGTTCCAACAACAAGTTCCAACAAGTTCCAACAGCAAGTTCCAACAGCAAGTTCCAACAACAAGTTCCAACAAGTTCCAACAGCAAGTTCCAACAACAAGTTCCAACAACAAGTTCCAACAAGTTCCAACAGCAAGTTCCAACAGCAAGTTCCAACAACAAGTTCCAACAGCAAGTTCTTATCACATTGCAATGACCTCTAAACATTCCGAAACCAATATCCCATTAAAAAATCCCATTAAAATCCCATATATTGTCACCCTTTGCATTGTTGAAAGCAATCAATTCCATATAGTCTAGTAGGAAGACTAGGTCCCCCTGCACCCCCCGGAGATATACTTCTAATCAGTGTTTCTAGATTGGAAAAAATGTGTAGAAAATGACTAGCTATGGCCCCAAGCTGAAAAAATGTCCCACATACCATTTTTATGCAAATTACTGCTGCCATTATCAAAAAAACGATTTTTGACATATCTCAGCCAATATTGCAGATAATTGAAAAAATAAGGTGTCTAGACTCATGTTTTGACGGGTGTAGATCATGATAGAACTATTCATAACAAGATCACCTGTGTCTATGGTTTGCTAGTATGCTAATTAGTGCTTTATTTACAAAATAATCACAGTTTTACGAAATAATAGACTCATATTAAGGTCCGTCTACACAGACGTTAACACAAAGTTTTATTTTTCTAAATATTACAACTGTCAAAATAGTCCTAGCACTCAATGTGACCACTCTTCTCTTGCTTGTTTTAGATAAACATCATTAGCATTAGTGATTCTACACTGAGTCAGTCATCAGCATTTTCATCGAAATCGTCAGAGTCAAACTCTTCTTCTCCTTCCTCTTCCTCCTCCTCTTCGTGCTCTCCTGTGTTCAGAAGATCCACCAGTGAGGTTGGTAGGATGGGACCACTGGACCACATTGGTTTCAACAGTCCTTCATCAGTCCTTATCCATCCTTGCTCCTCATAAGGTTTTGGCTTTTCGATGATAGGTTGATCGGCTCTTTTGTACAATGCTACGCGGTGGTTCACACGCTGGATGTGCGGCTTCAGGGCAGACTGGCATGGAGGAAGGCGAGCCAGATCAACCTTGGACTTGGATGTGAGGGTCTTGTCCTCTCCCACCATTTTTCGTAGCAGCTTGGCACGGACAATGTCCACTGATGACTCGCGACTCTGGCCGTACATCACACAGGTGAATTTTTCTAACTGCCTCTCCACCTCAGGGTTGGCATCCCAGTTGTCACCCAGTTCACCGAATGCCCTGTGAAACCTGGGATTCTTCTCCAGCTTTTTCAAGGGCCCGACTTTTCCCTTCCCTTTGAAGGCACTGGTGCAGTCTTCTCCGCTGAACACATAGTACCCCAGGAGAGTGGCACAGTAGTCCTCTCCCAGGGATTCTGCCAGCTCAGAGACGTTGACAAGTTGGCGATGCTTCCCTGACCCTGTATCCAGGTACACCGTCAGCTTGATGTTGTGGGCATGGTGGAGCAGGATCAGGAGGATGTCTGTGTCCGGTGTTCTGACTACAGCGTTCTTGTATCCGATGGTAGCAGCATGATGGAGGTACAGAACCACCCTGGTATCAGTCTCTTCCTGGTTGCTGTAGATCGTGGGGAGTTCACGTACCTCGACCTGAAACACAAAAAGGCACCGCATTTCAATCACCAGTCACTGCCAGTTTCAGATCTAGACAAACATCACAGGTAATCACCTTTTTTTCAGGAAAAATTACAAATTGAATCGCCATTCACGAAGGGCTTTCAATTTTACCTTGCCATTCGTTGAGGCAAGTTGGTGGGCCTTCCCCTCCACGATCAGCACAGCCATCTCTGTTCTCTCCAGCCTGGTAGCTGCCTCTTGTCCACTCCACACTTTCAGAAGAAGCTGGCACATCTGCTTTTTGTTGTCGTCATTTGCAAGGAACATTTTGAAGTCATATGGCTTCCTGGTTGCTGGTCCAGCCAGAATGATCTTCTCTGAGCTGCCCCGCCTCAGCCTTTCCTGCGCTTTGATTGACTCAGGATGGTAACTGTCAGTGGAGAACAGAAAGTGCTGCTTGGCCACCATCTGATCAAGCACCTGCAAGCATATCTCACCACATGTTGGGGGAAGGTTGGCAAGGGTATGCAGCAGCGCCATTCCATCCTGGATGAACGAATGATGTTAAAAGTGCCTGTGAAAGGAGGCTCTGAGTTTTCAGTGAGGTAACAGAGGTTCTGAGTCATGTTCTACACTAGGGTACTTTTTAGCTGACTAAACCATGTTTAGTGGCATCAAAAGTGCTAATAGCTAAAACATCTAAATTCTTCCACACTAACGTTAGCTATCTAGGCCAATGAAACATTGTGCTAAGTTACTGTAGCTAGCTCAGCTGTCGTGCCTCTTTCTGGTTCAATTCATATACAGAAGTCAACAGATATGTCTCATGTTTGGCATTAACAAAAGTTTAAGTTACACCGACATTAGGAACATACTGTACATAGATGAGGCTAGCTTTAACGTTAGCTAACATGGTGCTAGCTGGCTCAGCTGTTATTCTGCCTGTTTATGATTTCATGCAGAAACTGAAGTCAAGAGTGTGAGTAACATTATAGTTAGCATCTTACCTGGCTAGATTGGAGGATGAATACCAAGAACAACACACAGATGGAATGGAAGACTGAACTTTCAACTGAGGTATTCAATAACATCAACGTTACCAATTGATACGAGCGCGCGACATTACCAATTGATACGAGCGCGCGAGCGCGCATGTTACATGGATGGAAATGTAAAATGGCAGCTATAGCAGCACTAATTTGGATCTCTAGTCTGTCATTTCTGCACTGTGATTGGATAACATAAAAAAATATGTTTGGGAGTTAACAGCAGGAGTTGGTAGATTTTACGTGGGCTGGGTGAGAAACCTTTAAATAAGCAAGTGAAAATCTCTCGCAATACAAAGTCAATGGTGGGAAGAAAAGTTGAGTGGTACCAATGTTACTGCCAATGTCCCGCCCCTATGCAAGACTCAGGAGCATCTTGTTGACATTTAACCTTGAAAATACCTGGGTTTAGACCCCTTATGTACCATGTTAAGTTATCTGCAGTATTAACGTATCCTTATCATTTGTAAAACTGATTATTTTGTAATTACAGCATTAATATGCATACTAGTATACCATAGACACATGTAATCATGTTATGAATAGTTCTATCATGATCTATGCCCTTCAAAACATGGGTCTAGACACCTTCATTTTTCAATTATCTGCAATATTGGCTGAGATATGTCAAAAATCGTTTTTTTGATAATGGCAGCAGTAATTTGCATAAAAATGGTATGTGGGACATTGTTTCAGCTTGGGGCCATAGCTAGTCATTTTCTACACAGTTTTTCCAATCTAGAAACACTGATTAGAAGTATATCTCCAGGGGGTGCAGGGGGACCTAATCTTCCTACTAGACTAATAACTCAATCTCACCTCACATCCTTACATCCCATCACAACTCCAACTCATTCTTCAAGTCACAACCCAGTGTGACTTGAGAACTACACCCAGAGTTCCATACTATACCCAGTTTCAGAGAGTAAACAATTATATACTTTTTCATAATTTTACCATTTAATTTGTTCAAAGAACGTTCATTTCGCAAAATCGACCCAACCACAACCCTCGCCATTAATTTCTATTGTAAGCGTGCCGAATCAATAAGTATCAATTTTTCTATGAGCCTCGACCAGAGGGTGGTTGTTACTCACAAACACTCGTCGCTAGCTGTTCCATTGTCTGTTGATTCTCACTCTGCTGCCGATTTCAATTGAGCCAGCAGAGTGGAATTTGGAATTTTTTAAATTTCTCTGAGCTCATGAAAGTGGTGACATTGGGTGGTTTGCCATTGCCTTTCCCCAAAGCGCTTAATTATTGTCTTTCATTAAACCGTGAAGCATATCTCAAAAGCTTAGTGATGGACCTGGACAAAATTTGATAGACAGATTTTTTTATATTTTGAAGCTTAATCGCAGATAAATCTTTTACCCTTCAATAAAAATATATGTACCAACCAAATCTGCGAGCACAGGGAGCAGAGAAAATACACAAAAAACAATGGGAACTAGAGGGAGGGAGAAGGAGCGGGGGCAAGAGACAGGTAGCCGGAATGGAAATGAGGGACAATGAGGGACAGTGAGGGAGTGTCAGTATGCAATTTTCATCCAATCGCCATCTTTCACAATAATTCTGGACCGGCATGGGATGGCGTTGTCTGTCATTAATTTGTATGTTGATCGAACGATTTTTCGGTGTTATAAAAATGGCGGGAAAAAATTGAAAAAAAATTTTTTTTTTTTTTTTTCCTCCACCCTTGTAAGTGCAAACGTTTGTAAGTGCAAACGAGTGTACCGGCCTTACACGACTTGGAAGCAGATCGTCCCATGGTGCACTCATGGCACGATCTTGCTCCCAGTTCATGGTAAGGCTTCTAATAACCAGCGTCGAACTGGCGCATCTATTTACACAGCGCAAAAATACGTTACACTCCTCGGATTATCGTTACGTTACCTATATCGTGGTATCGGTGCGTAGGGAAGTCCAACACCACCTCCTCCACCATGTATGTACAAAAACTAAACACAGGTTCGTATTTCATAATGGACAATCCCCAAGAAGCCATGCTTACCTTGGCGATGTCCACTCGATCCACGTACGGTAGCCACCAAGTTGTCGTGGAAGTGTGTTTGGGACTCGAGACTCCAATTACCGGAAACAGGTTTACAAAAGATCAAGACTTTATTAACTACTAGTTCACTTGTTTCAATATAATAAGGAACTACAATACCATAACGAATTTAGTAATTCAAGTCGTTGGTTCTTCCTCGTTGGCCGGTGCTCTCCTGGCGCTGCTTTCCCATTGCATACTCGTTCGTCCGTCGGGCAGATGTTCTCGTGGCAAGTCCTCTCGACTCCAGCCGCAGCTCCCGCTTATATGGACCAACTCGACTTAATCCTCTGTCCGCTGAACTCGTAATCTCCTCTCCGCCGACGTCACCGGTCGCCTTCCTGGCGCCAGCTAGCCCCCCCTGCTGTGAGTTCCATTTATCAAACAATAGGGGGGTGCTCCAGCCTGGGGCTGTGACCAGGTGTTTCCAGAGACCATCATGTTCGTGCACATTCCTAACTCATTTACAAACCCGTCCCCCACAGAGTTTGCATGTAAAATGCATCTGCTTTGTTACTAGGTCAACCAATAAGTTACCAGTGCCAATTAATAAGTTACACTGAATTACACTTCCACACCCCCATTCCCTAGTCCCATTTTCTGTAAACAACACTCTGTAGACCCGACCTCCCCCTATTTCCCCCATTAAATGTCGCATCCAGGTCCACCGCATCTCACGTAGACAACTATAGGACATCTTGCTAGTTATTCTTAGTCTATGTCAGTTAAGGACTCGTTTCCATTAATTCTGACTCTTCGTTGCACCAGAATGTGATTGTATGGCACCGTTAGGAAGTTTAGGACCTCCCAATACCTCCCCGCAGCTCTTCCTCATGGTACAACAACAACAACAACAACAGCGGCGGTGGCGCGGGGAGTGTGCGTCCTCACTCCGGCTTGGTTGGTAGGGGGTGTTGAAAGGGCACCAAGCCTTTCCAACGAGCCGCCATCGAGCATGTGCTCGACGGGGTTACCACATAGGGGCTCGCTGTCAGCTCCTCGTCAAGGGCGGAGCCCGGTAACCCCCCCGCACCCAATAGAAGCGGCGGACCGATCCCATCTAATGGGCGGAGCCAACGAGCCGAGGGCGTGTCACTCCCCGCTGAGCATGCGCAGGAAGAGGGAGGTGACGTCAGATGCGCGGAGAGCTGAAGGAGAAAGGACGCACCCTCCGAGCGCTGAGACCTCCCAAAGACTGAGCTGTATCCTGTCCCTGAGCCAAGGTGCACCTTGTGCTATCAACCGACCTGTCCTTCCCTGCCATCAATCCCTGTGTAAGTCAGTCTTGTTCCGTTTGTCTGTGGTCTGTCGGGGATAAGATAAGACTGTAACTAAGTGCCTATCTCTTCTGTGCTTTACCTCATACCTTGTAATCTACCCCTTTTCTCCACCACCAATTATATCCTCCTCCGGAGGTCTTGAGAACTGTACCCCTTGTGTCGTTTCATTTATCCCAGTCGTTGTGTCCTTTCCAAATCATTGATTTAGCATAGCGCGACTTGGTCAACGGCGGGTGGAATCGGGTGAGTTGGGGAAGAATCGGGGGAATTGTTAGGTCGCGGCAATACCACCGCTCGGTAAATAACATCAAATCCGCGATCCGTAACAATATATATATATATATATATATATATATATATATATATATATATATATATATATATATATATATATATATATATATATATATATATATATATATCCCAGTCATGTCACATCTAGGGTGTCCACATACTTTTGGTCATGTAGTGTATAATTTTATATATATATATATATATATATATATATATATATACAGTATATATATATATATATATTCAGTCATGTCATATCTACGGTGTTCGTGTTGCTCTTTTCGTTTATTATATATCGTGATGCCTGGTGATGTCTGTGCTATCCTCACCTCCCTCATTCACTTCCTCCCCCCCCCCCCTCCACCCCCCACCTTCCCCAATAAATTCAAAAAGATGAAACAAAACGATACATTTAATTGATGTGGTGTTGGTATAGCACAGGCTTGATTGGCCAAATGGTCTCCTATGTTGAATTATTTATGTAAGGTACAATGGAAAGACACTTGTTGCGCAGATGCAATACTTTAACACATCTTTTATCCAGGTTCTCAAATAATTGTGCTTTTACCTTATCAATAGTGCATAGTTGTAAATAGTAATGGTCCAAAGAAATTGGGTCACAATACTTGTCCTCATAACTTGCTTCCTACCATTAAGTCAATAAAAGTTTCTCATAAAATGGGATTTGATGCAATGTTTATCACTTGAGCTACCTATCCAGGTATATTTCTGTGGTGCCTTGGTTTAGTCACAGACATCAGAATGTCAAAGTAAACAAACAAGTTTAATGTTTAAGGGGTCACTTCAAGCAAATTATTGAATAATTTATTTACATCTTCCATTTGAATAATACATTTCGAAAATTCACAGATAAATTTGGCAATCTGCAAATGGAGATATACTCAGATTGGTCATCATTTATTACTCATACATATACGCGGATAGGTAGGGGGTTGGGGAGGCTAAATGGAGAAAATTAAAGTTGAGAAAAGGAAATGAAGAAAGGATGACGGGGAGTGAGAAAAGACATTCGGGGGGTGTGGGAAAAAGTAAAAAGTTTGGGAGAAGATGGGAGTATGGGAGGGAAAGAAAATGTATGGAGCATATATGAAGGAGGGAAGGATCAAATTCCACCATATATTCATGTGTAATACATTGCTTAACAAGAAAGAGCAATCGGAGATTGCACACCCTCGCCAGGACGTGTTTTTAGTGGTTTTTAAGGCTTTTGTGTTAAAACAAATATGGCGGCCAAACCACGTGACCGATGAAGTCATCATTATTTTTTTCCTCCACCAACTCGCATGTGTGGAAAAGGCAAAGAAAAAAAAGGAGTTAAATCAAATATACGAGTATACATCGTTTTTCGTAATGATGTGATTTGTGAGCAAAAGCAACAATAGAGTTAAACAGGAACCCAAACCAACAAGCATTCTGAGTATTGCGCTGCAATACATGTCCCCTACCAAAGTTCAAAGTGCCATAACTTTGTCAAAAATGATCGAATATGCAAATTTATGCACGGTTGATGCTGGTTTTCAAACTTGATCTGAGGTATGCTGAGACACGTGTGTCACGCCTCGCCTCGTTGATAAGCCCGCAAGGTCGCTCCGTGGAGCAGCCTGCACGTATTGCACTGTGTGAATTATATAAATTATTACCAACTCACGGTCTGAGGTACCAGCGATTCAAGTGATATCCATTTTTTTATGGCACATTGGAGAAGCCAATGCGAGGTTTCTTCTTCCTCAGCTTGTCACAACTCTGTCAAATGCGATCGAGTTAAAAAAAGTCAGAATTTGACAAAATCTGTTTTATTCGTTTGTTAATATACCTCAGCTATTGACAAATCTTAAATTAGAATTTTATTTGAGGTTAAAATGACCGCGACAGGTCGTGTCCAACGATGCTTTCAGTCTGTACATGTGATAAATAATTAAATCCGCACACTTGACGCCTCTTCTTCTTCACACAATAACAACTTCTAGCTTCCAGACCGTAGATCCAATCATCTTGAAATTTTGCACACTTGTTACTCTTCATGACGTCTACTACAGTATGAAGTTTCACGTCGATCAATGAAGCGATTCAAGAGATATCCATTTTAAAAATATTTTCGTTTAATTAACGATATCTGCCAAACCTACGTGAGCTATCGCAAATTCCAAAAGGATATTTTAGTAGACTGACATGCGGAACAGATCTGTGAAGTTTCCCCTCGATTGGATCAAAAATGAGGGAGGGGCTCTGTTTTAAAGTTTCATGCTTAAAAACGTCATAACTCTGAAACCATGTGATGCATGACGTCATGCTCGCTAACTTTTTTTGTTCGTCATGGGTATGCGATTCTGCCTGCAAAGTTTGGCCTCGATCTGTTCAGCCGTTGCAGAGAAAAAGGGGTTTTCATGTTTTCACGAAAAACAATATTGCGCCCGAACCACGTGACCTGTGACGTCATGATTACCATTAAAATATTCTACCGACTGAGTCCCTCCTATTAGACTGGTCAGTTATGGCAAAATACCCAACGAATATTTACCTGCTGGACAAAAGCACCAAACTTGGCATGTGTCTTCTATATGTACCCAAGAATAATTTTTTATGAGGAGACAATCGCGACCTTGACCGTGAAGGTCAAGGTCAAAAGGTCAAATTTGGTCGTTTTCAAAGAAACGTATTATTCATTAGCCACAAACCGGGTCTTTCAAAAAACGAAGGTCCTGACAAAATCTAATTAGTTATTGCTCATTTGTGAGCAGTTAAAGATGGCAATTTAATTGAAAAAACGTTACGTCACCGACGAAAAAGTCTACTTTTCTCGAAATGTTTCTCCAAAGCCATGAGTGGCTACAAGATGTTTCGTACATGACAATCGGTGTTCACCATGAGGTTTAACAGGCAATAAGGTGAAATTTGGCGAGTTTTACTGTACATACCACAAGACTGGATGCTTGAGGAATATTGCAATTATGCAATAGGACTCATTTTTGGCACGCACATTTGCAGAGACTGGTGCACTTCAAATTAGCATGGAAGCAGCGGCAGACTTTGCATGGCATAGCACAGGCACACTTGATGAACTCCCGACATGCCAAGGAGACCTCGGGCTGCGTCATCCACAGAGGCTGCCACCCACCATCACACCTGACCCATCCGAATTCCGAGGGGCACGTTGTTGGTCTTGTTGGAGTTGTGCTCATTGTCCATATACCTGTCTGATATACGGCACGTCTGGTGTGGTGTAGCAACGCGTTCTGAAAAGAGGCAATAAAGATAAGAAAGTCAGAAAGTGAAATGAAATTGAGAATGCACATGCGAAAAATTGAGGATTCATTACGCGTCTGTCTAGTCGCTGTCTTGATATTTTCAATCTTACCTGTGTTGGTGGCAGTTTGTTCAGTGGTCTTGGTTTGGTCTTGAACATCATCATCCTGGCTTCATTGATGGAAGTTGTACTGAGTTTGCTGTCGTACAATAAGACGACAAACCTTTCCAGGACGGCAAAGACCGGCGATTCCGTTGTCACATTCAGAAACGGTTCTCGTGCTATAGCCAGAAAAGCATCAGTCAATTCGGGTAGCATGTCCCATACGCGCCAGGCTTTCTTCTTACTCGACCAGTGAAACCCAGAAGTGGTGTCTCATCCAGTAAAGGCATGGAAGGCTGTAAGCGCTTCGGCACGATCTCCGAGAGTAGCAGAGAGCGATCCTATGTCCACACAAGTGTAGTGGGCACCCATGCCAAATGCTGCCCAGAGCTGAAGGTCATCGTGTTGAGACCGCAGTTTACGGTACACGCCAAGAAGAATCACAACCACATCCGTATCCACCGAGCGTACTTGAATAAGGCTGTGTCCACTTTGCAGGGCGTCCAGGATGTGAACCACAATGCGCGTATCGGCCTCTTCATGATCACATCTGGCTAAATCGCTTTCAGCATCTTGCCCTGAAATGAACACAGAAATGCAAAATTAGAAACGAGAACGCTTTCACAAAATGTAGTTTGTAGGAAATCGTCATATAATGGTTTCTCAACAGAATTCCTAACCTGTCATAACAAGTCGTTTTCCAGGTGGAAGCGCCATCTTCGTAGCTTCAGCCGTGAGGTAGGCAAATAGTTCCTCTTTGTTTTCTGAAACTTTCAGGAATTCCTCCCACTTGGTGGGAATCTTAGTCTGGTTACCAACTTTGAGTCGGGAGCCTGTACCGCGCTTCTCGTAAGCTGCCTCCTTCAGACTGTCTTGAAGAAATCTATCCCAAACGACGTCAAGGCGGTTGGATGTACGGAGTTGTTAACATAGATATGGGTTGAATATGTGCTGAGCGTAATCTTGGAATGCTGACGCCGATTTTCTGGGTAGCGAATGAATCATTACGGCTCCATCGATTATTTTGCAATCATAGACGCTCGGTGGTTCCTCACTGTCATTTTTCGGTAGTAGGCATTTGAGAAGCTGGGATTTCGTGGTAAAAAACATCTTACCCTGATCAGAAATCGAAGGAGGATAGGATTTGCTTTCATGCGAAAAAAAATTCCGCCATGTCTCATGATCGATTCTGGACTGACACGTACAACTGTCCAAACACAGAAATATCATCTTTCAGTTCTGCCATCTTTATTTTTGTCTTGGAAGCCGCTTTCTGTGTAGGTTTGAAGAGCTGGATGTTATTCCTCTTGATGGTTTGATGAATAGATGTCGACTTTTCGGTGAGTACATCCTTGACGAAACACTGGAATTTCTCAGTTCTGATCTTCTCTAGCGTCCGTAGGCAGTCAATGGCGGTCTCCGAGGCACATGTTTGATTCAGACTGATCAGCTCAGGGAAATAGTCCGAAAACTGATTCCCCATATCTGCAATAGCTCGGTACAGAAGCCGAACTTGTCTATGAAAAGTTTTCTGACTGGCGAATCCAGAATCGTAATTCTCATCTGATAAGTCCGTAGTCAGTCCCAGATCTGCTTCAAATTGCATTAATAAGCGTGACTGTTCCGGGGCACACAAGAGCCATTGTCTCAACATTGCCGGGTTCTGAAGGAGACCAATGGCACCGCCACATCCCTTCACGATTTTATTCATTTGTTCGTGCGCCTCGTCGATCGGGATTGTTGAAAATTTCTTCGAAGTCTTTGCAATCACCCATCCGCCATTCTGGAATTCCGTCGCTACTTCGTCCGGCAGCAGTTTCATGTCCTTCAGATACACGGGCAACCACCGAGTGTAGTTTGTATGATTGAATGCGAAAGCGAATGGGATTACCTCCTCCAAAACTCTCAGAAAGAGTTGAAAGTTACGCTCCCTGTGCGCCTTCACCATGGTCAAAACGAGTACCTCATATCATCGGACCAAATCCCAGAAATAGTAGGTCGGGTGCTGCCTGCACATGAGTTTTCGCCAGGATTCCAATGTAATCGTGTCGTCGTCCGAAGCCCCGTCAGCGATAAAGGCGTCTTGTTCCAGCAGAGACAAGCAGATGACAGTAACCTGGTATGCGTGTCTGTAAGTATAAAGATGAGGAAATTGATTATGTGTTCATAATAATAGAAAAAATCGTTAAGATGGAAAAAATCGTCAGTGTCGTCATTTTACAAACTACATACTCAGAGCAAACTCACCTGGTTCGCTTCAGATGAGACATTCAAGAATGACTCGGGCAGTACCGGACCCCGTGATGTTTGCCTTCGTCAGAGCGTCTGTCCACCCAGAATGGTCAAGGAGATTTCCTGCGATATTCCAGAGAGACATTTCTATGTGTAGCCCTCCCAGCATGACGACGAAATGTTCCGCACCGTATTCCAAAGGCCATTTCCATTGTATTGACTTGGCAATGACATAGAGTGGCTGATCGACTGTAAGAACCGCGACCTGTCCAGGGTTCAAGAAATTGATGGCCGTTTTAACGACGTCCATACCATGTTTGATCATCGACGGTGTTGCAGACTTTTCGTAGAACAGTGGAAGCATAGCTGATATCGTTGTACAATTTATGGAGTCTTGGAGAGCGGCGTGGAAGGCAGACTATGTTACCATATCTCCCTGAGAAATTTCGCATTCTCGCATTTGTTGGATGCAGTAATCTATCCACTTGCTGAGCTCCGGTGCGGTTTCGCCAACTGTTTCCGTTTCTGCGGGCGTTGAAGATGGCTGGGTAGCGGGAGGCATGTACTCACATTTTGTTACGTTTGTTGGCACTTCCAAGACATCATGATAGCTCTTGAGCATCAGCGGCTGGGTACCCTTTGGTGGAAATCCTATCGGTTCTCTAACTTCACCGGGATTGGTTTCTGAAATCTTCTGGAACAATGAAATACCAGTGCCGTGGAATGAAGATGTAGCGGATGTGGAGGATAAATTGTGGTCAATATTGTCCAGAGCCGCGACAGTAAAAATCTGTTTTCTGAGCTGAACTGGGCACACGACACCATCCTCAATGAATCGCTCACTCAAAGACACAGCCATTGCCGACTCTATTTCCAGGACACGAGAATAAGAAATGCTGAGCCCTAACTTGAAGAGGGCCTGAATGAGTATTTTGTCTCGAAACTGTGCGTGAATTCTCAGGCCAATATAGATCGGCAGCGGTGGAGGATACGTGTGCCTGTGGCCGTGATCTGTGTCAGTTCCCTTTTTCTTAGCATTAAGAAGTATTGTTTGACACACGGTCAAACACGCTTGTGACTCAACTTTAGTTTGGTCCTTCAAGTCCGACCCATTCAAGATCATTGTGATCATTGACAGAAGAGACGTGGGTATGGCTTCCTTTTGGCATCCCGGATGAAAATTTCCAGAAAAGGTGAATTTCTTGTGTTCGAACAGGTCTCTGCGAATGATATTGGCAGCTTTCATGAGTGTACGTGCTTCTTCATCATAGTCCCGTGACGTCATATGGTCCTTCAGCAAGTACGATAGCGAATCTCTGTAAACTATCAACAAATTGCGTCCTTCAGAAACTGTCGTTGCTTCTGGAAAGTATTCCAGTATTTCATTCTTTAGTCTGCTCCGGTTTGTCAGCTTGTCTATACCGAGGTCACTAAGGCGAGCTTGATACAAGTCATACAATTCACTGAGTTTGAACACAACTTGACCGTTCATAACAGAGTTTTCAACATACGTGAAAAGTTCAACACGAGCTCGCGACTGGGACATCATTTCCGACTCATCTGCCGATGTCTTTTGTTCGTTTCTTTTCAGTGACCGATGGCGATTCCGAAACTTCGTGAGGCAATCGAAATGATATTTTGCTTCGATTGAAATCAAATCAGAACCTCCAGTCAATCTAGCTAATAAATCGCCGTCCTGCAATTCTGTGGCCATTTGGCGAATTTTTTTATCAGCACCAAAAGTCATGCACTCATGAAGATCAGTTCCAACTGTACCGTCCCTGCCACAGAACAAACATTGTCGCTTTGTGTCGTCCACAGACCCATGACGTTTGCTACGTTTTGCAGTTGCGGTGGTGTCGTCGAAGTCCAGGCTGGCCCGTTTCCGAATTCGTTAAAGCTTTTGATCGTTGAATTTTGAGTAGCACGATTTGTGCCACTTCGCAGTGTTTGAGATCAGCTTGCTAACGTCCTCCGGGATGAAGGGCACATTTACTGGCATAGCTTCAAGCTCTCGGAATATGCGAACGTTCTCCAGGAATTTAGTATACGCTTCCGACTTTTCATCCCTTCTGTTGAACGCATCCAGCGGGCATCTCAGATTTTCCTGAGTTATCTTCTGACAAATCAGGCACTTATTCCAGTCGGTAGGCCGGCTGGTCTCGGCCTCCGCGAGTATCTGAAAGAGACCAAAAGATACAATTAATATCTCAATACAGAATTGTATCCCCAAAAAAATTGTTTAATAAAATACTTGTTTTGTTATAGTGAAAATTCTGGAGCATGCCCCCGAACCCCAGCAGCTCGAGGCGCCCTGACTTACTCATCTAAAATATCTGCCACCCCTCATAATAAAAAGTTCCTATCCACCCATGAAAAGGTTTGAAGAATTGATAGAAATATGTAATTATGTAATTTAACTACTTCACTTGAAATAGCTAATTGCTATATAGAATATATCCATCAAAAAAGCAATTTCTGTCAGGTTTGCTGTCACAACAGGGGATGGTCTGTTTTACTAAATACACAGCAGGCTTGCCTAGGAGAAAGATGGGTGTTCTAAGCATTCAGTCTATTTTTCTCTGGGGATGGTATTTTTTTCAAAACCCCATTCGGAGAGTCGCGAGAGCAAAAAATAATGGTAGGATGACTTGCCTTACCCCTCCCTTTTTTACATTCGGGCCCAAAATTTATCGTGGTGGGAGGGAGGTTAACAGAGAATAACTCCACATGGAGCACATAAATGGCATATTATAAAGCTGAAATGGCTCATGTGCAGACCCTTTTCGCCAAATTACTTCCCTGCTACCCACACCCTCTCGCTATGGGTGTAACAACATCGTTTCTTTTCGGAAATAACAGAAAAAAATCCAACCCAAAAAAACGTCTTGTTCGTCACATATTGCCCACAACAGATGTGTATTTAGGATTAAGACTCACAAATACTACGTAATACATCAGCTACATCAGCTAAACAGCTAGTTTTACTAAATCTGAACCTTCAAAATGTCTCAACTGCATCAATAAATACTCAAAACAATTCAAAATTATTCAAAATCGCACTTACCGCCGCCATTTTGCGAAGAAATGCTCTGCCTCCATCGGAAAATGAAGCACGAAAAGGGCGTTCCCATCGGTTCCGCACTGCGGCGACACCCATTTTACCCTACCGTACATATCGCCCTCTTGTGGGCGTATAGTAACCGATCTCGATTGTCTCCTCATTGAAATTGCTTGTAGGCATGATAGGGAACCCACACACAAAAAATGGTACTTTTGTCCAGCAGGTAAATATTGTTCCCTTATCTGACCACACTATATGGTGAAAATTTGATCTCAATCGGTCCTATTATTGCAGAGAAAATCTTTTTTAAAGGAAATTAAAACTTAAAATGGCACTGAGTTAAGGATCATCAGAATTATCAGCTATCGCCTAGTATTTGTCTTAGTATTTATCCTAGTATTTATCATTTGCCTAGTATTTATCAGCCCAAAGTTCAAAGTGCCATAACTTTGTCAAAAATGATCGAAACGTCGTGAAGTTCGAACTTGATCTGTAACTTATCATGAGGAAACGATGTGCCAAGTTTGAAATCATTAGCATTGAGAGTTTAGAAAAAAAGTCCGGAAAACTGTTCTTTGTGTGATGGACTGACGGACTGACAGACTGACAGACTGACGGACTGACGGACGGAGGGACGGCGTGCAAACCTATCGTCCCCTCCGGTGTACACCGGTAGGGGACTAATAATAGACAAATACTATGCTTTGTCAGGGTTGTTGTCGATGGACATTTCAAATGATAGGTCTCATCAATGGGAGGTGGGCAAATGTATGCTAACCACTATGGTAAGCAAAACAATGCTGCTATTTCAAGAAGGAGTGTTCCATGCATGGAAGCAAGAGAGATTTTGGGTGTAAACCCTCCTTTGCTTCATCGAAGAACTAACACTCAAAAAAAAAAATCAGCATTATTTTGTTTCTTGAGGCAGTTAGCCTCCCTTCAGTTAAAAAAGACCACTCCTTAAAACCATAATACCTTTTCCAGGTTTAAAAGAGAATTGAGCAACAAGATTCTGAACGTGTAGAAAATTTTCGAGTTTAAATATATCTTTGTTTCTGAAACATCAAACTTTGTAAGGTTGATTTGTAAATCACAAATATTAAAAATGGTCAAAATGTGATAATCTTTTTTGATACCCCATAGGTTTATATAAATCAAAGTTGCACATATTTACAGACGAATAAAAATTATAAGGTACTTACCATTTTCTTTTGTGGCCCACATTTCAATTCTCAAATTGGAAATTGAAAGAGCTCAGGCGAAAAGCAAACATAACACAAAAATGTTTTTAATTAGCATGGACAAGTGTCTGTTAGTAAAACATTCAAGCAAAAGCTATTTTAAGATTCCTCATTTATTATTGCCAAAAACAAACAAAACCATATTTTCTCATTGCTGCAAATGATGCCAAATGCAGGGGACAAAGCATGCATGCATTGCATTGCATGTAATTGGAATGAAAAGCTGTTGCAGTGCATATTATGATTTTAATTACCTCCCTAGATCAGGGACACATTATATGTACGAGGTTTTATTACCTTCCTCGCTCAAACATTTAAGCAGATACACAAGCCTAATGTACTGTTTTGACAATTACTTCATTCAATGTCCCTAAAAAACAAGGTGACTTCACCTGCACATTGAGATTACATTTCAAATGGTTTATTTATTGTTATACTGCTGTACCCAGACAAGCTCAAGAGGCCACACAAATTAAATAAATCTATCTACTTTCAAGTTTGCAAAAGCAGGCCCTCATTCAAATAACCTCATGTTCTTTCGTGTGTCACATATTAAAGGCTGTAACATCTGTGCCGAATACAAATGTGTCATTATAGTCAAATTACGACAAGATGAGACGAGACGAGCCAAATCTCGAGGAAAACAATAGCGGGAATGTCTTGCTATTACCTTGCCAAGTCATTAACTCACAAGGCGAAGAGTGCATTTTATGAAATATTAAATGGAACTTTAAATTTAAATTGAAGTGCCAAACATGTAAAGCTGCTGTAAAGATCGTGCAGGCTAAAACTAGTATCTTACAAAATGGCAGGTGCTTTTGGAAAGATTATAGCTTGCTGTTGAGTTCTCCCAAATAGTGTTCATTTCATATTTATTACACTAGCAACGGTACCCGCCCTAAGGGCGGGGCTTCAATTGGGAGGCCCAAATGAAAAGACAAAATATCAGAAATTGAAGGCTATTTTATTTTAAACGATTTATATAAACTTCCGTTAAATCATATCACACGCAAATCATCAAAATCTAAACAGTATTTGTAGAATTTCAATAAAAGCCACATCACTGTTCATATCGGTAAATATTATTCCATCGTGTTTGGAAAAATTGGAAAATTGGGAAAAAAATTGGAAAAACAATATAGCCTAATTTACTCCAGGGGGTCCCAGGATTACCCACCCAAAATTTCGTTGCGATCGGTTCAGCCGTTTTTGCGGTACCTGGGAACAGACAGACAGACAGACAGACATTTGATGAATTATAGTAAGATTGTTTGTTTATGCTGCATCTCTGGTTGATCAAACAAATTGGATTGGTGCTTTATTTGCTTACCTTTTTGCCAATTAGTTTGCTTTACAATGGTTTAAGCTCACTGGTTCAGGTGGAGGTTTTCTCGAAATACAGACTAATTGTACACACCACATGAAAGCCAGCCTGACAAATGTAACCTCCACAATATTTTTTAACTATGGAGGTGCTGAGTCACGCCATTACGTTTCTCTTCTAAGAAGTCAGGTTGTTTTATGATTTGATGTACTATAACAGGCCTGACACAACAGCGTGAAGCTGAAGTCGAACTACCTCGTATGTTTTTATCCAGGATTACATGTAATGAATTTTTTATATATTAGTAGGACGATTATTTACTGTCAATTACCATTAGGCGGCGCCTCCCCAATCCTTGGGAGGGGTGGCGGTGGGAGAGGGTATGGATCGAATTTATGTTGAGTCCATAACCAGTCCATCGGTACCCTCCGCAAGTTGGCAAAATGAGTGACGTTGACCAAGCAATCATGACTTAAAGAGAAACATAATGGCATGAGTCAGCACCTCCATGCAATGTGCTTCGTTCAGGGTGTGAGCATTGTGCTGTGTTTTTGTTTGTTGGTCTGTTGTAAAAATCGACAACATGAACATCTCGAATCATCAAATTTGCCACAAAGCTTCAGATTGTAGACACAGACGTGATTACTGCAATACTCACGCGCCAGCCGATGGCCACAGTTCGAGTAATTAATACTTCTGCACTAAATTTAATTTTATATTTTTCCCTGTGACCTTAAAGTTTAACTCATCTGAGACATTCACGTCATGAAGCTTTGTGGCCATTTTGGAAATTCTAGCCAACATTGTTGTCCAATTAATCTGCCGACAAACAAACAAGAAAGACGTCGTGCACGATACTTGTAAAATCCACCTCCTCCACCCCTCCTCCCACCCCCCCCCCACCCCACCCCCAAAAAGTTGCCATGGATACAACAAATTGTTCATTTCATTAAGATTTAAATTGACGATCTTAATCAAAGCTCGGTTCAATCGGAAGTTAATTGATTATTTTTCGGATTATTAATCGGAAGTAATATGACATTGAGAAATTTGACCTAAAGATGACCTTTGACCTTCGAAACTCAAAATCAATAGGCTTCTTCCTTATGACCAACGCTACCATTTCATAAAGATTTCTGAAGATTGGTTTAACATTGTGACCTGTAGGCGATTGACATACAAACCGACAGACAGAATGAAAGAGCGACACTTGGCAAAAGAGAACAAAGTAGAATGGCACTCAGTAGAGCATCCTTTTGACCTCAAAAATAATTGGTGGTTGAATTCAGTGACCTGATATGCAAATTGTCTTCAAATGTTAAGTTAATCGGATGAAAATTGACAATTTTATAAATTTGGCCTATGTTGAACTTTTGACCAACGTTGACCTCAAAAATAGTTGGTGATTGGTTTCACTAAGTTTATATGCAAATCTTATTCAGATTTAAAGTTAATCAGATGAAAATAGAGCATTTTAGGAGTTTTTAAAAAGTGGTTGACCTTTGGTCTATGTTGACCTTGTCACCTATGTTGATCTCAAAAATAGTTGGTGGTTGAATTCAGTTCGCTGATATGAAAATCCCATTCAAATTCCAAGTCAATCGGATGAAAATTGAGGATTTTAGAGATTTGAATTATTTTATTTTATTTTATTTTATTTCATTTGTATACAAGATCGAGGCTCGTGTAAGAGCTAACATTGATCACAAAAAGACAAACTGACACATAAAACATATGATAAAGGGAGCGGGAGACAAGATGGAGAGAAGGGGCATTGGCCTGTGTTTTGACCATTGGCCTGTTGTTGACCTTTGGCCTGTGTTGACCTTTTGTCCTCTGTTGATCTCCAAAATAGTTGGTGGTTGAATTCAGATAACTGATATGAAAATCCCATTCAAATTCCAAGTCAATCGGATGAAAATTGAGGATTTTAGAGATTTGAGAAAAGTGGCTGACCTTTGGCCTATGTTGACCTTTTGACCTAAAATATATATATGATTTTGTTGGACGACGACCTTTACCATTTGGTGACGTTTCGTGAAAATCAGTTTAAAATTGTGACCTGTATGCAAGTATAAGTGAGCGGACAGACAGACAAACACACAAACACACACACACACACACACACACAAACACACACACACACACACACACACACACACACACACATATACACACAAACCAGTGATCAACATACTTGTCAAAAACAAATGTTTTGCCAATTAACAAACACACAAATGAGAAATCACTCATAGAGCGACACTTGGCAAAAGAGAACAAAGCAGAATGGCACTCAGTAGAGCATCCTTTTGACCTCACAAATAATTGGTGGTTGAATTGAGTTAGCTGATATGGAAATCCAATTCAAATTTCAAGTCAATCGGATGAAAATTGAGGCTTTTAGAAATTTGAAAAAAGTGGTTGCCCTTTGGCCTATGTTGACCTTTTAGCCTATGCTGATCTCAAAAAAAGTTGGTGGTTGAATTCAGTTAGCATACAATTTTTTTTGTATGCAGAGTCGAGGCTCGTGAAAGCTAACATTTATCAAACAAACAAATAAAACAAACAAGCAAACAGAGTATATAAAAAGGGGAGCGCTCGACAAGATGGGGGAGAGAAGGGGAGGAAGCACACAAACACAACATTTGAGAGCAGGGACATCGGGAGATGTGTGGGAGGGAGAGGGCCTGGGGGGAGGCAGGATAGGTATAAAACGCAAGGACACCAAGGACTTCCAGGAAAGAAGTCGGCACCTCAAAAAAGTGGATTTGGGGTGAAATTAGCGGGGGTAGAAAAGATCAAGATTTTGGATGGGGGAAGATAAGAGATGGTGGTGAACAGCTGTTTTAAAGACTTGGAGGGAGGAGTGGGATTGAAGAGAGTGAGGGAGTTTGTTCCAGAGGCGGGAGAAAAAGGAATGATGGAGTGAAGGTGAGCAGAGAGTCTTGATTTTGGCAGTTTAACCATAAGAGGGTTGCAGGCAGATCTTGTGCGACCTGTAGGAATATTTGGGGGACAGAGCCCAGAGAGAGCTGGGGGAGCAAGGCCGGAGAGGAGTCGGTAGAAGACGGAAAGACCCCCTACCTGCCTGCGGTGAGTAAGTGAAAGGCCCTCGGAGATCGCGTCATCGCAGGAGATTCCAATGATTCCAATGATCCTATTCAAATTTCAAGTCAATCAGATGCAAATTGAGGATTTTAGGAATTGGAAAAAAAGTGGTTGACCTTTGGCCTATTGACCTCAAATATATACGATTTTGTTGGACCACGAACTCTACTATTTGGTGAAATTTTGTGAGGATCGGTTTCAAATCGTGACCTGTAGGCAAGTATAAGTGAGCAGACAGACAAACAATCACACAAACACACAATCACACAAACACACACACAAACACACAAACTAGAGTGATCAACATACTTGTCAAAAACATTTTTTTGCAAAGTAATAACTAACGCACAAGACCAATCAATATCCTTGAAAAATCTTCGATTCTGCAAGTGACAAACAAACAAACACACAGTGAATCATCGCAACACTCATGCAAGTGATAGATAGTAATAATATCCAGGGTGGTCAATGACATCCCTGAAGAAGGAAGCTGGCTGGCAACGCCTCCCATATTAAGTAATTTTGAAGTCAAAATCTCTTCGTGAGAGGATATGTGCAACTTCCATTGGTGAAACTGTAAGAGCTAATCGGTAAATGGAGCAAAAAAAAAAAACCCCCCCAAAAAACCCCATAAAGACCGACGTTTACAAGGTGAGGAAGTTAAATGACGTGCAGTGAGAAACTGGAGAATAAAAAATTATTTTGAAAAAAAATTCCCATGAAGGATGAAACGAGATGGAATTACATAAGAAAATTGTGAAAGAGAAAGATTAAATAACACAATGATGTTGAGGAAAGATTATTAATAATAAAATTGGGGGGGGGGGGGGGAGGATGCTTCAAAAGTGACGTCATTGGCAAAATAAACTACAGCAGACTGTTTCACTCCAAGAATACTGTGATGTGGGTCATATGTTTGTATTTAACCAGCGGCAAAGAAGAGTTCAAAGAGCTGAGATAAATTAATACCTTGAGACTGTGAAATAGGGGAAAACTGTGATTGGTCAACAGAGGTTTATCGGGATATTATGGAAAAGATGAGAATAAGATTGATGATCAAGAGAAGAGGGAAATCAATGTGAAAATAGATGGAGCGTCAGAGGGGTTGAGTGTCATTTAATTATGCAGGAAACAGAAACCTGGAACCTCACATTGGGAATTTTCTGCCATTCATGTCCAGCAAAATCAGAATGACTTCATGCTGCAAACATCAAACATTTGAAAACAACTCTGATTCAAAGAGAATATCCAGGGTGGTTAAATTGAGCACTTTAAATCGGTATTACTCCAAAAAACTCTGAGCCAGGAATTTCCTTTGCATCAATTTGTATTTCTTTTGAAGCTTTGTAAAGTATATGAAATTAATTTGAGATATGGTTTCATTACCCCACACGCAAAGCAGAAAGTGGGGTTCAGCAATTTACTATTCAGTCTGTCTATCTGTCTGCGGACATCAGTCAATGATCGAGGAACTACTTAATTGTGTTTGAAACTACTTAATTACTTCAACTTAATTAAACTACTTAATTTTTTTTTTTTTTTTTTTTTTTTGTATACAAGGTCGAGGCTCGTGAAAGAGCGAACATTAATCACACAGAAAGACAAACCGACACATAAAACATATAACATAGGGAGCGGTAGACAAGATGGGGAGAGAGGGGGAAGGACACAAACACAACATTTGAGAGCAGGGACCGAGAGACATGGAGACATCGAGAGATCTGAGAGAGGGCGAGGGCTTTGGGGGGGGGGGGGGCGTGGGAAGGGGGCGGTGGGAGAGGTATAAAACATATGGACACTGCCAGGACTTCCAGGAAAGAAGTTGGAATTTCAAACAAGGTGGATCTGGGGTGAATTAGCGGGGGTAGAAAAGATCAAGGTTTTGGATGGGGGAAGATAAGAGATGGTGGTGAACAGCTGTTTTAAAGACCTGGAGGGAGGAGTGGGATTGAAGGGAGTGAGGGAGTTTGTTCCAGAGGCGGGAGAAAAGAGGAATGAAAGAGTGAAGGTGAGCAGAGAGCCGAGATTTCGGCAGTTTAACCATCAGAGGGTTGCTGGCAGATCTTGTGCGACCTGTAGGAATATTTGGGGGACAGAGCACAGAGAGAGCTGGGGGTGCAAGGCCGGAGAGGAGTCGGTAGAAGACAGAAAGACCACGAGGTCAAAGACCACGAGAAAGACCACGAATTAAATGAAATATTGAACTTAATTAAACTTAAAACTACTTAATTCAGTGTCCATGTGTTTTATACCTCCCCCACCCCCTCCCCACCCCCCCCCCACCCCTTCCCACACCCCCTCCCCCCAAGCCCTCTCCCTCCCACAGATCTCCCGATGTCCCTGCTCTCAAATGTTGTTGTGCTTCCCTCTCTCTCCCGATCTTGTCTTCTGCTCCCTTTATCTTATGTTTTATGTGTCAGTTTGTCTTTTTGTGATTAATGTTAGCTCTTACACGAGCCTCGATCTTGTATACAAAAAAAAATAATTTGGGTTTCCTCTGCATTTACAATGTAGAGGAACACCTATTGTTTACAACACCTCTACATTTACAATTACATTTAATTACAACACACCTCTACATTTACAATTACATTTACACACCTCTACATTTTTGTTTGCAACACCTCTACATTTACAATTACATTTAATTACAACACACCTCTACATTTACAATTACATTTACACACCTCTACATTTTTGTTTGCAACACCTCTACATTTTTGTTTGCAACACCTCTACATTTACAATGTAGAGGAATACCTATTGTTTTTCATAGTTTCAATTGATTTTTATATTTTGAACATTGCAGAACACGAACCGGAACATGAATCAGATCATAAATCTGCAGATTAACAGTACTTTGGCTCTGAATTTGGCAAATTGTATGGAATCTCGTCCCAAGCGCACATGAGCACAGAAAAGTAAGGTTGTTGTTTTATTCAATCTGGCAGTCAAACAAAATTGGAAATCACCACAAACAGGAAACTTACCGTTTTTAGAGACATGATACGGACACAAAAAAACAGGCACAAATAACGAATATAATGTGTTAAATAAGGTGGGGTAAAGGGATCATTAATAGCGGTAAACTTACAAAAAAGTTTGCCGTTTTTTTTTTCTTTTCTACAGCCTTTAAAACTTTTATAATATTTCAATTGAATTATATACTTGACCACTGTAGAACACAAATTGTCTTGTTGACACTTTTAAAATCCTCCAGTTTTGCAGTACTTGGACAAAATATTACACCATTTTATGCCATATCGACCAATCAAATTTTCCGCTCATGCTCTCAGTGTTGGTGGATAGTGAGATTCAGTCAGTCAAAATGATGGCTCTTAGGAAATCTTAGATGATTGTGCTCGGAAATGCAATAAGAAAAGAGTTGAAAAGACCAAGCAAATTTTCTTTGTCTCAAGACTGTGCAGGGTAAGGTGCACTATGAACTCTCTAGTTTAAACTTATTTTTCGCTTACCTGGAATGAAGTTCGGGGGGGAGCTTATGCGCTGGTGCGTCATCCGTCTGTCAGTCCGTCCGTCCGTCAGTCCGTCCGTAAACACTTGCAACTTCTCCGAACCCGCGGATGGGATTGTGACCAAATTTGGCACAAATGATATTTGTTGTGTTGTAACTAAAGTTTGTTCACGGAATTAAATAAAAATTCGGAGTCTAAGGGGGTTTCCCAGGGGTCAAAGTGGATCCAGGTTTGACCCCCAAAATAGAAATTTGCTTTTTCCTCTGAAACTACAAACACTATTTCGATGAAACTTGACTACAACCTTCATCACCCGTGATGTACCGAAGTTTTTCAGCGCATTACAAAAATTGGGGTCTGAGGAGTTATATGGGGTGGAGGAGGCAGGGGGGTTGGGGGGGGGGGGGACTGCCCCCCAAAATAGGTATTTTTTTGATTGTTTGTTTAAAGTCTTATGATTATGTTAGTCATAAGCGCATGCTGTGCTGTCTTCTAGCAACCATTGAAATTGGTTTAAAATACCTTTAGTCAGTGCAGTGTACTGTTTATTCTACCAGGTGAGCTTCAGGGGTATTGCCCCTATTTTTTTTAAATATAAACTGCTCATTTTATAGCATGTACAGTGATGAGAAAAACTTTGTGAACCCTTTAGAATTTATTTTGTTTGCATTAATTTGACCGAAAATGTGATCAGATCTTCATCTAAGTCCAAGTAATACATAAAGAGAACTTGATTAAACAAATAGCACACAAAAAAAATCTACTTTCTCATTTATTTATTGAGCAAAATGATCCAATATTCAATTTCTTTGTTGGAAAAGGTTTGCGAACGTCTACATTCAGTAACTGGTGGCACAACTTTGAGCAGCAATAACTTCAACCAAAGGTTTCCTGGAACTCTTGATCAGTCCTGCGCATTTGGCTTGGAGGAATTTTGGCCCATTCCTCCTCACAAAACTGCTCCAATAAAGAGCTATTTGGAGGTTTTCTCGCATGAACTGCTAACTTCAGGTTCTGCCAAACAGATATCTGGATCTTTATAATAGATTTCTTTAACTGAGTGTAAAATAAAGAAATTTTTTTTTGAGCAAAGTTATAAGGCCTATGATAGCAAATAGTAAAATTTTCAATCCCATTTTGCCCCCATTTTTTTTCCTCACAATAAAGTTGTTGTTTTTTCTGTACATGAGCAAGCCTCTTGGAAGAGCAAGGTAGAACTGATATGTGATGCTGGGGCATCAACCCATAGCAAAGGCCAGTACTCCATTGAACTATGGCAAAGGCCTTGTAGATTGTGTAGCTCTGATTTTCCAAGGAAAGACATGGATCAACGGAGGATTCCATCTGCAGCTAGCTTTTGAGTTCAACTTTGCTATTGTGATCAGTCCAGAAATGAACACGACTGAGAGTGAGGCCCAGAAGTTCAATAGACTAAAACTCTCCCAGTGTATGACCAAGAAAACCAAAGTTGACGCTTATTGCACATAATTGGTTTGCAGTTTGACAAAAATGGCCTAAAGCATAAGGTTGAATGGTAATTCCCACAAACAATTCAACAAATTGTGTGTCATATTTTTTTGTGTGTGAAAATGTGTGAAAATCACTGTTCCCTCCAGGACATTGGAGAAATTTCTCCCGAACATTTATGGACATTGAATTTCAGAATCATTAGAATCTCCCGTGATGAAGCTAACTTCGAGGGCCTTTCACTCACTCACCGCAGGCAGGTTGGTGGTCTTTCTGTCTCCTACCGACTCCTCTCTGGCCTTGCTCCCCCAGCTCTCTGTGCTCTGCCCCCAAATATTCCTACAGGTCACACAAGATCTGCCTGCAACCCTCTTATGGTTAAACTGCCAAAATAAAGACTGTCTATTCACCTTCACTCTTTCATTCCTCTTTTCTCCCGCCTCTGGAACAAACCCCCTCACTCTATTCAATCCCACTCCTCCATCCAGGTCTTTAAAACAGCTGTTCACCACCATCTCTTATCTTTCCCCATCCAAAACCTTGATCTGTTCTACCCCCGTTAATTCACCCCAGATCCCCTAATTTGAAATTCCGACTTCTTTCCTGGAAGTCCTTGCAGTGTCCATGTGTTTTATACCTCTCCCAACCACCCCCCCCCCCCCCCCCCTTCCCATGCCTCCTCCCCCCAAGCCCTCTCCCTCCCACAGATCTCCCGATGTCCCTGCTCTGAAATGTTGTGTTTGTGTGCTTCCCTCTCTCTCCCCATCTTGTCTCCCGCTCCCTTTATCTTATGTTTTATGTGTCCGTTTGTTTTTTTGTGATTAATGTTAGCTCTTACACGAGCCTCGATCTTGTATACCAAAAAAATACAAAAAAAAAACATCAACTTTTCCTTCAATATCACATAAATAAACCTTTACGCTGCCCAATCTTAAAACAAAAATGTTTACACAAATGATGATTCTTCCATCGTAATGCATACAAAGGGCCATAAAACCATTCCAATGGAATGGCTCAGTGGACCCATCCAACAGAATAAGATGAAAATAGATTAAAAGAATCTTTTTTTCATTATTTAGAGTTTGTTTCAAAATGAGGCTTTTTTCCTGCTCAGTTGGAGGTTCATTGCTGCAGTGTTGTGGTGTTATAGATCTCAAACATCTGCCCATGCTCATGAAGCAACTGGGGCAGCAAACATCCCAATTACCGCACACAGCGATCACTTTTCAGACCAAGAATAATTACCCCCTTTGCGATTCGACAGGGCCAGCAAACCTAGCCCAAATCATCTGCCATTAATTACAACATCTGGGAAATGCAATTATTATAAGATCCTTTCCCGAATGTTACTTCATTATTATAATTTTCCTCCGGTTCTCAAGTTATTCCTGGGTGCATTATACTTTAAAAACCCCATCTGAGAAAAAAAAATCCCACACAATTCCGCTTGGCCCCTACAGTAATGATCATTGTGAAACATTTGTGTTTCCTTTTACATGCACCTTGTTTGTCTTTGCTTTCATTGAAGCTCTATAAGAACATGTACTGTACTTAGCAATCACACAGGCACATTATTACCCCCACACACTTGAAGCGAAAACTTACAAACCAATTTTTACTGGGAGGGGAGGGGGGGGGAGGGAGGTGAGGGGGGGAAGGAGAGGGAGGAGGAGGGGCAGGGGGAGGGGAGGGGAGGGGTGGAGGGGGAGGTGGGAAGAGGAGGGGAAGAGAGGGGGGAAGGGGAGGGGGGCGGGGGGGAATTGGGAGGAGGAGGGGAAGGGGGAGGGGAGGGGGCAGAGGGGAATGGGGGGGAAGAGGGAAGGAGGGGGAAGTGGAGGGGGAGGGGGGGAAGGAGCGGGGTCTGGCGGCGAGGATAGAACATCACGTGATCGCTCTGAGCGGATCAGCGAGCTGCTCTGGCACAGGCTGAGATTCAGTGTATAATGTTCCTTGCTGAAATGCGCTACGTTAACTATGAATAAAAAATATGGATCTCGTCATCGGAGATCATTTTTACGTGGGCCATGTCCTTCCTAGGCCCAATGGCAATGTCTATGCCAAATATCAAGTATGTCAGCCTCTCCGTTTAGGAGTCTATAGGTAACACACACACACAAACTGTGTTTTATTTATATAGATGATCGTGAGTTTATGATCTCGGAACAGCTCATTTAAATTGAATGTTATATTTTAAACACGAATCGGAAAATAAATTGGAAGAGGAGTCTTTCAATTTAACATACTTTGGCTTTGAATTCATCCCGATCGCACATGCACAGAGAGGAGTGAGAAAATATTTATACTCTGTCTGCCTGCCTGGGAGTAAACAAAATTGAAAATCATTCCAAAAACGAAACTTACTGTTTTTAAGGACATTATAAAGGACACAAACAACAGGCACGAAGAACTGCAATGTAATGTGTTAGATACGATGATATAAAAGTCACTGCGAAAAATGGCAGTAAAACCCAGAATTAATTAATTTAACAAATTTTACAATCTTGACTTTATTTAAATTGAATTATTTACTTGAACAATGTAAAACACAACATAGCACTGCAGAACATACTTCCAAGAACTTCCAGTTTTGCAGGACATCAATTTAAATAAAGGTTCAATGGGGTGGTGTATAAGAATGATGTTCAGGAATACTTCAATAGCACTAAAGTTTCAGATTTTTTAAAACAATCGTTAACACCATTATCTGGTTAAAATTGATGTGCAGTACTGCATATACTTAAATACTGTGTGGGGTATCTCACTAGTTCCCACTTGAACACTATATCATCTATCTATAATTCCAGTAATCTCTGTGTGTATGTATGTATGTATGTATGTATGTATGTCTGTGACCGCTGTTTCTCGACAACCACGGGTCCGATATACTTTAAACTTGCCAGGTATATTGCTGGGGACCCGAGGATGTGCCTTTTCAAGGTTTCATATTAATCGGACAAGTAGTTACCGAGCTATGTCCAAAAAACGATTCAACCAATCAGAGAGCAGCGAGCTATCACGTGTGCCGAACGTGCCGAACAGACTCTGCCTCGGACGGCACATTTGAGAGCGTATTCATTTATTTCACGTTGGCAAACTATGTTGGCGTTCAACTATGTTTTAAAACTAATTAAAACTAATTTGCGATTCTTTCGCTTTCCTGCGCGTTTGTGCATGCTATGGCGATTTCTTTACCAAACTCCGCAAGCCGTTCGCTTTGGAGCAAACCATTTCATGTAAATAGAGGGGGGGGGGGGATTGTCACCGTACTCGCAAGCCGTTCGCTTTGGACCAAACCATTTCATGTAAATAGAGGGGGGGGGGGATATAATTTTAGATATAGATATAGTACGGGCATGCCCTAGTGTTCTATGAACTCAGTAGTTCACAGAATGTATAGAGTGAAATTAAAGCGAAGGTCAATTCTTAAAAGGTCATGTTAGAGGACTTCAAATAAAATAATTCCAAACACAAACAAATCATGCACCATGGATATTAATTAATACACATTTAAATGCTTTCATAAATGTTGAGTAACAAATAAATTTATCAATTAAGCAGATGAAAACAAGAATGATCATACTGTGGTCACGACCTGCAGATGCCTTCGAACATCCCGTAACGGCCGATTGGGAAACGCACATTTAATGTGCTATTAAAAGATTAATTCGACACCTCTTATCCATGTCACCCTCCGCCACAGTTATATCAGAACAAGCCGATTCGTCACATGGTTATTATGGATTGTTTAACCCCAATATTGGCCTGTTCAAAAATTACGTAACGCTATTCTTTTATGGAAGCTCGTTTTATGGGCATTTATTTTTCATTGCGTGATTCATTTTTTTGTGGGCTTGATTAGACCTTACTAATAATTAATTTTTATTCGACATGTGATTAGATTGTTTGGGTCCCTCATCGTGAGTAACACTCGATCCAAACTAGAATGTCGGTACTAGTAGCAGAGCAGTTAAGCGGAAGCATCGTTCATTTTTTCAGGAAAGCACCAAATTTGGCACAGATGTAGTATGGACCTATGCAATTGTTTTCGTGAGGGGCGCCCAAAAATTCAGAACCCCTGGTGGCCGCCATATTGAATTTCAACATGACTGCCCTCTGTGACCTATTTCCCTCAATAACTTCTATACTATGAGTGGTCTTGGTCTTGTATTGTGGTCTTGGCAATAGCACACTACTTTACCTACCAGTCACACGGTGTGGAGGAACTCTGGATTGCCATTGGCACTAGTAAAAGCTACCGCTACCTTGCCATCCATAAAATTGCCACCGGCCTTGGCCGCAGGAAGTCCGAGTCTTTGCCATTATTTCATGCCTTCACTGGCTGCGACACAGTGTCATTTTTTGCCCAAATTGGGAAAAAGACAGCCTGGAAGGTTTGGGAGGCATACCCCAGCATCACGCAGACCTTTCATGCTCTCGCTTATAGGCCATCTGTGGACGCTATTACTATGGAACTACAGAGCATAGAAAGATATGTTGCCATCCTCTATGACCGGACTACCGAGATAAAGACAGTGAATGACATGCGCCCACACTTGTTCACGAAGAAGGCAAGAACAATTGATCACATTCCCCCAACAGCAGATGCCTTCGAACAACACCTAAAACGTGCATGTTTTCAGGCTGGACACATATGGAGTCAGGCACTTGTGCCCTACCCAGAACTTCCATCACCAGCTGATTGGGGCTGGATGAAAACAGGGACTTCTTGGAGACCAATTTGGACCACAATACCACTGATACAGGAGGCATGTTCAGAGCTTACAAGCTGCCATTGTAAGTCGGCCTGTAAAGGCAACTGTAAATGCTCCACGGCAAATCTGCCCTGCACATCACTGTGTGACTGCGATGGACAGTGCTTGTAGTACTACGCGTCTGTGCGAGAGCCTCCACCTTTCAAGTGCCCACAATATTTTAAGTTAAAACTGCAACTGTGTGTAAATTTGATTAATTAATACCATTCCATTGTTATCAGAGACAAATAAAACAATGTGTATCACTTGGAATTGAAATTTTACCTAAAATACTATGAGAGATTCAAGGAAAATGGAAACACCATGGCAGCCATCTTGAAATTAAAGATGATGGATGCCAATCTTTATGCAATTGATCCCATTGGATTCAGAGACCATGAAAACATGGGGTAAGACACTGGAACTGTGGTGTTATCACTCATAGTATAGAAGTTATTGAGGGAAATAGGTCACAGAGGGCGGTCATGTTGAAATTCAATATGGCGGCCACCAGGGGTTCTGAATTTTTGGGCGCCCCTCAAGAAAACAATTGTATAGGTCCATACTACATCTGTGCCAAATTTGGTGCTTTCCTGAAAAAATGAACGATAGGCTCTATTTTTCGGTCTTAACTGCCTAAGTATAGGTAGAGCGCGCATACCTCCGCTAGGCTGAACAGTTTATGTTTTGTATCCCACTGATAGGCCGGATCTGGATTCGGACCTGAACCAAAATCTAATCGGCTTGTTATTGTCACCTAACCAACTCATCCACCAAGTTTAGTCATAACTTGTCCATAACTTTTTTAGATAGCATGTTATATATCGCTTTTTGGCCAATCTCTCAATGGTGAAGAATCACTTAGAAATTAAATAATTATCCTATCCGAATCCATACTCAGATCTTCACTAAAATCGAATCGATTCGTCCTTGTCACACACCCAACCTGTCCACCAAGTTTCGTTCAAATCCGTCCACAACTTTTTGAGATATCGTGATATATATCATTTTTGGGCCTATCACTCAATGGTGAAGAATCACTTTAAAATATTATCAGATCCAGATCTTCACCAAAGTCGAATCAATTCATCCTTGCCCCACACCCAACCTGTCCACCATGATTCATCCAAATCCATACGTAACCTTTTGATATAACCCGCTCCAAGACAGATAGAGACAGACAGTAGTGAAAACACAACATCTGTCCACCATCAGTGGCGGATATAATAATTAGATATATGAAACTTCCTCAAAACCTGCCAATGTATTAATCTCCAGAGGAATTTAGCCATTATGTTGGGGCTCAAAACAACATGCCTTTGAGACACAAAATCCAGAAACCATAAACAGGATAGACTCCCCTGCGCATTTGTCTTAATAAGTCCCAAGGCAACGGCAAAGTTACACGCAGGGTAACTTGGCTTTCTCCCACCACCAAACTGCCAAACATTATTACAAGTGTGTAGGGTTGTCAAGATTATGGGCTTTTATATTCAGAGGCCAAGGCTTTGTGGTAAGCATTATTTTGGCGAGAATGGGGAGACGAAATTGAGATACAGAAGCCCGGAGGGTTTCTGCTACTGCAGTCCCCATAATTATCATGGTTCTGATGTTACAACGAGCACTTTGCATCAGCATAATGAACTGATCATGAACTGAGACCTTGAGACGGAAACTGTAGCACAGCTGTGGAATGAACCGCATGTTGTTTTGCCAAAGGAGTATCGCTTTGTGCAGGATAATTAGGCATAGTTTGCTGAAAAGTTCCAAACGAAACCATTGCATCCTAGTGACTTATTGTACAACTGCAAAACCTCTCTTGGATCAGAACTTCTAGATATTCCAGGTCAGCTTGTTTTTGATACAATGATGCAAGTTGTCAGAAAAGTGTAATAGGGATTTTGGAACCTCACGAGGTTTATATTACAAATTGACAAAACAGAGACATTTCTATCTTTCTATATCCATCCATCGATATATCCATCTCTGTCTCTGTCTCTCATTCATATCTGATGATCCTGATGGTCATTAAATAGGTCGGTCAGTCAGTCAACTGGTTTTAAAGTCATATATTGGATGCGGGCATACATGTAAATGTACTATGAGAGCATATTATGGTTGTTTGAATTTTTGTTTTTCAGTAGAATCTGGATTCACTGTGCTTTGAAAAACTCAAAACATCCAGTTGACTGTGCTTCACTGTATAAAAAAATTCACTGTATTAAAATAATTCACTGTATAAAAAAATTCACTGTATTAAAATAATTCATTGTATAAAAAATTCACTGTATAAAAAATTCACTATTAAAAAACTTCACTGTATAAAAAATTTCTAAAAAATGCACTATATAAAAAAGAAATTCACTGTATAAAAAAATTCAGTTTAAAAAAATTCAGTTAAAAGAATTAGTGGTATAAAAAATTCACTGAAATGATTCACTATAAAAATTGGCTGTATAAAAATATCACGATAAAAAATTATCTGTATGAAAAATAATTCACTGTATAACAAGACTGGAAGTCTAACAGTGGGGTAGCTGAGCTTGTAAAATATTATAAACCACAAACACATATGATTAGCTTTTTAAACAGTCGTTAATGCTGCTTATAACATTAAACACAGAAATTTGGAGGAATCCCTAAGTTTTACTTGCAGAACTGAGTGAAGATCTATTGTAATCTATATACCCCACAAGGGTTGGGTAAATAACACGACCATTCCTGCCACTAAAGTAGCGTTTATCGTAGCGGCCTTTTGAAACCCATCAATTAAGGTTTTGATTTGAAAACCACCAATGAAACCCACTTTTCCTGCTGTTTAACATGAAACTGAAAGGGAGGAAGACCGGGGTGTGCAACATTTACCAAGCAGCTAGCTAGCGCTTGCTAAGCCAGCCCTTAACGGTTTTGAACGGAGTGCTTGCTCGAATGCTTAAACCACTTGGCGATCTCTCCACAAGAAACTTGGTAAATTAACACACACGCCCAATGTTCTTGAGACCCAATCATAGATCGACTGTAATCTATATACCCCAAAGAGGAATGACCCTTCCTGCCGCTCCCATAGTGAGCAGGTGAACGAGTAAATTAAAATGTCGGTCAGTGGAGTCAGCCGTCGTAATGACATCATAGACGTAATGATGTAGTGTGATGGCCGGACACCAAATTGCCACTAAAATAATTCTCTGTATAAAATAAATTCACTGTATTAAATTCCTTATAATCTGAAAATCCAACACGAATGCAGGCCTGGGGCCTTCGAGGCCCGCATAAATGTTGTTGTACTACTATGTAATATCATTATTTTCTTGATATGAGCCTCATTTATATGCTCCTATAACTTGGTTACAAATAATTCAGTGACAAAAATATGAAAATTAAAAAACTTTACATGAATACATTCGTGGGGCCTCCAAGGCCCAATGGCTGCATAGGTGTAGGATTTTTGACAGTTGTGGACATTTACATTCTAAATAAAAGGAGTAGTGAATCATATGTTTTGAGCAAATACTCCTCCATGAGCCTCAACTTTTTGGAGAAAAAAAGTTGAAAAACCAAGAACAAAATTTTTTTTTTGCAAAAAAACAAACAAGATTCATTACTTGTATGGGATTCTTCTAACTAATAGGATCAATGATTTATATTTTCTGAGCAAATACACACCCATGAGCATCGACTAGGATTGAAAAAGGATATGAAAAAAAAACAAAAAAAAAAACACGAATACATCCGTTGGACCTCCGAGGCCCAATGTCTGCGTTTATGTAGGGTTTTTGATGCCTGCATCTAAGAGTTAATAATGTTCTAATCAGAGACAGGTTGGTGGCCACCGCTTTCTCTATTGCCACCTCAAATCATACATTTATACCCATGATTTTCTGTATCCTCATGAATCCCCTCTTTCCTCTCTCATTCTATTTGCAGGATGTTTTTTCACTCTCATCTCTTCTCTCTCATCATCCAGTTCCTTCATACCCTTGCACATACATCCGCTTGTCATTCCACTGCACCACTGTTGGTGCATTGCCTTCTACCCTCTGTCACCTTGCTCTTCTATGAGCCTAGATTTTATTTATAAATAAAATAATTTTCAAATAAATCAACTAACTATGTTTAACCCCTTTCCTCATTAACTAGTTGAAGCAGAAAATTTGATCAGGGTGCCAGCACACCATTGTCCACTCTGAGATATACAGTGGAATCTTCAACATACACAAATGCAGACAGGATAGCCGGCTTAACATTCTCACCCAAAGCATTTCTCACTTTACATTGTCAATGCTCTAAAATGTAGAACCCTTGCTGGAATTTTGTGAGAAAGGCCGTTTTAGTTGGATTTGACTGTGTGGTTGAACAAATCCACGACCCAGAAGGTCAGGAGCAATCATGCTAACAACTGAGCCACTGCCATCCAGTGTATAACAAAACGAAAAGATGATGCCGGCAAGTGTTCTGAAAGATGGGGTTGACGTGTAAAAATGATGTTGAATGAAAAGCAAGATTTAGAAGCATTTAATTTCAAGCAAGGGAATAAAAGATGACAATGTCTGATTGGAATTTGTCATGGGTGGAAAGAGATTGCATTGAGCAAAGCACTGGAGAGGCCTGTAAGGTAATAAACACAAGGTGAAGTAGGTAGTGATGGTTAAGGCAGAGGAAATGGTTATAATTCACAGAAAGGGCTACAATTTAACAAATTACAGTATGTGGAAAGTTAATGAAAAGGTCTCATTTGCCTTCTGTTAACAATATGCATAAAGATCAGCTTTAGGTTATTCGCAAGAGGGCGGAGATGTATGCGCAGGAACGCGTTATATACATTTAAGTGGGCATGCATGTGTTTAATGTATGCATTTAACTCATCAAATGATACAACCTTTGCACACAAAAATGAAACGTGAAATCTGTAGCATAATAAACTATTCAGGACAAATATGAAAATCACAGGATGGGCCAGCATGGCAGCACATGTGACAATTACCTTGCTATTGCAGCTGCTAATTGCACAGCAGATGCTCTCTCTAGTCTGCGTCAGTCCTTTGAGACAATGTCCTCATTTTAAAACACTCTCCATCAAAACAACTCCATTCCATCTCCACTCATTTACCAATCATTCCATTATGCCCAAAGGGAGTGGAACGTTGGATGATGGGATGATATTGAATCAGATGCGATGCCTCCGCCGTGCGATGCCGGCTGCCACTGGGAGATTACCGAGACAAAGAGGCCTTTGTGTCGGATTGAGGACACGTTCGGTGCAAACTCTATAGCTGGAAGCGCAGCACTCAATATGGAATCGTGAGCAATATAGCATCTCTGTGCCAGAAAGTCCTGTCTCTCCAATGTCAGATGCTGCTTTAACCCTGACGTTTTTCCAGGGTACCTTGCAGTGCCGAGGAAGACAAAAAAGAGGGAAACGGATCTGATGAAGGCAGCACGTCTCCACGGCAACACTTGTAGGCCATCAGCAATTTGTGATTGAATGTATTTCTTGCACTCTGCTGATTCAATTATCAGTAGGACGAGTGGATTGTATTGCAGTTTTTCTTTCTTCCTGGTATCCAAGCAACCTGCCAAAAGGACCTCACAGTTATGAGGTTCCTGGAAAGCAGCGTGGATTGAGTAATAATTCACATAGATTGCTCTTCAGCAACGCTGCTGTCTGCCAAAATATATTTCACAATCCAAATAAAAGAATATCAACAGTTTTGAGTTTAAAATGTGCAAATTTTTGTGGTCGTGTGACATGTGAAATGATACGCCATCCCAGTTTGCTTGAGGGTTGTATGCAAGGCTTGAACAAGCATCATTGGAAAGGAGAAGGAGCTCAAAGACGTCACAAAAGGTGTGATAATGGGTGCCCGTCCAGCTGGCTCATCCCTCAACACCATAATTGCACAAGCTGGTCTGCTCGACTGGAAATGTTTTATTTTTGTGTACAGTACATGGTCGAGGCTCGTCGAGAGCTAGAGCACAATGCAATGGAACAAAATGGAAAGAGGGAAACACCAACAGTAGAGTAGAGGTGAGAGTGAGATCAAGGCGAGGATGAGAAGGACACATGGGGCGAACAAGTGCACAAGCTGAAACACAGCAAGAGGAAGGGGGAAGTGGGAATGAAACAGAAAAAGAGCAAACCAACCAACAACTATCAAACGAAAAGAGGTGAGGGAGAGGGGGAAATAATAATAACCTGTAAAAGGGTGTGCTTTGAAATATGGTCATTTGGGGTACAAGAGACAACGGGTATGGATGGGGGATGTCCTGAGCTAATGGTGCACAGCTGTATTGAAGCCAAGGAGGGAAGAATTTGACTGAACAAACTAGGAAAGTAGGTTCCAAACATAGGGGCCATACTCCTGGTGCTCACCTGGTAGAATAAACAGTATACTGCACTGACTAATGGTATCTTAAACCAATTTCAATGGTTGCTAGAAGACAGACCAGCATGTAGAATCACATTAACATAATCATAAGACTTTAAATAAACAAACAAAAAAAATACCTATTTTGGGGGGCAACCCTCCTCTCCCCCCTCCCACCCCGTGTACCTCCTCAGTCCACAATTTTCCCAATGCCTTGAACAGACATTTATACATCACGAATGATGAAGGTTGTGGTGACATTTCATCAAAATTGAGTGTGTAGGTTCTCAGAAAAAAGCAAATACCTATTTTGGGGGGAAAGCCCCCCCCCCCCATAGACCACCTCAGACCCCGATTTTTTAAATGCCAGGAACAAACTTTGGTACAACACAGCTGATTAAGGTTGTGGTCAAGTTTCACCAGAATTGCATAGGTAGTTTCTGAGAAGAAATCAAACACCGATTTTGAGGGGGAAACCCCGCCCCCCCCCCCCCGTAGATCCCCAAAGAGGCAGATTTCTTTTAATGCAGTGAACAAACTTTGGTACCTCACGGGTGATGGAAATTGTGGTCAAGTTTCATCGAAATAGTTTGTGTAGTTTCAGAGAAGAAAGCAAATTCCTATTTTGGGGGGGTCAAACCTGGATTCACTTTGACCCCCGGTAAACCCCCTTAGACCCCCCCTTTTGTTATGCCATGAACAAACTTTATTCACAACAGAACAAATATCATTTGTGCCAAGTTTTGTCGGAATCCCATCAGCGGTTTCGGAGAAGAAGTTTCAAATGTTTACGAACAGACGGACTGATAGACGGACTGATAGACGGACTGACAGACAGACGGACTGACGAGGCGCCATTGTATAAGCTCCCCTGAATTTCGTTCCAGGTGAGCTGAAAATGAAAGAAAAGAGGAATAAATGAGTGGAGGTGAACAATATGCCTGGATTTTGGAATTTAACAAGAAGAGGGTTACTGGCAAACTGTGTGCGCCCTGTAAAAACATGGGAGGGACAGAGCCAAGAGAGTTCAGAGGGCGCAAGCCCAAAAAGGAGGCGGTAGAACAGAGAAAGGCCACCAACTTGCCTGCTCTGTGAAAGTAACAGGCCAAGGCACTCAGCTTCATCGCAGAAGATCATAATGATTTTGACAGCATTTGTTTCCATGGGATCAATAAGGGCAAGGTGTGAGGGTTAGGGTTAGCAGATCACCGGTGTGCAAATCTCTGATCAAAAAAAACGATGATGTCACATTTAATTGTACAAGACTGAGTTACAGAACATGACAGTGACTTTGAATAATTATCTTCCCAAGACCATACCAATCTTTTGATCTCAAATGCATCTGTGATTATCTTGAATGGATGCATCAGAGACAGTTTACAGCAACTTTCCTTACTCAATCCATCTAATGAAGCAGGACTGTCTGTCTGTCTGCCCGTCCGTCCGTCCCCAAACTACTCCCTCAGTTTTGGAGCTAGCCCCACCAAACTTTCTGTGGAACCTTTTGGAGTCCAGCGGGTGTCCTAAGAAGGGTTCCCAGGGTTAATAAATTTCTCAATACAGTTATAATTTTGGGTTTCCACCCATACAAAGTTGCTCTCTCTCTCCGCATGTAAACACATTCACGGGTTCAGCATTTGCAGTTTCACCATTTTCTGCATGTCAGAAACATTCTCAATACAATTGTGATTTTGCGTTTCCACCCATACGACGCCGATCTTTCTACCAAATATGGAAAAGAAGATGAAGAATCCAGTCCATGAAGTTTTGCAGTGAATTAAATTGTCCGCGTGTAGACACATTAAGGGGTTTGGCATTTGCCGTTTCCACATTGTCTGTATCCATGTATAGACTTTTCCATCCACATCACACCAGGTTCACTTGAGACATTTTGTTATGTTTCTGCAACAACCCATTTCCTTCATCATGGCGCATAAGAGCCAATCCAAACCCTAACACTATCACCATGGTCATTGTTATCAGCTTCATCATCATTAAAGGTGCATTGATTTTACACACTACTACTCCGACAGTTATGGGGCAGCCACACCAAATTTTCTGTGCAGCTTTTGGGGTCCCTGCATACAGTATGTCCAAAATTGGGTGGGGCCTTTCATTAATTGCACGTGGAAATTTTCTACCTTTTTTATGTTTTTATTTCTTTTTGAGATTTTGGCCTCCCACCCGTGCAAAGCACAGGTACCTTGCAAGTAAACTATACACCTGCTGCCCAGGGGCATATGGTGACACAAATGCGAAGAATTATTTGACATGGTGAATCAATGTCATGTGATGTTAAAGCTGTCTTTAAGGTCAAGTTGGTCCTACTTGCCATTAAGACTAATACAGTATATAATTACCCTGTGCTCGCTAAGCGAAAAGCAGGGTTGGGCGATCGGGTGCGTGCGTACGTGTGCCATACGTGTGCCATGTCTGCATTTTTAAATTTCATTTTCTCGGAAACTGTTGGTCCGATTACCATGAAATTTTACCATAGGAGTGCCTCCACCTGTAGAATTTTCTTATTAATAATTATGACGTCATAGGTCACGTGGTACAGACACCATCTTGGAGAAACGTTACACCTCCATATCTCCTAAACCGCTCAATTGAAAAAGTTGAAACTAGGCTCATTGTCAAGTACTCCCCATGGGGAATAAGATATGTTGATGATGATGTCATCAGTGCCTTCATTATGACGTCATAATTCGACAAGTACAACGCTTGATCTGATCAGTATGAAAAAAAAATTCCTCTGCAATTGTTGGTCCAATGGACACGAAATTTATACCATAGGAGCGAGTCCTCCTGTATAATTTTAAATGATAATTATGACGTCATAAGTCACATGGTACATGTTCCATCTTGGAAAAATCTAAAAACGTTGCACTCTATCTCCGAAACTGCTCCATGGAAAAAATTGAAACATGGCTCATTGTAAAGAACTCGGCATTAGGAATAGGTGTTGTTAACGATGACGCCATTGGTGCCATAATTATGACGTCATAATTCGACAGGAACAACGTTTAGTCTGATCAGTTTGAAATTTATTGAGCGTGATCTATGCAACAATTATATTAGAGAATATACATTTATGATGTCATCGCTCACGTGCTCTGGCAGCCATATTGTATCAAATAAAAATTATTGGCCTAATAGTTCCAAATACTCAGGTTGGGTGTGGTTGGGTGTGTGACGGTGGGTTTGGGATGCTACGGTCCTGAGTTTGAATCCCGTTGAATTAACGCCATATGGAGTTGACTCAGCCTGTCATCCATCTGAGGTCGGCATTCTGAGGTCGGCAAAATGAGTTCCAGATAATTGGTTATAGAGAGGCATTACATCAGTGGCAGACGCGCCCACAGAAAAATGATGCAACCAGCAGCCAGGTGGCTGCACATGAACCACCCAGTATCTAATTTGTTGGACAGGCATTGAAAGTACTGTTTATTAAAATGTCAATTCCAGCAATCCACCTTGTTGCATCCCCACCCAACACGAAAGCACAACCTATGCCACATGTTTAATGAGGATGACAGGAAGACGAAGGAGACATTGTATGACTAAACAAACAAACATTACAGGCTATTTGGTTACCTCCGTCACCAAAAATGGACGGAGGTTATGTTTTCACCATTGTCTTTGTTTTTTTTTTGTGTGCACGATTTCTCAAAAGGTTGTGGACGAATTCGGACGAAACTTGGTGGACAGGTTGGGTGTGTGACGAGGACGAATCGATTCTGGTGAAGATCCCAATACGGATCCGGATACGAGATTTATTTAATTTTTAAGTGAATCCTTTACCATGGAAAGATGAGGCGAAAAACGATATCTAGCATGATATTTCAAAAAGTTGCTGACAGATTATGACAAAACTTGGTGGATGAGTTGGGTAAGTGACAAGAACAAGCCGATTCGGTTTTGGTTCAGGTCCAAATCCAGATCCGACCTATCAGTGGGATACAAAACGTAAACTGTTCAGTCTGGCGGAGGTATGCACTCTACCGAGTGCTGTTCCAGATGAATATGCAATGTGTAGATTTGCTAATATTCCTGCAGTGGCTTGGTCACATTTGCACTACCTCATTCCGGCTTGGAGTCCATGTGGTCCAGATTGTTACGGTATTTTCTGTCAAAACGAGACTTCCGGATGGTGCCCTGGTCACATGCAATCTACTAACACCGATCCATTTCTGGTAATACAGACACTCTTTTCCTCTTGTAGTATTTTCTATCCTGGTGGAATGCACACAAATTTAAAGCTATTGTTATGTTGAAAGGTTGCCTTGTTTAAACTTGTATTCTCTCAAAGCCACCTGGCTGATTTTTCCAGACAATGTTTGGTACAGTATTTGTGAAAACAGAAATAAAACAACCATTATAGAAGTGATTGTTGGCAAATGTTTTTCATCAAATGCATAACATCTATTCTACCAGAGATTTATGAAATTATACGCAGAGTTTAGTACATATTTAAAATATGAGCAACAACAGAATATAGATGGCCTGATTTGAAACCTGGAATGGAGCAGCTGGTGTCTTTGGAATGGCAAAGATTGGGTGTTTGTGGAATATTCTGATGAACTAGTTTTTAATAACAAGAGACGAGGTACAAATGATGTGCTATATGGTTTATCTTCCATCTCTGCGCCCACAATGAGCAACATTGCTGCTTGCTGCCATTACCTTAATTCCCTTGCAGTCACCTTTGTCGCTGAAACCAAGCTAATGGCAAACTGAAATATTCATGTTTACCTCTTTGGGCAATTATTTGAAGTACTGTCGCCTGATGCTATGTTATTGAATCATTTTTGCCCGTTAACAAAGTCGTAACTTTCATAAGTTCACATTACATTCTCCGCCATTTTGAATGTAATTTGCAAGCTCGTAATTTGGATATGCTGGAATGTCTGCGTGCCCACCAATCATGTTACCTACTGTCCCCTTACTGCTCTCTTCTCCCAAAATTATTTCCTTCACAATGGTTCTAATCATCTCTTTTCTCAAGAGGGTTGGGTTAGGAAAGGTCAATGGGAGTAATAAAGGTAATGGGTCAGAATGGTGGATGACATGAGGTGGTGATACACTGCCTGCTTGAAACACTGGAGGAGAATAATGGGGGAAATGGGCCTATGGAAGACGGTTCCATCGACAGGAGAAGTGAGGAACAAATGAGTTGAGGTGTGCAGTCAGACTAGATTTTGGAAAATTAACCAGAAAATGTATACTGGAAGAATGTGTGTATCCTTCACTGAGTGATCAAAGGGAGCAATGATGGAGAAGAGGTTGTAAAGAAAACAGATACTAATGACCTGCCTGAAATGTGACAGCAACAGACCTTGTGCTTCGGCCTCATCGCAGTCGTGGGAGATTCCAATACTTTTGAGAGATTCCAATACTTTTGAGAGATTTAGATTCCACGAAATCCCAGAGAGACAGGTGTGATGCTGACCACGCCAACCCAAAAAGGGGAACAATACTACATTCAGCTATAGACTGATGCGTTGTAGAGTGAGAATAGGTCTGATTTCCCCAGGACAGACTTTATTGACCGAGCTGCCCGATCTAGGGCTGATTTCAGAGGCCTGCTTTGTTATGCGGTTGACCCAGGAGAGGCAACAAATTTCAAGAGACTGCGCTCTCCCAGTGGCTAACCATGGAAATAGATAGGTGGTTTAGTTTGAAGATCCTTCCAGAGTTACAGGCTGAGACAGTCAGATCCTCCAAGATTGAAGGATACATTAGATTTATCAGATCAGCAACTGATCGATTACAGATCAACAGAGAGCGATACAGCTGCAGCCTGCCTAGCAGTGGGATGGAGTGCTGTAGGACACAATAGCAGCTCATCTGCAAAAAGTAAGACAGGGTTTTCCAGAGCATCAGAGAGTTCATTTATATAGATGAGAAAATGCTCTCCAGACTCTCCTCTTATGGTGTCCATGGAAATCTCCATGCATGTCTTGCGGACTTCCTCTCCTGTCGTAGTTATCGTGTGGCTCGAAATGGAATTCTCTCATCTCCACTTCCTGTCTCGGCTGGAGTTCCTCAAGGCAGTATTCTGGGCCCTGTGCCTCTTCTGGTCTCCATGATGTCTTCTAATGCTTTTCCAGCCACTTATGTCAAGCTGATGGGCCTGTAATTTTCAGGTTTCAATCGTGCTCCCTTCTTATACACTAGCAGAGGTACGGCTGTTCTAATCTTGTTTGCATTTTGAAAAAAATCAAATTTTGTTGGTTTTTTCCCTATTTTTGTGGGGACCTATAACACCGACACCCAAAATGGAATGGGGTTGGGGATCATTTAATATTACCTTTCACATAACTATAAAGGCTTAGGCACTAGAGAGCAATAAAAAAAAAATACAAAAACATCAACTTTTAGCCCAAAAACAAAGTGTGGGCACTCACTGATGAACCTCGGAAAGTTTGATGAAGATCCATTTGGCCATCCATGAGAAAAATGGCAAAACAGTAGTATTTCTTGTATATGGCAGTTTGAGGCATACAAAGTTCTTCAGGCAGCTTCTTAAGAATTTGTTGGAGGGCTGCCATCAGGACATGTTGCCTTATCTGAGTTAAGTTTAGAAAAATTTCCCGTTACAATGTCTTCCGTAATTGCGATGTCATGAAACTTCATTCTTCAACCAACTGAAGATGACCCTTGGTTGTGGGATATCGTCTCTTTCCTTGGTAAATACTGTTGCGAAAAGTTATTTCGAGCCTCAGCTGATTGGTGATTGGGAGGAATAGTTTGACCACTGTCGTTCTTTAGTGATTTTTCACTTTTTGCTTTGAACAGACGCATTCAAATATAAGCTTTTGGGGTCTTTCTTAATGTTTTTAAATTGTCTTTTATAGGTCTAACCTCTTGTTTGGCTTTATTTTGCCGATTTTCATAGTTCCTTTTTGCTTCCTCTGTTTTCTTATCTTTGTGTTTTTTTCCACTCTTTATGCTTATGTCTGACTGCCTTCAGTGCCCTCATAGTTAGTCATGCAATTTTCTTTTCCCTGATCGTCTTGTTGGGGACATGCTGAAGGATGAGCTGACGTAAAACTTATTTTGTTTTGCTCCAAGCTTGGTCCACTGATTCATTTCAAATGATCTCTCAATGACCCTTCTCAAGATTATGCCGCTCATGAAATCAACCTTCCCGGAGTTAAGCATTTGATCATCTACCAAGGACATTGCTACATACTGTAGTTGTTATTTTTTGTATACATGGTTGAGGCTCGTTGAAGAGGTAGAAAATAATTGAATGGAACAAAATGGATAATTGAAAATACCAACAGCAGAGTAGAAGTGAGACTGAGATCAAGGTGAGCAGGAGAAGGACAGATTGGTGAACAAGCTGAAAACAAGCTATAACGCAGCAAAAAGAGGAAGTAGGAAGCGGGGAAGAAACAGAAAAGGGATAAACCAACCGCCAACTAACAAACAAAAAGAGGTGAGGGAGAGGGGAGGAAATGACAATAATCTGGTGTCATGTATGAAGGTGCAAATATTCCCTGTTTTATCCCGACACCGTGACCGTGGGTTTATTTCCGTATCCGGAAGTTACGGCTCAGCTCAGACGGCACTGGGGTGATTCGGGCCTGTATCTGCAGAGTCAATAAATGTGCAACAATCGATCGTAGTCTGTCGAGATACCTTACACCTGGAAAATGGGGAGTGCTTGGAAATGGGATCATTTGGGATAGAAGCGATCATGAGTATGTCTAGGAGATGACTTGAGGCAGTGGTGAACAGATAGCTGTCTTGAAGTCCTAGAATTAAGAATTGGACTTATGAGGAACAAATGAGTGGAGGTGAGCAGTGAGCCTGGACTTTTTGGAATTTAACAAGAAGAGAGTTAGTGGCAGACTGTGTGCACCCTGCAAAAATCTGGGAGGGACAAAGCCAAGAGAGGTCAGCGGGTGCAAGGCCAAAATGTAGGCAGTAGCATACAGAGAGGAGACCAACCTGCCTGAGATGTGAAAGTAACAGACACGCGGCTTTGTTGTGGGTGGATCCCAATGATTTTGAGGGCCTTGCTTACCAGGGCACCAATAAGGGCAAAGTGTGAGGCAGGATTGGCATGCACCATGGAGGATGCCCAGTCGGTGGCTGGCTTTGCAGGGCATCTTGGAAATATGGTATTCCGATGAAAGGTCTTAGCTGATGGTAAAGCCCAAAAGTTTGAGTGACAGAACTTCTTTGAGAGGGTTGTTGAGAAAGTAGATAGGAGGGTTTGTGGTATTGTCCTTTCAGACAGCGAGTGCGTTTGTGGCATTTCTCAGGATTGAAAGACATATTCTAAGTGACCAGTTTAAGGTCTAAAGAGCAGTTTGTGATTTTGTCAAGGTCTGAGAAGTGGAAAGAAGCTGCTGCTTGCTTGTCTGAATGATGAGGGATACTACAACAAAGGGTGGAATCATCAACAAAGAGATAAGCAGGATTTTCCATGGAACAAGAAAGATCATTCACAAAGATGAGGAACGAGACTGGGCCCAAGACACTGCCTTGGGGCACTCCAGCCTTGACATGGAAAGATGAGAGGATCCCGGTAAGAGCTACATGCTGACTACGGGAGTGGAGTAAGTCAGTAATCCATGAGAGGTGGTCTTAAATACCATAGGCAAATAGTTTGGAGATCAAGGTGAGGTAACAGACAGCATCAAGTGCTCCAGATATGCGCAGAGAGACGGCCCTGACCTCACTTCTGAGATTGAGGGCTTCCATCTATTGTTGGGTAAGTAAAAGCAGCATGTCCATGGTAAAGAGGCCTGGTCTGAATCCGAATTGATTCAGATTGATTCATTGGAGAAAAAGAATGATTTGATCTCAACTGCAACGATAGATTGCATGACCTTGCTTAAGATTGGAAGCTGCCAAGTAGGCCTGGAGTTAAGAGGATTATCATGTTCATAACCGACTCTATCATCTAGTTTAATTTCTCATTTTGCACTTTACTCTTGCTGGGGTTGTGGGAGATAACACCAAATAGGATGCGTAGATCTGCCCGAGTTGTCTGTATCTTGCACCACAGGGCTTTCATCCATACTGCATGTATCAATGTCCTCTGTGGCCTGTATTAAGAGAATGCTTTTCGTAAATTATACCATATCTCTTATTCTTTCAGTCAAGTCCATACAGCTGACAACCATTTATCTGTATCTCCACATAACTACCACCTTCATGAAACCATGTCTCCGCAATGCCAATTTTGGCTGCTTCTTCATAATCAACCTAGCATTGCAGATCATCTCATTCACCCAAAATACTCTGCTCATTTGTAAGTATGCATTTCAACTTTTTCCTTAAAACAGCAACAGGAGTTGCTCTTACCAACAACCTGTTATTAGGAAATACCAGCAACCACCACCCTCTTCTTCAAAAACACTTCTCTTTGGCTTTGTGTCTTTCTCCTTTTAAACTCCATGGTGACATTGTTGTTTTCAGATTTCACTATCTGACCGCATCTTATAGTGGGGTTTCTTTCACCTGCCATTTGTCGCTTGAGGGATCTTGATGGAGTGCTTTGCACCTTTATTGCTTTTTCTTGTTCCTGTCATAGGAAAGGCCTACCTTGCTCCATAGACTGGTTTTCACTCATTCTGCTTCCTCAACTGATGACTTAGTCTTTCCATACATTACACTGGCATTAAGGGTTCAGGACTGGTTAACTCCACTGCCTCTTGGACTTGGGATTCTTTGACTGCAATAACTGTAATATTATGCTGATAACATCCTTCTTATCATCTACGTCTGTCTTTCTCCTCTATTGCTGACAATTCATCAATGTTAAACAGTATATTGAAGGAACTGCGCTCCAACGCGAGTCGAAAGAATTGACGCGACCAAAGACGGAATTCGTCCGAGTTGCTTTATTGAAACAAAACAGCTCAGGTATTCTCACAAGCCCGTTTATCGGGCAGCAATATATATACACATTTATGTCGGGAAGTTTGCCCGGCAAAAGCTATACCGGGCATGCCCGGTGTCAAGGGCGAGCCTTGGAAAGGCGAGTCTGGACCTGCCCGGGCGTGTTTGGCTGCGGCCTGGCAAGTCGAGGCTGGGCGTGCCCAGATGCTCTGGGCGAGCCCTGGAAAGGCGATAGCGGGCATGCCCGGACGCTCTGGGCGAGCCCTGGAAAGGCGATAGCGGGCATGCCCGGACGCTCTGGGCGAGCCCTGGAAAGGCGAGAGCGGGCGTGCCCGGGAACAGTGAGTCCGGGCATGCCCGGGAGAGGCGCGTCTGGCCGTGTTCTGGCCGGTGCAAGGCGATTGTGTGCATCCAGCGGTAACCGCTACAATATCAAGTTGAGCTTTCTTGCCTACTGGTCTCATAGATCGTCAAGGGGTTCTTAAATGTAGGATGTGATGTTAGTGTTAGTATCACTAGTGATAGTAGTCATAGGAGCAGTGTGGGTAGTAGGATTCTGCTTCATATCTCTCTGCATTCTATCAATCCCTTTCTGTATTCTCTTCTAGCAAAGGTACCCAGCCAGCATTGTCAGGAAATGCCAGATCACTCCTCCCAGCCCTTCCCCTCCCTCCAAATTCAGGTTCCACCTCCCTCACCTTCCCATCCCTCCTAACCCTCCTATGGACTCCGACCCCATCCCTTCCCCTCCCTGCACCCCATTTTCACTTCCACCACCTCCCCTTCTTCCTCCTCCCTCCTCCCACCCACCCATCCCTCCGGGCTGACGGAAATACTAAGAGAAGGGGAAGAGAGGAAAAGTTGGGAGAGGGAGAGTGGGTGGGAGGAGGGAGAGAAAGTATGGAGAGGGAGAGAAAATGGGAAAGAAAAGTGAGGAGGAGAGGGAGTTAGCAAAGAGAATGATATGTTATATCTTATGAACATGCGCTGACACGCACACATACACACACACTAGTATACAGGCAGCTCCAGACTTACGAATGGGTTACATCCCAGAACTTTGTTCGTAAGCAAATTGTTCATAAGGAGGGAGGGAAAGGGGTTTGGTGGAAGGAGGGAGGGAAAAGCTTTGGGTTGGAGTCTGGGAGGTAGATGGGGTGGGAGGAGGCAGGGGAAGGTTGGGAGGAGGCAGGGGAAGGGTGGGATGAGGGAGGGGAAGGCGTGGGAGGAGGGAAGGCAAGAGGTGGGTTGGGAGTCCGGATGTGGGTGGTTGGAGAAGGGAGGGAGGGATGGGAGGAGGAAGGGGAAAGGGTGGGAGTGGAGGGAAGGGGTGGGAGTCCGGAAGGAGGGAAAGAGGAAGGAGTGGGATGCGAGTCTGCAGGGAGAGACCAGGGTGGGGTGGTAGGAGAAGGAGGAGGTGAGGAGGAAGGGAAAGGGAAGAGGTGGGAGTCCGGAGGAGTCAGTGCGAGTGCCGATTACAGATTACAGTACTGGACAGTATACAACCCAAAATCCTTGAGTAGCTTTCACTCTTGTTTAAGGCGAATTTCAAAAAACACATTTTAAAAACAGCATTGCATTATAGACGTTTCAAAGAGATGCACATACACAGAAACAGCTGGCAATGGTCGACGTCATGTGACAGGAAGGAAAAATTGGGCTTGGTAATTTGGTAAACATTGTAGCGGTTCCGGCTGAATGTACACAATCGCCTTGCACCTGCCAGGACGCGGCCAGGGCGCGATCGCCATGCCGGGCTCGTCCGGACGGGCCCAGACGCACCTCTCCTGGGCATGCCCGGACTCGCTGTTCCCGGGCACGCCCGAACCTCCCGGGCACGCCCGGCCTCGTCTTTCCCGGGCATGCCCGCTCTCGCCTTTCCAGGGCTCGCCCAGAGTGCCCGGGCATGCCCAGCCTCGACTTGCCAGGCCGCGTCCAGGACGCCCGGGCATGTCCAGACTCGCCTTTCCAGGGCTCGCCCAGAGCGTCCGGGCATGCCCGCTCTCGCCTTTCCAGGGCTCGCCCAGAGCGCTCGGGCACGCCCAGCCTCGACTTGCCAGGCCGCGTCCAGGACGCCCGGGCATGTCCAGACTCGCCTTTCCAGGACTCGCCCTTGACACCCGGGCATGCCCGGTCTCGGTTTTCCCGGGCAAACACCCCGGCATAAATGTGTATATATATTGCTGCCCGATAAACGGGCTTGTCCGAATACCTGAGCTGTTTTGTTTCAATAAAGCAACTCGGACGAATTCCGTCTTTGGTCGCGTCAATTCTTCCGACTCGCGTTGGAGCACAGCTCCTTCACTGGTGACCTACCGACATGGACACGGCAGTGACTCTTAAACTGCCTACCTTCTGGGAGGCTCACGCGGCTGTTTGGTTCACCCAGGCGGACTCCCAGTTCGCCCTGCGAGGCATCACCGCGGACAACACCCGCTTCCACCACGTCGTGGCAGCGCTCGGTTCCGCTACCGCGGCCCGCGCCCTGAGCCTCCTCGAGCACCCGCCGGCTGCTGACATGGTATGACGCGCTGAAGACGCTCCTCCTCGACGCTTTCGCCCTCTCACCGGCGGCACGCGCACGGCGCCTGCTCGACCTGCCCGAGCTCGGCGACACGCGCCCGTCCGAGCGCATGGACTATATGCTCTCGTTGCTCGGTGAGCACTCTCCGGATTTTCTGTTCCGCGAGCTGTTCCTTCGCCAGCTGCCTCACCCAGTACGCCTCACCCTGGCTGGCACGTCGATCACCGATCCCCGCGCCCTCGCCAGGGAAGCCGATAAGATCTCCTCGGCGGGCCAACACATCGGCGCGGCTACCTGGAGCCTGCCGCCGTCCGAGGCGACGCCCACGACGCCCGAGCGCCCTGCGCGGTTGGAGGCCGAACTGCCGGTGCAACTGGCGGCCGCCACGCCGCGCCGACCGCTTCCGACACGATGGCCGGGGCCTCCACCTGACCAGGCGTGGTGTTATTACCATGCCAGGTTCGGACACAAGGCTCGGACGTGCCGACCCCCGTGCACTTTCGGCAAGTCGGGAAACGGCCGGGCCGGCGTTCATTCCCAGCCATGAGCGCCGGCCACTCGGGCAACTTGCTTTTTATTCGGGACAAAGCATCCGGGCGGCGTTTCCTTTGTGACACCGGCGCCCAACTGAGCGTCATACCCGCCTCCAAGCAGGACAGGTGGGACGCCGTTTGCGGCCCCTCTTTGGTCGCTGCTAATGGCGCGGCCATACGCACTTTCGGCTGCGCGACGTCACCCTCTGCTTCGGCAGCCAGCGCTTTCAGTGGACCTTTGTGACCGCCTGCGTCCCCATGGCTTTGCTGGGCGCCGACTTCCTCTGCGCGCACGGGCTGCTGGTCGACGTCAAACGACGTCGCCTTGTCAACGCCGAGACCTTCAGCTCCCTGGCGTGCACGATGAGGAGCTCCGCGCCGACCGAACTGGCGTGCGCCCTCCCGACGGCGAACGAGTTCGCTCGCCTGCTCGCGGAATTCCCGGCCCTCACGCGGCCGACGTTTTCGGCCATCGCAGTGCGGCATGGGATCGAGCACCACATACCTACTACGGGCCCGCCGGTCTACGCCAGGGCCCGCCGCCTCGACCCGGCCAAGCTCGCCGTGGCAAAGGCCGAGTTCGACGTGTTGGAGCACCTCGGCATTGTGCGGCGCTCCAATAGCGCGTGGGCCTCACCACTGCACATCGTGCCAAAGCCGGGGGGCGGATGGCGCCCGTGTGGCGACAAACGCCACCTCAACGACGCTACCACCCACGACAGGTACCCGATCCCGCACATCCAGGACTTTTCCGCCCGTTTGGCAGGACGGGTCATATTTTCCAAAATTGACCTGATACGGGGATACCACCAGGTACCTGTCCGGGCGGCCGACGTCCCGAAGACGGCCGTCATCACGCCGTTCGGCCTGTTCGAATTTTTGAGGATGCCGTTTGGCCTCCAGAACGCGGCCCAGGCGTTCCAGCGCTTAATGGACGGCGTGCTGCGCGACCTGCCATTTCTTTTCGTCTATCTGGACGACATCCTCGTTGCCAGCACGTCCGGTGCCGAGCACCTCCTCCACCTCCGAACACTGTTCGGTCGCCTCAGCGAGCACGGCTTAATTGTCAACCCGGCCAAATGCCACTTCGGCACGACGACCGTTTACTTTTTGGGCCACCGCATCACCAAGACCGGGGCCGTGCCGCTGCCGACCAAGGTCGAGGCCATCACCACGTTCCCGCGTCCCCGTTCCATCAAGGCCCTACAAGAGTTCCTCGGCATGGTGAATTTTTATCACCGATTCGTGCCCCGCGCTGCTCAGCTCATGCGGCCCCTTTACGAGGCCCTCTGGGGCAAGCCGGCCAAGCATGACATCGTTTCGTCCACGGCCATCGACGCGGCCTTCGCAAGCGCAAAACGGGCCCTCACCGACGCAACGCTGCTGGCTCACCCGGTGCTCAACGCGCCCATCGCCCTCACTACGGACGCCTCCAACTACGTGGTGGGCGCCGTCCATGAACAATGGGTGGATGGGGTTTGGCAGCCACTCGCTTTTTTCAGCCGGCAACTCCGGCCGAACGAGTTAAAATACAGCACGTTCGACCGCGAGCTGCTCGGTCTATTCCTGGCCGTTCGCCATTTCCGACACCTCCTGGAGGGCCGCCCGTTCATGGCTTTCGTCGACCACAAGCCGTTGGTCTACGCAATGGCCAAAGTCACGGAGCCGTGGTCGGCCGACAGCAGCGCCACCTCTCGGCCGTGTCGGAATTCACCACGGACATCCGGCACGTCGCCGGCAAAGACAACGCCGTGGCCGACTGTCTTTCTCGGGCCAGCGCGAACGCGGTCCACCTCGGCGTGGACTTCGCGCTCATGGCGGCCGACCAGACCACCGACACCTCGGTGCAGACCCTCCGGGCGGCGGACACGGGCCTCCGCCTGGCCGACATCCCCTTCGCGGGCAGCGTCCTGCTCTGCGACGTCTCCCAGGGCCAGCCTCGCCCCATCGTGCCCGTTTCCTGGCAGCGCCGCATCTTCGCCTCCATCCACGGCCTTTTTCACCCGGGCCGGAAAGCTTCTCAGAAGCTGGTGTCGGCGCGTTTCGTCTGGCACGGCCTTCGACGGAACGTCCGCGACTGGGCCAATGCCTGCACGGCCTGCCAGCGGGCCAAGGTCCACCGCCACACCCAGGCCCCGCTAGCCCCTTTCACCGTGCCTGGACGGCGTTTCGACCACGTCCACGTGGACCTGGAGGGTCCCCTGCCCCCATCGCGGGGGTTCACCCACCTGCTCACCATGGTGGACAGGACCACCAGGTGGCCGGAGGCCGTGCTCCTCACCTCCACCACCACCGCCGACGTGGCGCAGGTGTTCATCGCCACCTGGGTCGCGCGCTTCGGCGCACCGGCGGACATCTTGTCCGACCGCGGCCCACAGTTCACGTCCGAACTTTGAGGCGCGATCGCCCGCTCGTTGGGGGTCACGCTGCACCGCACCACGGCCTACCACCCCCAAGCCAACGGGTTGTGCGAGCGGTTTCACCGCTCCATGAAGGCCGCACTCATGGCCGCCCTTCAGGACGACGGTTGGACCGACCGGCTGCCGTGGGTCCTTTTCGGCCTCCGCACGGCCCCCAAGGAGGACCTCTGGGCGTCCGCCGCCGAGCTCGTCTACGGCCAGCCGCTCCGCATCCCGGGCGAGTTCGTGCCCGATGCTACCAGTCCCTGGTCCGCCGCACACCAGCGTTCGGACCTCCAGGAGGCCGCCCGACGATTTGCCCCCGTGCCAACGTCCCGCCACGGTGGCCCCCAGTCCTACGTCCCCCCGGCGCTTCGCACAGTGGAGTACGTCTTTGTGCGTCATGACACGCACCGGGGGCCACTCCGGCCGCCATACGACGGGCCCTTCCCGGTCCTGCGACGGGGCGACAAGTCCTTCGTCGTCGACGTCGGCGGCCGGTCGGACCGGATCTCTGTGGACCGCCTCAAACCGGCGCACGTGGACGTCGACCGACCACCACGTTTGGCCCTTCCTCCGCGGCAAGGCCGCCCCCCATCCACAGTTCCCCCCGCTCGACCACCCACCACCAGATCGGACCCCCCCCCCACGACCCTCCAGGGGTCGCTTCGGCTGGGTCATCCAGACCCCCCTTAAATTGACCCTGCCGGTGCAGGTCGATTCTGGAGGGGCGTGTGTAGCGGTTCCTGCTGAATGTACACAATCGCCTTGCACCTGCCAGGACGCGGCCAGGGCGCGATCGCCATGCCGGGCTCGTCCGGACGGGCCCAGACACACCTCTCCTGGGCATGCCCGGACTCGCTGTTCCCGGGCACGCCCGAACCTCCCGGGCACGCCCGGTCTCGTCTTTCCCGGGCATGCCCGCTCTTGCCTTTCCAGGGCTCGCCCAGAGCGCCCGGGCACGCCCAACCTCGACTTGCCAGGCCGCGTCCAGGACGCCCGGGCATGTCCAGACTCGCCTTTCCAGGGCTTGCCCAGAGCGTCCGGGCATGCCCGCTCTCGCCTTTCCAGGGCTCACCCAGAGCGCTCGGGCACGCCCAGCCTCGACTTGCCAGACCGCGTCCAGGACGCCCGGGCATGTCCAGACTCGCCTTTCCAGGACTCGCCCTTGACACCCGGGCATGCCCGGTCTCGGTTTTCCCGGGCAAACGCCCCGGCATAAATGTGTATATATATTGCTGCCCGATAAACGGGCTTGTCCGAATACCTGAGCTGTTTTGTTTCAATAAAGCAACTCGGACGAATTCCGTCTTTGGTCGCGTCAATTCTTTTGACTCGCGTTGGAGCGCAGCTCCTTCAGCATGTTACTATAGCAAACGGCTCGGAAATCAGGTGTTAACGATTTTATTTTGCTTTGAAACTCACAGAGAGAACTGAGGTTAAAAGTTAAAATCTACTGCACCTTTCCTGGCCGTACCAAGATAACGTGTTACCGGAGCAGTACGTTTTGATGTCATAAGTTCCAGGGGTACATGAGTGCACATGGCGTTAGTTTAATTTTTTTTTTCACATTTTTATAGGGACCAGTATATTAAAATAAGTATATTAATTTTTGTGAAAGCAGATTGCATAAAAAGGTGAAAAAAGAGGCTGCGTACGTAATTGCCAGAAAAAGAGAAAATTGCCAGAAATTGCCAGACCCCTGTCAACTGTATCACCATGGCTTGCAAAAGCAGCTTGTAAAATGCTGTGATCCCACTGTTTAATTATTTTTGTTGCAATCAATGAAGTTGCACTTTCTGCACATTCTTTTTCTTTTCAATCTTTTTTTCACTCAATATAATCGACCAAACAGTAGAAAAGGCTAAGTTTAATACTTTGCTTGAATAAATACATTTAGTTATAGGATTTGGTGACTTTTTTAAATGTTAAATTTCACTCTAGATTCAGCACTTATTTAGTCCCCAAGAGGCGATCCTCAAATCCTAAATACTATTTTGATTATATACTTCAATTAATACGTGAGGGTAGATCGTGTTTCCCATGGAAGGTTTTTTTGAGTGGGCTGAATCAAAAGACCCCTGTGAGGTGATATTGGGCTGACCAAGGATAAAGCCTTTCATGAATGTATGCCATTAATTATCTTCAAAAGGGGTGTGTATATTTATAGAAACACCCAGTCAATTCACGCACTCCTTTGAAGTTCCCTTAGTGTGCTTGCAAAGTTTGGAGCCATTAGGTTTCATGGTTTTGGAGTTATGGAAGAGACACACTGAATGAGTACTCTGCATTTTATTATATTTTAGATAGCATCCATCGACTTTATTTTTAAAGCTATACAGAAACTGAGAACGTCTTTCCTTAATTTCCCTTTCCTCCTTTGTACATATACTACAAATGAACGAGGTGTGTGTGTCCCAATGGTTTCAGTATCGATGTATCCACCTTTGCATTTGTGTATGTGTGAGTGTGTGTGTGTGTGTGTGTGTGTGTGTGTGTGTGTTTGTGTGTGTTTGTGTGAGTATGTGTTTGTGTGTGTATGTGTGTCTGTGTGTGTGTGTGTGTGTGTGTGTGTGTGTGTGTGTGTTTGTGTGAGTATGTGTTTGTGTGTGTGTGTGTGTTTGTGTGTGTTTGTGTGTGAGTATGTGTTTGTGTGTGAGTATGTGTTTGTGTGTCTGTGTGTGTGTGTGTGTGTGTGTGTGTGTGTGTGTTTGTGTGTGTGTTTATGTATGTGTGTGTGTTTGTGTTTGTGTGTGTATGTGTTTGTGTATGTGTGTGTGGGTGTGTGTGTGTGTGTGTATATATGTGTTTGTGTATGTGTATGTGTTTGTTTGTGTGGGTATGTGGGTGTATGTGTTTTGTGTGTGTGTTTGTGTGTGTGTGTGTGTGTGTGTGTTTGTGTGTGTTTGTGTTTGTGTGTGTGTATGTGTGTCTGTGTGTGTGTATGTGTGTGTGTGTGGGTGTGTGTTTGTGTGTGTGTTTCTGTGTTTCCGTGTGTGTGTGTTTATGTATGTGTGTGTGTTTGTGTTTGTGTGTGTATGTGTTTGTGTATGTGTGTGTGGGTGTGTGTGTGTGTGTGTGTATATATGTGTTTGTGTATGTGTATGTGTTTGTTTGTGTGGGTGTGTGTGTGTGTGTGTGTGTGTGTGTGTGTGTGTGTGTGTGTGTGTGTGTGTGTGCTATTATTTCGTACAAAATATTGAAAGCAGTACCGTACCAAATGACCTCACTCCCACGAGTAGTGACGTCACAGACACTAAACGTTCTGGATATTTCCATTCAGCGAACAGTTCAATGTGCAGTAGAACAGCAATGTCTCATTAAGTTTATGGCGAGTGAAAACGATCAAACCGGCTGACATTGGCAGATTGTCTGTACAGTTCAGTGATACGTCTCTAATGCAGAAGTGTTTTGAATGCTGAAAAATGGATTTTAATTGGTTTTGAATTGGTAATGGAATAAAGTTAGCCCCATTGAGATTTTAAAACCTCTTGATGAGAAAACAGTTAATGTGGTGAATGCAATGGACCCTTCAAAGCATTACCGGATGGAGAGCGACAAGTTCCTCAACAAACAAGTTCTTCAATAAAAACTGTTATTATTTGCTCCACTACAGTTCAGCAGTTTCATCATTGTACACCGCTCCTTTCCTATGCCATCTCCAGGCATTGCAAATCGTCATTGCCGGGCACCAAAGGGGGCTCGGCAGTGACGCACGCTGAAAGAGAGTACTCAGTTTTCACTCTGGTTTCTTGTTTGTTTGTTTTCTTTCTTGTTTGTTTTCTTTCTTGGTTGTCCGGACGATATCTCAGCCATCCTTTGAGCTAGGAAGCTGAAATTTCGGCACAGTCGTGAGCAAGTCCTTTGTCAAATACGGTATTTTTTGTTTTTTGAATAATCAATTAATTGAGGAGTTATTTAATTATTAGCGTTTAATTAAGTACTTATTTAATTAATTAAATTTCATTTCTCTTCTGACCATTATTAACTCAGGCACCTTTTGAGTTAGGAAGCTGATATTTGGACATGCCAATGACCAGGTGATTTGGCTGCAAAGGATATTTTTGATTTATTAATTAATCAATTAATCGATTAATTATTTAATTATTCGATTAATGACCCAAAAAAAATTTTTTTTTAAGTTACAGATTCTGATGAAATAGTGGTAGTTTATGTGTTCTCTGACCAAATTGATTAATAATTTAATTTTTTTATGATTATTATTTATTTATTTTCATTATTAATCATTTATTTATTTTCTTTCTCATTTGGCCAATATCTCAGGCACCTTTTGAGCTGGGAAGCTAATATTTGGACATAAGTGACCAAGTGATGTGGCTATCAAGGATATTTTTGATTTATTGATTAATCATTTCATCTATTAATTATTTATTGATTAATCGATTAATTATTTATTGAGTAATCAATTAATTATTTAATTTTTTATAAATGACTTATTTAATTAAATTTCTAAAAGATACATCTTCGGATGAAGCACTAGTGGTTTAGTTATGCGATTAGCCAATTGATTATGAAAATATTTTGTGATAATCTTTTATTGATTTTAATTATACAATTAATCAATCAATTAGTGTACACCTCTCCCTCCCAATGCAGCCTTAATGAGCTGCACTGCGGTATTGCCGGGCGCCGGAGGCGCCCCGGCAATGCCGCGCTGCAGCATATTGTACACCGCTCCTTTCCTATGCCATCTCCAGGCATTGCAAATCGTCATTGCCGGGCACCAAAGGGGGCTCGGCAGTGACGCACGCTGAAAGAGAGTACTCAGTTTTCACTCTGGTTTCTTGTTTGTTTGTTTTCTTTCTTGTTTGTTTTCTTTCTTGGTTGTCCGGACGATATCTCAGCCATCCTTTGAGCTAGGAAGCTGAAATTTCGGCACAGTCGTGAGCAAGTCCTTTGTCAAATACGGTATTTTTTGTTTTTTGAATAATCAATTAATTGAGGAGTTATTTAATTATTAGCGTTTAATTAAGTACTTATTTAATTAATTAAATTTCATTTCTCTTCTGACCATTATTAACTCAGGCACCTTTTGAGTTAGGAAGCTGATATTTGGACATGCCAATGACCAGGTGATTTGGCTGCAAAGGATATTTTTGATTTATTAATTAATCAATTAATCGATTAATTATTTAATTATTCGATTAATGACCCAAAAAAAATTTTTTTTTAAGTTACAGATTCTGATGAAATAGTGGTAGTTTATGTGTTCTCTGACCAAATTGATTAATAATTTAATTTTTTTATGATTATTATTTATTTATTTTCATTATTAATCATTTATTTATTTTCTTTCTCATTTGGCCAATATCTCAGGCACCTTTTGAGCTGGGAAGCTAATATTTGGACATAAGTGACCAAGTGATGTGGCTATCAAGGATATTTTTGATTTATTGATTAATCATTTCATCTATTAATTATTTATTGATTAATCGATTAATTATTTATTGAGTAATCAATTAATTATTTAATTTTTTATAAATGACTTATTTAATTAAATTTCTAAAAGATACATCTTCGGATGAAGCACTAGTGGTTTAGTTATGCGATTAGCCAATTGATTATGAAAATATTTTGTGATAATCTTTTATTGATTTTAATTATACAATTAATCAATCAATTAGTGTACACCTCTCCCTCCCAATGCAGCCTTAATGAGCTGCACTGCGGTATTGCCGGGCGCCGGAGGCGCCCCGGCAATGCCGCGCTGCAGCATATTTAATTATTTGGCATGGGGCGGTGTACTTTGAATGTATGTGTACTTGTTGTACACCGCTCCTTTCCTATGCCATCTCCAGGCATTGCAAATCGTCATTGCCGGGCACCAAAGGGGGCTCGGCAGTGACGCACGCTGAAAGAGAGTACTCAGTTTTCACTCTGGTTTCTTGCTTTCTTGTTTTCTTGGTTGTCCGGGCGATATCTCAGCCATCCTTTGAGCTAGGAAGCTGAAATTTCGGCACAGTAGTGAGCAAGTCCTTTGTCAAATACGGTATTTTTTGTTTTTTGAATAATCAATTAATTGAGGAGTTATTTAATTATTAGCGTTTAATTAAGTACTTATTTAATTAATTAAATTTCATTTCTCTTCTGACCATTATTAACTCAGGCACCTTTTGAGTTAGGAAGCTGATGTTTGGACACGCCAATGACCAGGTGATTTGGCTGCAAAGGATATTTTTGATTTATTAATTAATCAATTAATCTATTAATTATTTAATTATTCGATTAATGACAAAAAAAAATTTTTTTTTTAAGTTACAGATTCTGATGAAATAGTGGTAGTTTATGTGTTCTCTGACCAAATTGATTAATAATTTAATTTTTTTATGATTATTATTTATTTATTTTCATTATTAATCATTTATTTATTTTCTTTCTCATTTGGCCAATATCTCAGGCACCTTTTGAGCTGGGAAGCTAATATTTGGACATGAGTGACCAAGTGATGTGGCTATCAAGGATATTTTTGATTTATTGATTAATCATTTCATCTATTAAGTATTTATTGATTAATCGATGAATTATTTATTGAGTAATCAATTAATTATTTAATTTTTTATAAATGACTTATTTAATTAAATTTCTAAAAGATTCATCTTCGGATGAAGCACTACTGGTTTAGTTATGCGATTAGCCAATTGATAATGAAAATATTTTGTGATAATCTTTTATTGATTTTAATTATACAATTAATCAATCAATTAGTGTACACCTCTCCCTCCCAATGCAGCCTCAATGAGCTGCACTGCGGTATTGCCGGGCGCCGGAGGCGCCCCGGCAATGCCGCGCTGCAGCATATTTAATTATTTGGCATGGGGCGGTGTACTTTGAATGTATGTGTACTTGTTATTTTTCTGGTTACAAAAGTAAAGAAAACGATGAAGATTCTTCAAGCAGAAATAGTCCATAAAATATCTTTCAGTTTGCTGAATGTTTACAAACTAAAGAATGCAGTGGCATTTTAACCTCAGACTGGCCTTAGAAATGCATTTTGCTTTTAGTATACGAGATATTTTTACGAGTATACGAGATATTTTTCAAAGGAAATCTTTGCCAAGTATTTTTGAGAAGATAAAAAGGTACAGCAAGCACATTGCGTTGAAAGAAACTGAAAATATAACGAGGATAATGCAAGATTTTCTTTAATTTTTCTTTTTTACTAACACTGCATCATAATGTACTAAATCTATTATTGTACACCGCTCCTTTCCTATGCCATCTCCAGGCATTGCAAATCGTCATTGCTGGGCACCGAAGGGGGCTCGGCAGTGACGCACGCTGAAAGGGAGTACTCAGTTTTCACTCTGGTTGTTTGTTTTCTTGGTTGTTTGTTTGTTTGTCCGGGCGATATCTCAGCCATCCTTTGAGCTAGGAAGCTGAACTTTCGGCACAATAGTGAGCAAGTCCTTTGTCAAAAACGGTATTTTTTGTTTTTTGATTAATCAATAAATTGAGGAGTTATTTAATTATTAGCGATTAATTAAGTACTTATTTAATTAATTAAATTTCATTTCTCTTCTGACCATTAACTCAGGCACCTTTTGAGTTAGGAAGCTGATATTTGGACATGCCAATGACCAGGTGATTTGGCTGCAAAGGCTATTTTTGATTTATTAATTAATCAATTAATCAATTAATCGATTAATTCTTTAATTATTTGATTAATGACAAAAAATTTTTTTTTTTTTTAACTTACAGATTCTGATGAAATGGTGGTGGTTTATGTGTTCTCTGACCGAATTTATTAATAATTTAATTTTTTTATGATTATTATTTATTTCTTTTCATTATTAATCATTTATTTATCTTCTTTCTCATTTGGCCAATATCTCAGGCACCTTTTGAGCTCAGAAGCTAATATTTGGACATGAGTGACCAAGTGATGTGGCTATCAAGGATATTTTTGATTTATTAATGAATGAATTAATCGATTAATTATTTAATTATTCGATTAATGACAATTTTTTTTTTTTTTTAACTTACAGATTCTGATGAAATGGTGGTGGTTTATGTGTTCTGTGACCGAATTGATTGATAATTTAATTTTTTAATGATTATTATTTATTTATTTTCATTATTAATCATTTATTTATTTTCTTTCTCATTTGGCCAATATCTCAGGCACCTTTTGAGCTGGGAAACTAATATTTGGACATGACAGTGACCAAGTGATGTGGCTATCAAGGATATTTTTGATTAATTGATTAATCATTTAATCGATTCATTATTTATTGATTAATCGATGAATTACTTATTGATTAATCAATTAATTATTTAATTTTTTATTAATGACTTATTTAATTAAATTTCTAAAAGATACATCTTCGGATGAAGCACGAGTGGTTTTGTTATGGTATTAGCCAATATTGATTAAGAAAATATTTTGTGATAATCTTTTATTGATTTTAATTATACAATTAATCAATCAATTAGTGTACACCTCTCCCTCCCAATGCAGCCTCTATGAGCTGCACTGCGGTATTGCCGGGCGCCGGAGGCGCCCCGGCAATGCCGCGCTGTAGGATATTTAATTATTTGGCATGGGGGCGGTGTACTTTGAATGTATGTGTAATTGTGTACTTGTATTTCTTTTTTTTCGTGTTTTTTTTCTACAAGACAAAATATGAAAACTATTCTCAGTTCACTTTGCACCAAACCTTAGAACAAGATGTAAAACAGGCAAACCCCCATATTAATGTGAACAAGAAAACCTTACATCCAGATGTGTAATGATCTTCATTGAAAGTCCAGTTTCCTGAAACTCAATCATAGATGCATAAGCAATAAGGTATGATTAAGAAACATTCTGACCACTCACAAAGCAGAAAGGTGTCTGATCGCTGGCGGAGGACAGGACAGCTGGTGTGACATCTGCTTGAGCAAAGCTGTCGTGCATCCCTGTTTCCAACCCAGTGCATAGGCCATTGCAATTTGCATGCTGGGAAGTGGATGATGTTCAAAGTGTGAGAACAGGGAAATAGAGAGTTGTGCCCTGGCTTGGAAGGGAGAAAATAAAAGCCAGAAGGGGCATATGGAGAGTTCTGCTAATTCCCACAATGCTTAATTAAATGCAAGAAATGTTTTGAGAACACAAAGAAAATATATTTAAATGACAGCTGCTTTTCCAACTACAAACCACAGCATAATCATTGAATCGTTGAACATTCGTTGTACATTGTTACACTGAGGTAAAGGTAATTGTCTACAATATATCATTACATTTAATGTGCCTGTACCACAAAGCCAGAACTGTGAGGGCAATTAAATTGTGCGGGAGGGGGGAATTAACAAAGAAATTAGACGCAGGAGGAGACCACTTGGTCCATCATGTCTACATCACACCAATACCAGATTAATGAAATCCATCAAAACGACTTCATGTCATTGGAAGGCTGAAGGGAGAAGTGGGGATGAAAACAATGTGGCAGATTGAGGGATATCATAATGGTGCTAAAAATAAAAATAGGAAAGTGTGTATTTTTTATTATTGTAGATTTTTTATCTACAATAATAAAATGAAAATTTATGAAAAAAAAATATTAAAATTACATTATATATATATATATATATATATATATATATATATATATATATATATATATATATATATATATATATATATATATATATAAATATATATATATATATATATATATAAATATATATATATATATATATATATATATATATATATATATATATACATATATATATATATATATATATATATGTATGTATATATATATATATATATATATATATATATATATATATATATATATATATATATATATATATATATATATTGTTGCGGATATGAGGATTTAGTTTTTTTTATTGTGTTGTATTGTAGTAAATTGTTGTGAATTATTGCTTAAGTCTGGACCCTCCTGCCTACAGTGTTGTGTAAAGGTCAAAGGGCGTTCCGGTAGTTAATTCCATAAAGCATACATTGAAGGACACTATAATACCCTTGTTCAGTAGCTTATATCCTTATTATGTGTGTTAGGGTAAGGCTGTGTCTCCCATTAATTTAAATACTCCATTGCACCAAGTGAAATAAGAATAGATCCCCTTTCATTTCATTTCAATGGCCAACTGCATTTTGGGCGGTTTTCTTCAACCACCATTGAACATGTGCTCGGGTCGGGGAAGAAAGGCGTGCCCGCCCGTCGTCATCAAGGGCGGGGCCAGAGGGTCGCGCGACCAACCAGGGCCGAGGTGAGCACACCAATGGGCGTGTCCTGAAGGCCGGCGGCTTGATCGCCGGAGGCGTTATAAAAGCGCGCGCGCAAGGTACTGCGTAAGAAGATTCAGATGAGCTTTGAAGAGAGAGCAGGTTCGAGGTCAATTACAAGCAGTTGCGCCAGAGACGGCAGACGTGCCCTGAGGTGAGCCAGAGAAGCAGCTTTGGCTCGACAAGCAGCGTTGACTCCACCAGGCAGCTTCAACCCGTTACCCCGCGGGAACCAGATAGCGGTGGCATCGGTGGCCGTCGAGGTCCAGCCGACGTCCCGTGCGGGATCAAGCCCGAACCATCTGCCCCAGCTGAACCTTCCCATTCCTCCTTCCAGCATTCATTCCTGCCATTCCATCCTTCTTGTGTACGTGAGTTTGTTCTGTTTGTTCTGTCCTGGGTATTTAATTAAGTTTGTATAAGCTAGTATTTTCACTGTGTCACCTGCTTTTTCTATGTTCCCTGTAAATAACTTTGACTGCCCCTTTTGCTTGTGTGTGTAAATAATAAATCCCGTTACTCTTCTGTACGTCTTCTTCTTCCTCTTTACATTCGGTCGCTTTAGAGGTTTCCAAATTGAATATCTGTGGCGCGATCCAGCCAACGTTCGGGAATCGGGTTTAGTCGGGGAAAACTGTTCGGCCGCGGTGCCTCCGCTCGGCAAACCAACATCCTTAACCGCGGACCGTAACAATTGGTGTCAGGAATGTCGGATTCGGACCTGGGACTAAATTTATTTAGCCCAAATTTTGGAACACCAATTGTACTATTGGCGTAACAATTGGTGTCGGGAGCGGGAACGGACCTGAAGCGCGCTTAACGCGCTCAAAATTACGAGATACTGTAATTTGTTTTGTTTTACAAAACCCAAATTTTGAAATCGCACCATGGCTGGTCAAGGCGACGGGATGTCGGTGGGAGAGATAGACGGGGTAGAATCGACCCAGGACCTCGGGGAAATGTATGTGGAGGAAAGAGAGGAGGAGAACATTGGCAATGTGGTTGAGGGGGTATCAGGTGCACAAAATGGCACTCTCGCGCACGTGGTTACAGCGGCACAAAATTTTGCCGCGCCCGTGACCGTAGCAGCGGGCTTTGATGTGGGGGACTTCATGGCGCAATTCACCGCGATGCTGAGAATGACTGTGGGGAGCCAAATTGAGCGGTTGGGAGACCAAATTGAAGCAATAACGGGCGAAATGAGGGCCGATAATGAGGGACTGGCGAGGGACAGAGTCGCATATGAAGTAAGGGAAGCGGAGAGGGACAGAGACCGCGGGTTGAGCGAGCAGGTCCCAGGGGTGCACGAGGAGGTAACGCGGGTCGAGAAGCACTGGTTGAACGAAGTTGAATAAAGCACGGGTAACTGGACCGGGGTAGAAATCGCGACACGGGGTTTGGAGCAGCCGACGACCGCTGAGGTAGAGGAGGGTGTTTTATTAAAGCCAGCGGTCGTCGAGGTGAATAATGAAAAAGTCCTGGGAATTAAAATTGAAGAGACGACGGAGGTAGCCCGGGAATTGCAGGGAGAAATGGATTATGCTCAAAGTCCGTGCTCACATCACGATGCTGTGCTCATTAATCCTTATAAAGATTTGCAGGTTTTGGTGCAGGGAGGAAGAAGAACCCCAAAGGTGAGACGGGCTGCATGTGGTGCTGGGAGATTTTGTAAAAGGGGGTTTGGCGCGAAGAGAATAGTCGCGCGATTGGGGTCAATATGGCACCCGGGCATTGGTGAAGGGTCCCATGTGAGTGGAAATGGCACGCGTGTGAAAAAAAAGTGTGCGTCAAGGGGTGAGCGTGTTACGAAGCGCGAGTGTGATACCGAGTGCGAGCGAGAATGCACGTCGGGGTGTACGGAGTGTGACACGAGGAGTGAGTTGGTGGTGGAGCGGGTGCGAGGATGCACGTATGGGATGAACGGCGAGGGTGTGCGAGAAAGCACACCTGAGTTGGTAGTAGTGCGAGGGAGCACATCGGAACGCGGTAGTGGGTGGATGCAAGAGTGCACGCCCATGGTGAGTGTTACGGAGGACGTAACGGAGGAGAGGTGTGGACCGAAGTGTGCGAACGGCGAGTGTGCGCAAGAGTGTGCGCGAGAGGTGTGGTGTGTAACAGGGAGTGCGTTGGTGGAATGTACGGACGGCGTTGGAGCACCGAGCTCGGTGAGGGTGAAAGGCGTAACGTATGCGTGTGAGCATGCAGGTGAAGCATCGACGGTAACCGGGTTAGCGTTTAGGGCGACGGATAGCCGATGCGAGCACTCGGGGCGCGGTGCGCTTTGTTGGATGCCAGGCCCGGCGCGGATCGATACTGCGTCGCTTCTCTTCGAAGCGTCGTTGCCGATTCGGGCTTGTCCCCGCCCTGCACGGTCGAATACGGGCGTTGTCGGGCGAGGCGACCGGTCCGGTTCAAGGGCGAGTGAGAGGAAGCGGCACGGTGCCCCCTCGTGGGGATGGGGTTCCGACCGGGCGAGCCTCAGCCCTCGGGCCCGGGACCGCAAGGTACCGCGCCGAGATGGTGCGTGGAACCTCGGCCCGAGCATGCCTCCTCCCCAGAGTCGTGAATGCCGGACGGATCCAACTGCAGGCGACCAAACCACCCGAATTCATTGCTCGGCTTTGCGAAGCCGAGTTTTAATGATGTGACGACGCACCGAGGCTCAGATAAAGCGGACTGTGATGATGATAATGAGGATAGTGTTTTGGCCCCGAAATTAGAAAAACTAAATTTGATGATTGGCAGAGTGATGATTGGCAGATGATGGGTAGTGATTGGCAAATTTTTGATTGGTTGAATTTGGATGAGCAAAATTTATAGTGGGAGATACCCGATGTGATGGGATGGTAACTCTGTCATCCCTCACAGCGGGGGCAAAGGAGCACTAGTGTTATGGGGTTTATGGCAGTGTAAGCTCGCCGAGGGAGGGTTAGGATATAATGATAGGGATCTAGAAAACGACCTTAGGTAACGTTAAGATTAGGTAGTGACTGATACCTGTAGTGGGGACGCAGGTAGGTTAGTGTGGATGATAATGACGTGGTATGTGCTTAGTTTAAAGGGAAGACGGGGAGCACTAAGTTAGCAGGGCACCAGGTAGATGAGATGATGCTGTGTGAGTGTTGGAGGTGTATTCAGAAGTGTATTGTGAAAAGTGTGTGAGGAACAGGTGTGATTGCACAGGTGTGCAACTGAACAGGTGTATGGAGCAGTGTTTGAGTGAGTGATAGTGATGTGAGTTGTATTGACCGAATGGTCCAGGAAGGAAGGAGGGTGCAGGTGGCACCAGGTGTGATTGCACAGGTGTGCAACAACAGGTGTATGGAGAATGGAGTGTGAAATACATGGAGTGTGGAATACATGGAGTGTGGAATATATGGAGTATTGGAATGGATGGTCGTGGAGTGAGTATGGTGGAAACTATGGAGTGGAGTGGATGGTGCGAAGGTGTGAATGGGGGAAGGATGGACCCCCATCACGAATACCCGGGGAGGGTAGTGTAAGTGTTAGGTAGAGGGTATAGGTAAATTGTGGTTGGATATTGGCATCTGTGGTGCGGGTGAAAGAATGGTGTTTGGATGGGTGCATTAGTGTCATGGAAATGGCTGGGCGTGTAGCCTGTTAGTGTGTGTAGTTGGTTTGGGCACTCCACCACTGTGAGGATGTCGGCCAGGTGAGGCCGCAGGTGGGCTCTGGGAGCCGGTAGAGTTGTTGTGGATGTGGCCCGAGGATCCGGAGGACGGACCCGGGTAGCCCAGTGCCAGAGGGCACCGAGGGGTGACAGAGCCAGGAGGGGCCTTCCCCAGTTAGATAGGTTAGGGTGAGGAGCTAGGTAAGCTCGGGTGGCAACTGCAGTGGTGGAGGTGTGCAGGTGGGTAGACCTGCTGGGAGAGCTACACGCCCCAGTCCTGAAATTGTGCAAGGGCACCGGGAGATGAATCGGGGGAGTGAGACCCAAAATTGAGAAGCACCACAGTTTGGTCAATGGGAATTGGTTTTTAGAACCCATTGTGTAAGTTGGCCAATGGATTGGCAGGGAAAGACCCCGGGTCGTGTAAAGTGTGTTAGAGTCATTTAGAAAGTAGTTAGGATGAAGATCTCCTCGCACCATCTGCATCCACTCACCTGAGGTGACGTACCTCCACACCATGCCATGTTTTATTATTTTTATTGTGCAAATGTTTTGGAATGTGAGACGCATCATGACGTGGGTGTGACATTGTGCTTGATGTTCCATCTCTTCCTCCTTATGAGGATTGATGACGAATTGGGTGATGGCAAATTTTGGTTAGAGGGATTGTGGAGACGAATTTGGTATCGGGGAAATAGGGGGAATATGTGACGGTAGTGACGGATTTGTAAATGTGTAGATTTTTGTAAATATGGGGTAAGGGCAAGGGTAGAGTAGGTGACAGGGGGGGTGACGTACGGTAGGGACGAGCTTTCTCACTTCGCTCTCCGTACGCACTTCGCCTTGCATTGCCTTATTGATGTGTACCCTTGTGACCTTACCCCTCGCTCATCTGTCTTCCCCCCCTTTTTTTTTTTTTTTTTTTTTTTTTTGTATACAAGATCGAGGCTCGTGAAAGAGCGAACATTAATCACACAGAAAGACAAACCGACACATAAAACATATAACATAGGGAGCGGTAGACAAGATGGGGAGAGAGAGGGAAGGACACAAACACAACATTTGAGAGCAGGGACCGAGAGACATGGAGACATCGAGAGATCTGAGAGAGGGCGAGGGCTTTGGGGGGGGGGCGTGGGAAGGGGGCAGTGGGAGAGGTATAAAACATATGGACACTGCCAGGACTTCCAGGAAAGAAGTTGGAATTTCAAACAAGGTGGATCTGGGGTGAATTAGCGGGGGTAGAAAATGTCAAGGTTTTGGATGGGGGAAGATAAGAGATGGTGGTGAACAGCTGTTTTAAAGACCTGGAGGGAGGAGTGGGATTGAAGGGAGTGAGGGAGTTTGTTCCAGAGGCGGGAGAAAAGAGGAATGAAAGAGTGAAGGTGAGCGGAGAGCCGAGGTTTCGGCAGTTTAACCATCAGAGGGTTGCTGGCAGATCTTGTGCGACCTGTAGGAATATTTGGGGGGCAGAGCACAGAGAGAGCTGGGGGTGCAAGGCCGGAGAGGAGTCGGTAGAAGACAGAAAGACCACCTACCTGCCTGCGGTGAGTGAGTGAAAGGCCCTCAGAGATAGCTTCATCGCGGGAGATTCCAATAATTCTGAAAGCTTTGGTTTCAACAGCGTGAAGCCGAGCTAGGTGTGAGGCAGGAGCACCGGCCCATAGGGGAGAACAGTATTCCATTGAGCTGCGGATGAAAGCCTTGTATGTGGTGAGGAGCTCAGGTGTGCCGAGGAAGGACTTCGCACGACGGAGGATGCCCAGTCGGCGACTGGCTTTGGAGGCCAGCTTGGAAATGTGGTTTTCCCAAGAAAGATCATGGCAGATAGTGAGACCCAAAATCTTGAGCGACAGAACTTCTTGGAGAGGATTGTTGAGAAAGTAGATGGGAGGGTTGTCCAGTCGATCTTTTCGGAGAGACATAGTAAGAGTGTGAGATTTGTCAGGATTGAAAGACATGTTCCACTTGTTTGACCAGTCTGTGATTTTGTCCAGGTCTTCAGAGAGTGAGGAGGCAGCAGACTGCCGATCTGAGGGAAGAGGAATGGAGCGGCAGAGAGTGGAGTCATCAGCAAAGAGATAGAGAGGATTTTCGAGAGAGTCAGAGAGATCATTGATGAAGACCAGAAAAAGCACGGGGCCCAGAACACTGCCTTGGGGAACTCCAGCCTGAACAGGAAGAGGAGATGAGAGAAACCCATTCAGGGCCACACGTTGACGACGACTAGAGAGGAAGTCCGCCAGCCATGCGTGGAGATTTCCATGGATACCAAAGGAGGAGAGTTTGGTGAGCAGAGCGGGGTGCCAGACCGTGTCGAAGGCACGTGATATGTCGAGGGAGACAGCTCTAATTTCCTGTTTGGCATTGAGGACCTCCATCCATTGTTGAGACAGCAGAAGCAGCATGTCCAGAGTAGAGTGACCTGGTCTTAAACCAAATTGATGATCAGAGATCAAGCCATTGGAGAAGAGGAAAGATTTCATATCAGAAGCAATGATGGATTCCATGACTTTGCTGATAATTGGGAGAAGGCTGATTGGTCTGTAGTTGCTAGGATCTGTTTTTGCACCTTTTTTGTGCAAAGCGGTGATGTTGGCTGATTTCCAAGCAGATGGCAGTTGACCTTGAGCAAAAGAGAGGGTGAAGAGAACAGAGAGAGGGTGAGATAGAGCAGCAGAGCAGGATTTTAGGACCCGTGGGCTGATGCCGTCGGGTCCAGTTGCAGAATCAGAGTCGAGGGTTGACAGAAACTTTTCCACCTTGTCAGGAGGAAAGGACACGGAGTCCAGGAGCAGCAGGGTACGACTGGGTATGGTGGGTACAGAGAGGGGTGGGTTTGGGACACAAGATTTAGAGGCAAACACAGAGTTGAGGCATTCAGCTTTTTCACGTGCGGAGTCAGCTGTGTAGCCGTTTGAGGTAAGGGAGGGGATGGAGGGGGAACAAACACCAGAAACGGATTTGACCAGACGCCACCAGGATTTGGAAGAGGGAGACAGATAAGAGAGTTCGGTCTTGAGAACAGAGAGATATTGTTTCCTGGCTCTCCTGAGGGTGGACACACACTTGTTTCGGGCTTTGTGAAAGGAAATGAGATTTCCTTCCGTTGGATTTGCTTTCCAGGAGACGAAGGCAAGTTGTTTCTGGGCAACAGCCTCACCACAAGATTCCGTGTACCATGGACGGGAGGAAGGGTATGACAACTGAAGACGAGATGGGATAAATCTGTGCATGAGAGAGAGCAATTTACTTTGGAAGAATTCCCAGGATGAGTTGATGTCAGAGGTGGTAGAGATGGGAGACCAGTCCAGATGATTGATGGCTGCTTGAAGACCGTGCCAGTTGGCCTGAGTAAAATGCCAGACTCGTCGACGCTGAGCAGGCTCCCTGAGGATGGTCAGAGAGATGTCCACTTTAACAAGGACATGATCAGATGATCCGATCGGAGCAGAAGAAGAGCAGCAGACATTTTCAGGGAAGTTAGTCATAACCAAGTCCAGAAGAGAAGATGTTCCGTTGACTGAGATCCGGGTCGGGAAATTGACAGATTGTGTCAGTCCCAGTGAGTCGCAGAAGTCCTTTGCTGAGGAGCCATGGCTGGTGAGAGAGGTACCCACACCCAGCCAATTGGCATGATGACAGTTGAAATCACCACATATGAGGAAGAGAGAGTTGGGATGAGTAGATAGAAGTTGGTCCATATCATCAGACAGCGAGATGTAGATGGAGTCATCACTGTTTGGTGGACGGTACAACACACATATGAACAAGAGGTGGGAGCGAAGGGGAAGCCGTAGCCAGAGGTATTCCTGGGGGTGAGGTGGAGAGAGTGCAGTGCAGGGCGAGTGAGGAAGAGAGTTTTTGATAAAGATAGCAACCCCGCCTCCAGGACGAGGCTCAGGTCTATCATACCGGAGGAGGGAGTAGCCCGGGAGAGATACTATGGAATCAGAGACATCATAAAGGAGGAAAGTTTCTGTTAAGCAGATCACGTCTGGTTTGACAGAAGCAACCTGTATGGAGAGATCAGTTAAGTTTGAACGAAGGCCCCGGATGTTTGAGGTCCATACCGTTAATGAAGAGGAAGGGGGAGCATCAGATACAGAACAGGGGGGAGGAGGGGTAGGGTAAGATGTGGAAGAGGTGGAAGAGGTAGGGAGAGCTGTTGAAGGTGTGTCAGAGATTTCAGAATAGCTCGGAGAAAGGGAAGGATGGGGCGGACAAAAGGTTTGATGGTGATTGGGTGAGCCACAATGAGGTGTTATTTGAGGAGGGGGAAGAGCGAGGCAGAAGGTTGGGGGAGATGGAGGTGAGAGTTTGAAGGGGGAAGAAGCGGGGAGGACGCTTTGAGGAGGGGGAGTGAGAGGGGGGAAATTGAGAAGCAATGAGGGTGGGGAGATTTGAAGGGGAGGGGTGAGGGGGGAGTTTGGGAGGGAAGGGACAAGGGGAGGGATTTGAAAGGGATGGGATATGGGGGAGATTTGGAGGGGAGGGGTGAGGCAGGAGTCTAGGAGGGGAGGGGCGAGGGGGCGTCTTGGCGGGGAGGGGTGAGGGGGTAGTTTAGGAGGGAGGGGGCAAGGGGGGAGATTTGAAAGGGATGGGTGATGGGGAAGATTTGGAGGGGAGGGGTGATGGGGAAGATTTGGAGGGGAGGGGTTATGGGGAAGATTTGGAGGGGAGGGGTGAGATTGGATTTTTGAAAGTGTACGATTTATGGGAAACGAACATTTATTGCAAAATGAGTTTCTTGTGACCTTCGAGTTAAAAATACGTTTAAGGACGCTGGATGGAGGATGGAGTGCAGGAGAGTTTAGGGAATGTAGAAAAAAGGCACTATAGGAGATGGATATTTTTTTTGGGATGAATTGATTTGGTGAGCAAGTCGAAAGCAGCCTTTTAAAGAAGAAGAAGAAAAAGGTGTTATAAAATATGACGGAATACATAACTTGAGGGGAAAGTGTAAACATTGAAGGTTAATGAGTGAAAACTATCTGGGGAAATGGGGGAGAAACACGTGGTCGAAGAACGAACGAACGAATAAGAATGAATAAACGAATGAGAACAGAGAAGGAAATGTTTTTTTTTTTTTTTTTTTTTTTTTTTTTTTGAGTTGAGATTTACACAAGGAACTAGGAAGTAGGCTATGGGTGAAAAGCCTGGGAATACAGAGAACGAAAGTTATTGGATCACAAACGACGGACCACTGAGAGAAAAACAAAGCCTCAAGGTTGTACAGTGCACACTGTACAAGGCCTTGCTCGCGACACGGCAAACAGACGATCAATTTATGAAAGATAAACACCGAGAAACAACCAAAGTTGCACACAATAACTTCACACACCGAAAGATAAATACAGTTTCGACAAAATACAATTGTGAACAGACTTAACTTCGAAAAACGTGGAGACCGTGTGGAGCTTCGAAAATCCCTGCCGCCGTCTCCAAGATCTCGCGAGATCTTTCCGAGATCTTTGTCTCCCACATGAGGACCTGTGCGCCACTGGGCGCCGAGGCGAGCGTGCGTGTGTCCGCCATTGTGCGCCCGGAACTCCCAGAACCAGCTGTCTGCATCGATGCACCACATTATGGACCACATGTCTGTGGCCGAGCACCACTGATGGACCCCATGCGTTGGGGCATGGCCCCTCTGCTGGAACCGGCCATGAGGGCCCGAAATCTTGCTGGCGGACCTTGGCCACAGGGCACCGATGCCCCACAGGTGAACCATACATAGTCGCCCCTTGTGGGCCATAAATAAAAAGAAATGGACACGTTGGGTGTATTTTATTTTGATACAAATAGGCCGCCAGCAAAGAAGATGACAACATCAGGAAGAAATAATAATAGCCAGCAGAGGGAGCCGAAGAGCAAGAGACCACAAGCAGGGTTAGGGGTTGTTTGGTTATTTTTATTATTGAACAATGATGACTGTGCACCGATTGGTGCTTGAGGGTGTTTTGGTGCGTTTATGGGTGCTTTCATGGTGCATCGATGCAGAGCAGACTGTCTCCCCCCCCAGAAAGAACAATCACAGGTCCTGGGTTGCGTTTTGTAAATAAAGTAACGTCATTGTAAATAATGCTCCCCACCGTCAGTGTATAGTTTGAAGACCATTCCGCAATTCGGTTAGCTGTGGGCGTGAGTCTGTTAGGTAGGGTGCAATGGAGCAGCGGGACATATTTATTTATGTTTTAAAACTGTCGCACTCAGGGTCAGGTTAAAAGTAGAGGGAACTACACCTACGTGTCACACTAAGTTAAAGTTATAGGCCCGGGACGTGCCTAAGAGGAGGAGGGTGCAGTGTTGCGGATATGAGGATTGAGTTTTTTTAATTGTGTTGTATTGTAGTAAATTGTTGTGAATTATTGCTTAAGTCTGGACTCTCCTGCCTCCAGTGTTGTGTAAAGGTCAAAGGACGCTCCGGTAGTTAATTCCATAAAGCATACATTGAAGGACACTATAATACCCTTGTTCAGTAGCTTATATCCTTATTATGTGTGTTTGGGTAAGGCTGTGTCTCCCATTCATTTAAATACTCCATTGCACCAAGTGAAATAAGAATAGATCCCCTTTCATTTCATTTCAATGGCCAACTGCATTTTGGGCGGTTTTCTTCAACCACCATTGAACATGTGCTCGGGTCGGGGAAGAAAGGCGTGCCCGCCCGTCGTCATCAAGGGCGGAGGCAGAGGGTCGCGTGACCAACCAGGGCCGAGGTGAGCACACCAATGGGCGTGTCCTGAAGGCCGGCGGCTTGATCGCCGGAGGCGCTATAAAAGCGCGCGCGCAAGGTACTGCGTAAGAAGATTCAGATGAGCTTTGAAGAGAGAGAAGGTTTGAGGTCAATTACAAGCAGTTGCGCCGGAGACGGCAGACATGCCCTGAGGTGAGCCAGAGAAGCAGCTTTGGCTCCACAAGCAGCATTGACTCCACCAGGCAGCTTCAACCCGTTACCCCGCGGGAACCAGATGGCGGTGGCATCGGTGGCCGTCGAGGTCCAGCCGACGTCCCGTGCGCGATCAAGCCCGAACCATCTGCCCCAGCTGAACCTTCCCATTCCTCCTTCCAGCATTCATTCCTGCCATTCCATCCTTCTTGTGTACGAGAGTTTGTTCTGTTTGTTCTGTCCTGGGTATTTAATTAAGTTTGTATAAGCTAGTATTTTCACTCTGTCACCTGCTTTTTCCATGTTCCCTGTAAATAACTTTGACTGCTCCTTTTGCTTGTGTGTGTAAATAATAAACCCCGTTACTCTTCTGTACGTCTTCTTCTTCCTCTTTACATTCGGTCGCTTTAGAGGTTTCCAAATTGAATATCTGTGGCGCGATCCAGCCAACGTTCGGGAATCGGGTTTAGTTGGGGAAAACTGTTCGGCCGCGGTGCCTCCGCTCGGCAAACCAACATCCTTAACTGCGGACCGTAACAATATATATATATATATTGTTACGTTTGTAGGGGGTAGGCCATGATTACTTTGGTCCAGGTAGATTTGTATAGGTAGGTGCTCCGAATGTCATGTAGAAACCTTGATGTAATAAGTCCTTGTTTAGTCTGTGTGTTCGGATTAAGCTTGTATATTCATCCGGGGGCGGAGCATGTTATTTAGCTCAGGGATTATGTTAATTAATTCTTGTATGTTGTTCCCTCTGTAATTTATCCCCATGTCCCTTATGGCACCGCATTAGACACTAGTTAAAATCGCCCATTAACTTCACTAATTAATAATAAAACCACCGGAAGCTAGGCATGAACAATACCGCTGGCGCCACAGCCGCTATATCACCGCAAGGACAGGCAGGCCGAAGGCCACGCCCTAGAGAGCCATGATTGGTCAGGACATTGAGTGACAGAGAGGATGGAAAAGATGGGACTGGCTGATTGGTGAAGAGGACGGATGACATCAGAGCGGTGCAGATAAAATACTAGCGCGGCAGACATTTTCTCTCTTGTGTCAGGACTTTGGTGGAGACAGTTGTGCGCCAACGATACTCCCCCTTTTTTCACGTTCTGGACCTCGGTGCGGGCGACAGTGTTCTGAGACCTTGCTGGGGATTGTGAGGAGGCCGAGTTGTGAACCAAGAGCTGGAAACGAGTATCTGCGCAACAACTCCTATTCACTTCGCTCTCGATGAGGCCATGAGTGAGAGAGCGCTCGGTGAGGGCTATCAGCGTGCGAACGAGTGGGCTGTGGCCTTCTTCCCGTCAAGAATGGAGCCAGGTCCGGACTGCGCGCTCGGGGCCGACAATTCTTGACGACACCCCCCACCAGTGATCAGAGCTAACTGCACAAAATAACCACACACAGTTATTTTAAATATCGTTATTTTTCCATGTGTCTGTGTTTGGGTCTGTTGCGGGAGCGCTCCATATAGGAAATTTAGTTTCGCCGTGTTTTCTTTTGTACCAGAATTTCTTTGAATACACCTGCTATTTATGTACATTTTAAATCCGTTTTCCTTTGAGTTATTTTTTGCAGGTTTGAGGACTGCCGGTGGGATCCGTGCAGCTAAGTGCTCTTCAGCATCCTCCTCCTTCTCCCCTCCCCCCCCCCCCGAATCCACTCATCAGAAGGGGTGTCAGCATACTTTTCGTCATTGGTCATTTAGTGTATAATATATATACTGTATATAGATACAGTGCGTATCAAAAAAAAGGTAATCCGAATGCAAGGGCTTAATATGCAAAGGTTATTTAGTTTGACAATTTACATGTGGTTTACCAATTATGAGGAGATCCTCAGCTTTCCATTGATGCCTTTCATGCATCATTGCTGTCACACATGACCGAGTACATGTTCATTGAAAATGACAAGTTCAAATCACATTTTTACAAGTCTGGCTAATCGGTGCAAGAAAGTTTTAAATGGACGCATTACTTGTTGACTGCCAAGTTGATTATGTAAAATTGTTAAGCTGGTCTGGTAATCGTCGGTTGTGTCATCCTTTGTTTAAGATGGGTATTTAAGATGGGCCTACAGTGTATGGGTTTAGAGACAGTCTGAGTCATTGAAAAGATGGTGCAACTTACGACTGAACAGCGGACCTTCGTGGTTACAACCTTTCACCAAACTGGAAGTTTGCAGCGAGCTTGTGATGCGTTCAGAGAACGTTTCCCAGAACGGGAGCCTCCAGCAGCCAAACCCATCTGGGCGAATGTTAGAAAATACCAAGTGCATGCCACTAGCCTCAACCGCAACAAGGAGAATTCTGGTAGGTGGCGCACTGGGCGATCAAAAATGAATATTGCAGCAGTAAAGCAGCAAGTTTTGGAGCATCCTAGAGATACCAGCGCAAGATGAAATGGGACGGGATTGCCTTCGGCAACATTCAACCGAATCACAAGACTGGACCTCCACCAACATCCATATCGGATTCACATCCAGCATCAACTTACACCAGGGGATTTTGCCAGGAGGCTGGTGCTTGCCAGATGGTTGATAGCACGTTGCGAAGCAGATGTCAATTTCCTGCGGTATCTCGTTATCGGCGACAAAGCTGCTTTCGCCATGGATGGCAAGGTCAATACCCATAATGTTCTTGAATATGCACCGACAGGACAACCCCCGGAATTTAATTTTGACACCAACATGAATCGACAAAAGTGCACTGTTTGGTTGGGACTTTGTGGAAGTGGTCAGGTGATCGGACCATTTTTCTTTCAAAGGAATGTCAATGGTAACAGGTATCTGCAGATGATCAATGATGAAGTTTTACTGCAACTGGAGGAGAACTTTGAGTGACAGGTTCATGGTGTCTTCAGATATCTCTGGTGGGCCCAAGACAGCACCCGAGCACAATGTCTTATCGCTGTCCGAGATCGACTGAGGGAACTCTTTGGAGACCGAGTCATCGCCCTCAACCATGCAGTGGAATGGCCGCCAATATCACCTGACCTCACACCATGTGATTATTTCCTTTGGGGACATTTAAAGAACAAGGTGTTCGTAACTTCTCCCCGTGATCTTGACGAATTGCAGGGACGTATTCGACATGAAGTGGATGCTTTGCGCAATGACCCGGCTATGGTGAGACGAGCAGTTCAGGGCATGCTCTGCCGCTGTGAGCTTTGTGTTGAAAGGGGAGGTGGGCATGTTGAAGTTGTGGGTGCATAAAGGCCAATCATTCCTGAGAAAAGTTCACATTTGACGTTCATTTTGCACCAATTATCCTGACTTGCATCGATTAGCCAAACTTGTTAAAATGGGATTTGAACTTGTCATTTTCAATGAACATGCACTCGGTCATATGTGACAGCAATGATGCATGGAAGGTATCAATGGAAAGGTGAGGATCTCCTCTTAATTAGTAAACCACATGTAAATTGTCAAAATAAATAACCTTTGCATATTGTTATGTCGGGGGGTAAAGGAATATCTAGAGCCAGGTAGATCTGTATAGGTAGGTATTCGACTGTCGCGATAGGGAATCAACCTTGTCATAAGTTCTGTGTTTTTAGGCAGTTTGTCGGGGAAGTGTATACCTGTGAACATACAAGGATGTTCGGGTGTTAAATAATTGTAGGGACTAAGATAAACCCCTGTGTGTCAGACCTGGTAATCATTCCTTTGTCCCTTATGGCAACACACACATAGAAACACTTAGATAGGCCCTTAGTGCAACAGTAAATAATTCCCCTTGGACCTTGGAAGGTCAATGACCTTGGAAGAAGACCGGCAGGAAGCCAGGTCGGGGCACCGCCGGAATTTCGCCGCCAGCCGCACCACCAGCTGGCCTAGAAACATCGTGTGAGACGAGTTGTAAACCACGCCACAGGGCACGTGTGATTGGCGCGGAAGGCGCAAACCTCCAGCCAATCAGGGTGGGAGGCGCGAAGACACAACTGAGAAGGAGGTTGTTCATTGGAGGGAAGGCGCTAGAAGGTTCGGTGGACGGTGGGAAGCTACGAGGCGCTGGTTGGTGGCGTGCCAAGACTGACGTCAGAGGGAAGGTTACAATGGGGTGCACTGCATGACATTTTCTCTCTCTCTCTTTGCTCTCTCTCTTGGACTCTGCACGCTGGACCCCTTCATATTGGAGATCTCTCTGTGCTTGAAGCTCTTGCTCTTCTTGTCTCTGGTCTTCACTGGCTCTTCCTTCTTGCATGCTGGACCTTTGTGTTTCATGCTGGGTGACGTTGGTTCATTGTGGTGCTTGGAGTGGGATCCGGTGCTGTTGGTACTGGAACGAGGGACCTCGTGGCGTGCCGCGAAGCGAGTCGCATCGAGGCCTGGCGAAGCGTGCGAGCGAGCAGACGAAGGGTTTCTTCACGCCGGAGCTTGGAGCCGCGTTGGACGGTGGACAAGACTGCAGACAGATAAGCTCGCACCCACGAACCATTACACGACGATTTCTTTTCGTAATTCATTCCTGTGTGGCGTATTTGAAGTGAGGTGTGCGGGATCCCGATTTAGGATCATTATTGGAGTTATCATTGTGTTTCTCTGTCCCAACCTTTATTTAAAATAAACCCTTGCATTACTTTCCATTCCTTGTTAAACCCGTGTTTGTTTGAGTTCATTCCCTCTACAGGTTCGCGCTTTTGCCGCTTCTTCCTCTTCCCTTCTTTCTCCCATGCTGTGATAGCAAAATCCGTGTTTGGTCGTCGCCTCCATTAAAGCCGTTCGGTCTTCTGTGGTCCCTATTGTTAACCTTGAGGGATTCGCACGACAATATTAACCCCTTGAATTCGAATTACCTTTTTTTAAATACGCACTGTATATATATATATATTGTTGCGGTTTTGAGAGTGTACATATGACATCATTAAAGATTAAAGGTTTGCCCCCCATAGTTAGTCCACAAGAAACACATAGGCCCATTAGAATTAGTTATGTCATAGTATGTGTAAGAGTAGGCCATTTCCCTAGTGACATCTGCATTTTGTAAAGAATTAAGCTTAGGTCCTTTCATTTTGCAGCCACCCTCCAATTTCTATCTATGGGCAAACTCGATCCCGCGCCACATTTTGGCTGATCCCTACGTGTGTGGTGCTTTGGCTGCCAGCAGCATTAGCTGCCCTTTGCTCGCTCAAACTAGTCCAATGACACGAGGTAGGCCTGGAAAGAGGGAGGAGCACGAGGTCGGGGTGTGGCCGCGACAACCAGCACGTCAGAAGGCGGTGACGGTAAGAGCAACAGCCAACCAGAGCTCGGTGGGCATGGCTTGATAGGGTGTGGCAAGAAACGTCTGGTGAGTTCCAGAGGGTTCCAAGGGCGTGGCAATAAAACCCTTGGCACGAAGCCCCCTACCTCTGTTGGGTTATGTGGACTCGTGCAACAGGACTGGCTGGAGTTGAGAGATGAGAAGGGAGAGGCGCTTACGGAGAACTGGTATTGAGAGAACTGATCCGGAGCACTCGTGTGAGAACTGCATTGGGAGGACCGGCATGCACATGACAGTTCGAGCCTTGATTGAGAAGCGCGTATTGAACTGTCCGTTTATTACGTACGCAGCCCCGCAAGTGTAACCGCCAAAGCCAGCCTACCGTTCGCCCTGTGATAATCCCGTGCGCAAGAACGACACATGGAGAGCTCCTGGCCGCTGTGTTCATCTACTTCGCTGTGCGAGTTGGGGACCGGAGAGCAAGCTGCCTGGACGCCATCCCTGGACCATCGACCTGTTCGTCTGCAACCCCGTGTGAGTGTGTCTGAGTGTGACGGGCCCGTTTGTCCAGGGATAAGTTAAGACTGTTTAAGGCTGCACTGTGTATTCTTCTTCTTCTTTATTGTACAAAGTGTAAATAAATTCTGTTATTCCTTTTCTTCCCAAATTCGACCATTTGTCATTTCCTCCATTGGGTAAGCGTGGCACGATTACGCACCGCTTGGATCGGGTTTAGTCCTTGATAATGGCTCGGGTCACGGGTTCGCTACCGTTCGGCATTTCCACCAACACCTGTGATTCGGGCGGGGATTATTTCCTCGTTTCTGGACAGCGCGAGTACTTAGGTATTAGTGATTAGTCTTACGACCCTACTTCGCGCTGTCCAGGAGTGACGTCATAGGTCCCGGGTCCCGTCGGCTAGTAAAAGACAAGGGGACTAATCCCCCCCTTGGGAAAGGGGAAAGGCCGGCACTGAGATCCGCAACAATATAAACATTGCATTCAGAAAGTATTCAGACCCCTTCACTTTTTTTACATTTTGTTATGTTGCAGCCTTATGCTGAAATCGTTTAAATTCATTTTTTCCCTCATCAATCTACACTCAATACCCCATAATGACAAAGAGAAAACAGGATTTTAGAAAGTTTTGCAAATTTATTAAAAAGAAAAAAATGAAGTATCACATTGACATAAGTATTCAGACCCTTTGCTATGACACTTGAAATTTAGCTCAGGTGCCTCCCTTTTCTCTTGATCATCTTTGAGATGTTTATACACCTTGATTGGAGTCCACCTGTGGTAAATTCAATTGATTGGACATGATTTGGAAAGGCACACACCTGTCTATATAAGGTCTCACAGCTGACAATGCATATCAGAGCAAAAACCAAGCCATGAAGTCGAAGGAACTGCCTGAAGAGCTCAGAGACAGAATTGTGTCGAGGCACAGATTTGGGGAAGCCTACAAAAAAAAATTATGCTGCATTGAAGGTTCCCAAGAGCACAGTGTCCTCCATAATTCTTAAATGGAAGAAGTTTGGAACAACCAGGACTCTTCCTTGAGCTGGCCTCCTGGCCAAACTGAGCAATCGGGGGAGAAGGGCCTTGGTAATAGAGGTGACCAATAACCGGATGGTTACTCTGGCTGAGCTCCAGAGATCCTGTGTGGAGATGGGAGAAACTTCCAGAAGGACAACCATCACTGTAACACTCCACCGATCTGGGCTTTATGGCAGAGTGGCTAGATGGAAGCTTCTCCTCAGTGAAAGACACATGAAAGCCCGCTTGGAGTTTGCAAAAAAGCACCTAAAGGACTCTCAGACTGTGAGAAACAAGATTCTGGGGTCTGATGAAACCAAGATTGAACTGTTTGTCGGCCGGCATTCCCAAAAGTTTGTTTTCTATTGGCATGAGTTGCAGGGTATTTCACATATCAGGAATAAACTGCCTTGACCTTGCTTCACTGGGCCTCAGCGAAATATAAGTATTGGCATTTCTTATTGAGCGACAAGGGAGTTGCAAGAATGATTGGCTAAGATAATAGAATTATAAGAAGAATGTCTCCCTCTTGTGTATTAGTCAACCATTACCGATTGATTTTTCTTATTAACATAATCATAAAAAATGATAAGGTTCTTTTTTGATTTATCCTAATTTTGGGATGAAGGTATAATATTGAAGGAACTGCGCTCCAACGCGAGTCGAAAGAATTGACACGACCAAAGACGGAATTCGTCCGAGTTGCTTTATTGAAACAAAACAGCTCAGGTATCATCTCGGGTACTCTGAAAAGCCCGTTTATCGGGCAGCAATATATATACACATTTATGTCGGGAAGTTTGCCCGGCAAAAGCTATACCGGGCATGCCCGGGTATCAAGGGCGAGCCTTGGAAAGGCGAGTCTGGACCTGCCCGGGCGAGTTTGGCTGCGGCCTGGCAAGTCGAGGCTGGGCGTGCCCGGACGCTCTGGGCGAGCCCTGGAAAGGCGAGAGCGGGCATGCCCGGGAAAGACGAGACCGGGCGTGCCCGGGAGGTTCGGGCGTGCCCGGGAACAGTGAGTCCGGGCATGCCCGGGAGAGGCGCGTCTGGCCGTGTTCTGGCCGGTGCAAGGCGATTGTGTGCATCCAGCGGTAACCGCTACAATATCATCCATATTATAAATGAGAATACAAGATACTGAAGAAGCAGAGCTATTTGTACTTTTTTGTGTATGACAGAATAGTTGTATGAAATCTTTGATTTCATAATTACTTAGATCGTTTTGAGGTTTAAACAAACTGATAAAATCTTCTTTTTGAAGACGTGCATTAAAAACATTTGTGAGGACAGCACCCTGACCAAATTCCAAAATTCTCCCCCCACCCACAGCGGGCACTTTATTGGTGACCCAACACCCACCAACTCCCAACCTCCTCCAAGGTAGCATGACATTAGCACATGCTACCATCATATGCAGCACATGAATATGTCGGGATTCCCCCCCTGGAACTCAAGAAAGAGGCACCTTTGAAGCAGCAAGTGAGGTTTAATAATCGAGCAAACACAATTGTGGAGCACGTCTTGAAATCGCAGGGCCTTGTCACACAAGACCGTGCAAATCCAAGCCGCACTGAAAACTCAAGAAAAGACAAGTTGTTTTATAGATGGAATAACAGAAAAAACGCTGCGCTGAAGTAATGACCTCAGACAAGAGAGATTAAGTTTGAAGGCACAGATGTGTGAAAGTAAGATATTTCTCAAGCTATTTTTCCCAACAAGCTGGGCTTACAAGGCCCAGGGATGCGTTCCCATAATAAAGTTCAATGGTATTTAACTTGGCAGTAAAACATATTGAGCCAGGCACATACAAAATCAAAGGATACATATTACATCATACTCTGCTCGAGGTTAACTGGCAACTATTCCCATAACTTTCTCCCTTTAGAAGGTGTTGAAAAAACGTCTCCCAGGCTGGATCTGACCGAGCCGTAAAACAACATGTTTTGCAGTTCAATCTAGCTTTTTTGAAGCAAGCAAAAGAAAGACACAATTAAATATACAGTATATATTTCAGGTGCCCTGTGTCACGTGGTGTGCCCCCCCCCCCCCCCCCCTGCTGCTGACCGACACAAAGAAGTCACAGTCGTTTGTTTTCCAAAAATGGTAGCAACCCCATCTGCTAATGTCAAACGGAAGAACAAGTTCCGATTTTACATGTATAGAAGAATAATCTATATATATTAAAGTAGCAGCAGTTTCCTCTCTTTCCACCCATTGGTTGGACAGCTGGCCTGACTCCACCCACAACAACGTCATTAGTAGGAAGGCTCACTCCACCCACAACAACGTCATTAGTAGGAAGGCTGACTCCACCCACAACAACGTCATTAGTAAGAAGGCTGACTCCACCCACAACAACGTCATTAGTAGGAAGGCTGACTCCACCCACCGGCATTTTGATTTTCATGCAGTTCAAGCTCAACATATCGTCGAACAATGGAACCTGTCATATTCACAATCACCATGCCCTACCTTTACATTACTAAAGCAAAAACTTCCGGGAGTATGCGAGTCACCGCTTCCTTGCCTATACACCGCCCAACTAAGTGTGTTTTCCGTGGAACGGCAAGTATATATTCCAAAGGTAAAACTGCTGCAATTAATTTCTTGTGAAATTCACTCCATATTATCCTTGGGAAGTTGTGGAACTTCAGTGACTGACCAAACCATAAAGCTCTCTGATAAAAGGTGGCCATTTTACATTCAGGCTGAAGGAGCTGGGCTCCAACGCGAGTTGAAAGAATTGACGCGACCAAAGATGGAAATTCGTCCGAGTAGGTTTAATAAATGTATCACACTCGGGTACTCTCCAAAAGCCCGTTTATCGGGCAGCAATATATATACACATTTATGTCGGGAAGTTTGCCCGGCAAAAGCTATACCGGGCATGCCCGGGTGTCAAGGGCGAGCCTTGGAAAGGCGAGTCTGGACCTGCCCGGGCGTGTTTGGCTGCGGCCTGGCAAGTCGAGGCTGGGCGTGCCCGGGCGCTCTGGACGAGCACTGGAAAGGCGATAGCGGGCATGCCCGGACGCTCTGGGCGAGCCCTGGAAAGGCGATAGCGGGCATGCCCGGACGCTCTGGGCGAGCCCTGGAAAGGCGATAGCAGGCATGCCTGGACGCTCTGGGCGAGCCCTGGAAAGGCGATAGCGGGCATGCCCGGACGCTCTGGGCGAGCCCTGGAAAGGCGAGAGCGGGCGTGCCCGGGAGGTTCGGGCGTGCCCGGGAACAGTGAGTCCGGGCATGCCCGGGAGAGGCGCGTCTGGCTGTGTTCTGGCCGGTGCAAGGCGATTGTGTGCATCCAGCGGTAACCGCTACAAGGCCATGAATTTTCATTACTACTCGCATTAATAGCTGTATCATTTTGTTCTCTTTTTACTTCATAGTATATTGATACTTCCACGATCATTTACCTCGATTTATAAACAAGAGCACTTTTGTAAGTTGACCTTGATTCATAAAAGTGTTACTCAGCAGATTAGCGGACAAAAAGCTTCCAAGCTTCCAAGCTTCAAGTCTTGCAATTATTTTATCTTTCTGAAAATGTAATTATCAATTGTCACAAATATTTCCCTGTGGATCGGTGAATAATTCCATGGGACCGGGAACAAAGTAATGTACAGACTTGGCATTTAAAGTGGAATTTTTTTTTTGTGGGGGTGAACTTACTTTTCAAGATGACTTAGAACCAAAAGTTCATTGGAATTATGTTGAAATTATTCTAGATTTTGTTAATGTGAGCTTTAAAAGAAACAAAAACCACATTTGACATTTCGAAGCAAATAAATTGATCCTTGAAAGTGATGTAAACTGATATCGAACTCAATTCACGGACAGTACTGTTAAACTTCTGTGCGTTTTCGAGAAGTATCTCTTTATTTTGCACATTAGCCAAAAAATTTTTTCAACAAAAACAAAAGTTAAATTACGACTGGGATTACGGACAGTAAAATTACAGTTCAGTACTTCGTGTAACCCGCACGAGAATTCAGGAGAGCACGTACACGTTGAGGCATGCTGTTCATGAGATTTGCCAAGGTTTGGACAGGAATCGCTTGCCATGCAGTTACAATAGCCTGCTGCAATTCACGCACAGAGGCAGACTGCTGGTCCAAGTGGTCGATTTGACGCGTTAATTCTGCCCACAAGTTCTCTATCGGATTCATATCCGGGGACATGGCAGGCCACTCCATATGCTCTACACCACGTTCAGCAAGAAAGTGTTGGATCATGCGAGCACGATGAGGCCGTGCATTGTCATCTTGGAAGACAAAGTTTCCTCGAAAGGCTGCACGAGCAAATGGAAGCAATGTTTCTTCCAGAATGACCCTGTGCTTGAACTGGTTCAGGTTTCCATTCAGAACAACCAGGTCAGTTTTGCCCCCTGCATGAAAAGCAGCCCAAACGGTCACCCCACCACCTCCAGCCTGGACTCTTGGCACTATACAATCTTCGTTGTGGGCTTCATGCATTTGTCTGCGCACTCGGACGCTGCCAACTTGACGATAGACCAGAAATCTAGACTCGTCACTGAAGGTCACGTGATTCCAGTGTCCTGGCTGCCATTGACGGTGCTCTCTGGCCCACTGCAATCGGCGCTGGCTGTGTTGTCTGGTCAGGCGTGGCTTTCTCAGGGGACGACGGGCACGATAGCCTCCTTGAACCAGTCGTTGGTTGACTAGCCTTCTGGATACAGGCACATTTGTCAGTTGCTGCCACTCAGCCCGAAGCCGATTAGCTGACTTGGTACGGCCATTGCAGACTAACCGGTGCAGCTGGGGATCATCCCTCCTTGTGGTTCTGCGGGGAAGTCCTGACCTCGGTATTGGAGTAGGGACACCCCTCTGAGCATTTCGTTTCAGGATCCTTGACACCTGACCTTGAGTGATGCCCTACTGCCGAGCAATAGCACGCTGTTTCATGCCGGAATTTCGTAAAGCCACCACTAAATGACAAACAGCATTGTCGAGTTGACGGACCATCTCCAGGGGAAGCGGCAATAACTTTTGTAGACGTGCAGCAGTTGTTTTCCACTAATACAGAACGCAACAACCCTTATATACCCGATTGTGAAGCCAATCGTCAAATGTACCTGTCCGTACATTTTGTCATGCCACCTGTGATATAATCCTGTTATTGACTTCTTGCTGCGAAAGACAATCAGTGACATGGTTCTTTCAACAAAGACATCACCGAAGGGTAAAATAAACTCACCAGATTGATATACTGAGTTCAGAAAGTAAACCCAAGTCAAGAAAAAAAAATATTCCATATTAAATGCCAAGTCTGTAGATGGTGAATATTAAGATACGACCACAAAATTGAGAGGGAAAAGAAAACATGGAATAAGAAAAAGAACCACCTTTGGAGGCCATTTTTACCCCGCAGAGCAGGGGTTGGCCTTTTTCAGGCACCATGGTCCCCTTTTTGAAGCAATGTTTTATGGCCGGATGCCCTTCCTGCTGCCAACCCTGTTTGTCACCTCTTGTGACACACAGGGAATTTCCAGTGAACTGGTACTCAATTTGCCGACCTTGGAGGGATGACAGGCAGAGTCAACCCCTCTGGTGTTGCTTTGGCGATTGACTGGGATTCAGAACCCAGGATCTCAAGATCCCAAGCCGGCACCTTAACCGCTAAGCCAACACCAGGCTCTGGAAAAAGAAGACATGGGAAGAACAGAAATGCAAAAATCAATGATTTTGTGAACAATTGCTAAGTGGGGTATCTTGGTCAATATAGATGGTGGAGAGTTATTGCTGCAGGTTTTTGCAATCCATTGTGAACATAGACCACTGCACTTTTGGGTGGTGATACCATAGCATGGGAATGGAGACTTAGGAATATATATTCTCACTCATTGTAGATTGAACAAGTCATTGGGGTTACAAAAAACTGACAACAGACTGATGGACAGCCGGACGGACAACCCAAAAACACAATGGCTCTGACTGCGGAGGCATTAAAAGGTCAAATATTTATAACTTGAGATTTCATGAAATATTGCGAGTATCATTCCCAGATCTTTATGAACATCCATGATGTATAGAAAATGGCGAGGGTATGAAAAGATCACAAAAAATTGTGTGTTTTCCAAAGATACACAAAATGAAGTAGGTATTTCACGATATACTCTCTGACAGGAACAGCCAGCAACTTTCTTTGAAGGTTCACAATGCGAAACATTTGCTAATGAGTTTACATTGTGTTTGTGTGCTTCCCCTTCTCACCCCATCTTGTTTTCCGCTCCCTCTTTTTGTGCGTTTTGTTTGTCTGGTTGATTTGTTTGTGAAGTAAATGTTAGCTCTTTCACGAGCCTCGATTCAGTATACAAAAAAATATATAAAAAATTCCACTGAGCATTCCAAGAACAAATAATAAGTTTGTCAATGACGAGAGTAATGAGGTCCTAAAAGCACAGGGAATACCTTTGAAACATTTGTGAAACCTCTGTGAGCATTGTACAGTGGGTATGTAAGCCATGTGCTCAGAGATGTTAATTAGCCAATCCAAACTGGACAATGTCGATTGTCTGAACTCTAAAGATTATTATTTGCAATAACAATTCATATAATATGCAGTGTTGTCTTGAGACTTAATATCCTGTTTAGTGTTATTATGTTGTCACAAGGAGGCTTCCAAGAAAAGTATTCAAACTTTGGAATTTATGGGGTAGTTATGAAAGGTGACAAAACCTTTCGACAATGAAAGTTGATAAAATCCAGATAAAGTAGTATTTTCATATCCCTGATAGTATTGGAAATAATTACATATTGTACATTAAAATATGTAGTGTATCAAATGAGCTTCTTATGAATCTGCCCCGCTCGACCTCATTTCTGTTCTGAACTTAAAGAAAAGTGAGGTCATTACATGTTAATGTAATATACACTGCACAACTCATTTGCTCCGTCTTGTCGTACCATGTCCACACTTCAGCATACTCATGTCCTTTGGGTGATGTTAATTTGAAACAGCCAACTCGAGCAGCCAATTTGAAGAGGATAGCAGCACAGTGTTTTCGAAAGATGACATTGGATCTTTAATGCTTGAAGCAAAAAAAGCAAACGGGACAGCCGGATTACCATCCCTATTCAAATGTCACCAATACCCTGCATGCAGTGCTCCCAACTGAGCACGGCAGCCTCACGGCATTGTGAAACCTCAATGGGAAGCATGCAACCAATTGCCCCATCCTGTCATTTACATTGTGAATTTATGCTAATTGACCAATAGGATTGTGGGATGGCAGTGAAACAAAAGATAGCAATTCAATGCCTCAAAGAAAAAGATGTCAAACTTGGCTTTGATGAGTAGTTTGGATGTCGAGCTGTAGATGTGTGTGTTGAGCACCAGCCCATAGCAGAGAGCAGAACTCCATTGACTTATCATGAATAAAGGCCTTGTATACGATGAATAGCTCTGACTTTACAAGGAAAGACTAGGATGTACGGAGCATGCGCAATCTGTAGCTGGCTTTGGATGCCCGCTTTGCTATTTGGTCGGTACAAGAAAGGTAATGACTGACGGTGAGGCCTATTAGTTCAACAGACTGAACCTCTTTGAGTGGACGCCAAGGAAATAGATAGCTGGATTTGTTTGACGATCACACCAAAGTGATAGGGAGAGACTGTAGGATTTCCCAGGATTGAACAGCATGTTCCATTTATCAGATCAGAGTCTAATCATTTCCAATTCAGCAGAGAGAGACACACACATGGCTGCTGTCTGCCTAACACAGGGACCAGGTACTGTCCATGTGGAGTCATCATTCTAAAATACACAATTTGGTGTCTGCCTGTTTGTCTATCTGACTGACCATGATTTTTTTTTTATGTTGGAGGCTCCAGGCACAGACTATGTAGCCCTCATCGAGGCCTGGCCTTAAATAGAAGAGAAGAAAAGTGTATGATAAAAAATGTATGATGTTTGTTTGTGAGAAAGAGATTGAAGCTCGCCCAGTAGCTGTAGTTTGAGTGAGAAAGAAAGATAATTCAGCAATCCTGACATGGAGAGTGTAGGATGGTTCCAGGCACCACTTTAACGCTCCCAAGTCTGAACGGTAGTACCACTCTGAACGGTTGCTGCCTTCAACCTACTACCTAAGGAACCGGTCCAACCGGATGAGTGTTTTTTTGGAGACACCATCTCCTTACTGGATGGCCGTTGGCTCCCAGAGGGAGCTCATCCGCCCTTTGACAGGTATTGTTTTTAGTCCTGCAGGGTGTCACAGTCACCCTCCCCACTGGCGAGCCAGTGAGCGTAGCCAGTTTAGTCGCCGACTGCCCGACCAAAGGCAGTTACTTTGGTACATTTGATACATTTGGTTGTTACTTATCTAATCTCAACAAAACTTGCCAACAGGACACTGGGTCACACGATGGACGATGGTAGCGACTTGACTTGCTCCCCTCACCAAGGAGGTGTTTTTGCTTGGATGAACTCCATGTTAAGGTGTATAGATACCTTATCATTACATTTCGTTGTACCTTATCATAAATACCTTATCACCGACCAGAAGTAAAAAAAAATTATTACCACAAACTCCAGTATTCAGTAAATTCTGTCCAATGATTGATTACCTTTTTTTAAACAGTCACTACTAGTGTTTAACACGAAACTGAAAGAAATTTGGAGGAAACCCGGTGTCCTTGAGGCATTCTATACTTATAACATCCACCACACACTAATGGAACCAAGTCATCTAAATTTGCTGGGCTTATAAGTAACGCTAGCAAGGCTGCAATGATCTTTAGATAATAAAGATGCTTAAATGAATCCTTACGCAAGAATGATGTATCCCATTGCTTGTCCTATTGTCCTAGCAATCAGAATATATGTGGACTGTACTGTATATGGATTGTTTATAACTTATACTGCATCTTGGGGCATCATCCGTGATTTCTTCCTCCCATGGCTTCAAGTGTGAGGTGTGATATTGCCTTCCCTTCCCTCCCCTCCTACCCCCGACACTTAATTGTGACCTTTATTCGATGCATATCCCTCCCCCATGCATATCCCCTATTGTTTAATACTCACCTGAAAGTAATTTGGAGAATATTGGATGTACTTACACATAGGCGGTGTATTGGCTAAGAGTCACTAGTTAATCGATATTATGTGCGAGAATCTTCCACCTCCCCTCTCTCTTTCAGCCTCAAACATTTACTCTCCCTTTTGGTTTCGAGACTTTTATCCTCCCTTTCAGCCTCGTTAGGCTTTCAGTTAGGATTTCAGCCTAACTCAGAAACGTTATGAATGGCACATTCACCAGCATATATTCAACGAAAAGGTGATGAACCCCCTTCCACTCCCCACACTCCCTTCCTCACCCCTCCCTCTCCTGCCTCACCCCCCCCCCCACCCCCAGCCCGGCAACGCCGGGTACTCCTACTAGTATTACATACAAGTAAAAAGCCCGTCAAATATGACGGATTGGAACAGTTTATTCGATGGTGCAGCCTCGTGACCATGCCAAAGTCTGAAGCCTCGGCCTAGTGGCAGGGATGCTTATATCTTCTTTATTTATTAGACATCCTACAGATGTTAATGAATACTCATTTTACTCTGTGCGCATTGCACATCAGGCTCAGCAAATTTCACCTCCCTGCACCTTGCATTTATTCGTTGTTGTTGTTTTTTTAACGCTTCTGTACACCACCATTGAGGCTCAGTTTGCAAGCCACCATCTACAATTCCAATAGAAGAGACATAATTAACCTTTTATGGAAAATGTTCTTCAAGTTTGTTATATCCACAAAAATAGACCGTAGTGAACAAACATTCGTGGTAAAAGATTGGTCTTTAAAACCTAACCGTATGAAGGGGGACAGACATCTGTACAAACACACAAACTGACATTATGTTTTATATGGTATATGACAGTGAAATATAATAAAGAATTAGATCTATATTGAATCACAAGTTTACAAGTGTAAACCTCGCACTGAATGCAATACACCACATAACAGTCACTTGTAAAGAATTTGTTATTCCCCTGGGTCTCTTGATGAGGTGATATTTTCTGATGAGGTGACACTCCACTTCAATGGCAAAGCCATCTGCCACAATGGCCGCATTTGCGGGACAGAAAAACCTCAGAAAAACCTCTGGCTACATGAAAGAGACTCACCAAATATCAATGTCTCGTTAACAGCATGGACCACAAAGAGGCAGAAGCACACAGACTGCTGCTTTCGTATCACAGACAGATTGGTGGTGTGGAAACTGTAGGAAGCACTTCAATTTATTTCAAACAAATTCACCGAGCTTCACGTTATCTTACAGACCAATTTATTGGATAAACACACACGTGCGGAGAAGGTCGCTTGTCATACACCAAGCTTGCTTCTGAACCAGCAAAGTTCAATTCTCATTATATACAAAAAGCTTCGATGTAGGTTTACCAATCTTTCAGTTATCAGTAAACCGCAGCTTCTGGTTACATCTTGGTTTCAGCTGAGTTGTCAAGGCACAGCATCTGATAGAATGCTTTGGTTGGGCTAGGCTAAGCAAAAACAAGTTTATATTGGTCAAGATATAAGTTGAAATGCACACTCAAGCATATTGGCAAATACTTCTTGCTGCTTTCAGCAAGTACAAGGGTTATTTCGTTTCACTCCTTTTAGCTAACAGATTTATTTTACAATTTTGGTTTTAAATCAAGATTTCTGAAACCACCATGCCACACTGGTATTTTCCCGTGAGCATTTATTTAATTTTTTACCCACAATTTCACCGCTTTGTTCATACAGAACAATGCACCTGGCTCCCGCATTGTTCTGTATGAACAACTCCCAGGAATTAAATTTGCCTCTAGCTAGTGCAATGCCCTCCCCCCTTCAGGACCTTTCCCAACTTACTGGCCAATGGGCACCATCGTACCGTTGTATACCCATTACCCTTGAGTATATTCATAGAGAGCTTCTGCAGGCACAGTCAGGCATTTTCATTCTGCGTCAATTTCAGGATCTGGTACTTCCTCCTCTTCTGGTTCAATGTCCTCTGTTAATTTGTTGAGCATTTGTTTATATTCTTTCATTACTGCTTGCACATGGTCCCAGAGATTCTCATCTGTCTCTTCCACACATGTGTTATTTCCATCCAATCCATGTGGATACACCATTACGGTGCCACGATTGTGTGTGACTGGTGCATGGATCCCAGGATCTTCCTGGATCTCAGCGTAGACAGGGCTGTTAGAATCACATTCATCTCGGTCACATCTCGCACCACATTCATCTCTCGCACCACCGTTAGAATCACATTCATCTCGGTCACATCTCGCACCATCATTCCTGGAACAAATTTCCTCATACACGGTCAGATTACTGCTTTGCAACAGCATATTATTACTATTATGGCCACAAGTGTCATTAGTTCTATGAACATCCAATGAAGTCTGACTTTGTCAAAATCATCAGCAGGTTGGTTCCCCAGTTTTCCAATTTTACAAGGTGTACCAAATTTGTATATTACTTTGCTACGGTAGTTGCATTTGCCTTGGACCCATCTCAACATCTCGACTACAACTAGTAAATGTCTGTACCCACAGCATAGTCGCATCCTCACAGAATCCTAGTTGTATATGTTCCAAAAATCCCATGAGCAGAAAGTGTTCTGACGAATTCACGTGAGATCCCTTTCCATGATCATATCCCTTGCAAATGCCACAAATTTTCAAAAAAAAACAAAAACACAAACATACCCAAATCTTCACACACCTTTCATGCACTTGGTGAGCCCACACCCTTACACACCTGACAGCTGTGTGGGTGATTGTAAGGACTGAGTCTCAATGAACCCACCATCTCGTGGGTTGGCCTCATGACAGTCCTCACCTGCTACTTCAATGAGCTTGTGTATGAAATGCTCACATAATGCTGATTATGCAACACAAAACATTCTGGCATTTTATTTAAAAATCCATGCAAAACTTAATTACTATTTACACTATTCCTCCCTTTGCTAGTATGATCTCCACCATGATTCATACTCGCATGCCACAATAACAAAGCTTCTTCAGCTTCTGGTTGCTATGGTCATTGATTTCGCCGGGGCAATGATTTGGTGGGGTCTAATTCCACAAACATGGACCACAAAGCATGGACCACAAAGAGGCAGAAGCAAACAGACTGCTGCTTTCGTATCACAGACAGATTTAGTGGTGTGGAAACTGTAGGAAGCACTTCAATTTATTTCAAACAAATTCACTGAGCTTCACGTTATCTTACAGACCAATTTATTGGATAAACACACACATGTGGAGAAGGTCGCTTGCCATACACCAACCTCGCTTTTGCACCAACAAAGTTCAATTCTCAAATATACAATCATGTGAAAAAGTAAGTACACCCCATGTAAAGTTTTGACTTTTTCAACATATTTCAACATACAGCTATTTAATCTTCATTTCAACAATATTGATAGATAAAGGTGATATATATAACAAATATCATGAAACATTTACATTTTGTAGTCCATTGTATAATTTAAATAAATATAAATGCAAATTTCGCATGTGGAAAAAGTAAGTACACCCTTGGCTCTAATAGGTGGTATTGCCCCCTTTGGCAGAAACAACCTCAAGTAGGCGTTTCTTATAACTGTCTACCAGTCTCTGACATCGACTGGGAGAAATTTTTGCCAACTCCTCCATGCAAAATTCTTTCAGCTGTGCGATGTTTGAGGGGTTTCTTGCATGCACAACTCGTTTCAAATCCTCCCACAACATCTCGATGGGATTTAGATCCGGGCTTTGACTTGGCCATTCCAGAACCCTCCATTTCTTTCTTTTCAGCCATTTCTTGGTGGATTTACTGGTATGTTCAGGGTCATTGTCATGTTGCAAGGTCCACCTTCGGTTGAGCTTCAACTTCCGACAGATGGCCTCACATTATCCTCAAGCACCCTCTGGTACAATGAAGAATTAATAGTGGATTCTATGATGGTGAGCTGCCCAGGCCCTGATGCAGCAACGCTGCCCCAAACCATAATATTTCCACCACCATGCTTTACAGTTGGTATCAGGTTCTTGTGGTCAAATGCTGTCTTTGGTTGTTGCCAAACATGTATTCTGGTACTGTGGCCAAATAGCTCTACCTTTGACTCATCTGTCCAGAGCACATTGTTCCAGAAGTGCTGGTCTTTGCCTAGGTGTTCATTGGCAAACTTTAGTCTTGCCCTGATGTTCTTTCTGGACAGCAAAGGTTTCCTCCTGGCACACCTCCCATGTAGATCAAATTTGTGGACCCTCTTTCTAATGGTAGACTCGTGCACTTTGACATCAACAGTGGCAAGAGCTACCTGTAGGTCCCGTAATGACATTCTGGGGTTCTTCGAGACTTCTTTCAGCATCTTGCAGTCTGCCCTCGGGCTGAAATTGCTGGGGCGGCCTGGCCTGAACAAGTTGGCAGTTGTTTGGAATCTTCTCCACTTGTAGATGATCTTCCGGACATTCGAATGATTGATTTCAAATTGTTTGGAGATCTTTTTAAATCCCTTCCCAGACTCGTAGGCATCTATAACCTTCTTTCTGAAGGCCTCAGAGAGCTCTTTTGATCTAGGCATGGTGACGCCGCACACTTCAACAACAAAGAGCAAACCAAACTAAATGTCTGAGGTTTAAATAAGACAGGTTCCTCCAAGATCTTCTCTGTCGATCATCTAACGATCATTTGCACCTGAGCTGGTGCACCTGATTCTAATTTTAGGTATTTGAAGTGGTGATAAATGTAGGGGTGTACTTACTTTTTCCACATGCGAAATTTGCATTAATGTTTATTTAAGTTATACAATGGACTACAAAATGTAAATGTTTCATGATATTTGTTATATTATATCACCTTTATCTATCAATATTGTTGAAATGAAGATCAAATAGCTGTATGTTGAAATATGTTGAAAAAGTCAAAACTTTACATGGGGTGTACTTACTTTTTCACGTGACTGTATATACAAAAAGCTTCGATGTAGGTTTACCAATCTTTCAGTTATCAGAAAACCACAGCTTCTGGTTCCATTTTGGTTTCATCTGAGTAGTCAAGGCTCAGCATCTGATAGAATATTTTCGTTGGGCTAGGCTAAGCCAAAACAAGTTTATCTTGATCAAGATATAAGTTGAAATGCACACTCAAGCATATTGGTAAACACTTATTGCTGCTTTCAGCAGGTACAAGGGTTATTTCGTTTCACTCCTTTAAGCTAACAGATTTATTTTACACTTTTAGTTTTAAATCAAGATTTCTGAAACCACCATGCCACGCTGGTATTTTCCCATGTGCATTTATTTAATTTGTTACCCACAGTGGCTTCTCTGTTTTCTATTGCCCCTCATAAGGTCTTGCTTCTTTTGCTCTTTCATCTAAGCACCTCCACATTCCCTTCAGTTTGCAAGCATTCTTTCACCAACGCCTTCCTTGTAAAATCCTAAATTCCAGGCTCATTGCTCACCACCCCTCCATGACTCCTCTATTGTCCCACTTGTGGTACCTACTTCCTCAGGTTGTTCAATCCCACTGTTCTCTTCAGGGCTTGAATTGTTGGCAGTGCACCACCACCTCAGATCATTAACACTCCACCTCTTCCCCTTCGCTCCATGTACTTGCAGGTTGCAAAGTTTCTGTCTCTCTCTTCTGTCCTTCTGTTCAGAAAATCCCCTTGGGTTCGTGTGTTGTCCTGTCCTACTATCCCACTGTCAGCTTGTTACCTTATACCCTCTGCCACATTTCCCTTTCTTTGGCCGACACTTTGTGTATGTACACACACACACACACACACACACACACACACACACACACACACACACACACACACACACATACCCACACACACACACACACACACACACACACACACACACACTGAAACTAACCACCATGCTTCATTCTGATATCTTTCAATCTAATTTTCTAACTCGTTAAAATAATTTCCAGTTTCTGTTGAACAACTTCATGAATTATATTTGGGATCTAAATAATGTGGTTTGGATGAGGAAATAGTTTTAACATTGCCCAATGAAAAGTAGTCCAACAGAAACAGGTCAGCCGAACAAGGTGGACAATCGATTGGTCCACATCTACCGATCCATGTGTCTGGGAAGACTTCTTTCAAGAACGACCGCACATTCGAAATTTAGTGGCAGGAAGGGCCATATTGCTCGAAGAAGCTGCTAAAAGATTTTATAACCTTGGTTCAAGGACAAAAAAATCGGATTACGGGTCCTGAATCTCACGTGGATCAGGAGCAAGTCAATGACGTCATAAATTTTGCTGCTGATGCAACGCCCCTGTAGGTTAGGGCAGGATTTTTTTTAGCGTTTTAGGCCTGTTTAAATCCGTCGATGAGTACAGATTTTGATGCAGTTAATGCTCCTTCGTTAGGCATCAGATATGCAGCTTGTGGCCAAGTTTCATCAAAACCGTGTGTTTGGTTCAAGCCATAATGACTGAAGTGTTTGTGGACCTACTTACAGACTTAGCTGCGGACACTGCTCAATCGCATAAGCTTACCGGACTAAAGTCCAGGTTAACTAATAATTCTATAATATCGCAAAGTAACATTCATTGTTGAGTGTTGCTTCTTCTAAAGAGAAAGGACATGATGGGAATGTCATCCTTTCTCTAACACAATGCCAGAGAAGGATGATGCAGGACTTCCTAAGAACTTACGAGACATTGATTTTCGGTGAATCTTTCATGTAGGCAGATTTGCTGATGGTTTTCTGTCCCGCAATTGTGGGAATTGTAGCAGATGGCTTTGCACCTGATGTGGAATGTCACCTCATCAGAAAATGTCACCTCATCAAGAAACCCAGGGGAATTGAGAATGTTTTTTAAAAACTGTTGACAGATATCTAAGCTTGCATTGGTAGTCATCTACCTGCAGCATTTAACCACCTGAATCTTGTAAGCACATTCAGACAATTACACTTTGAGAATTTTGTACATGGTTGATTGTGAGATGCTTAGTTCAGCAGATGAGCGTAGCAATGACTTCCGTGGACTCCTTTCAAATGCTTCCTAGATGACAGCCTCAGACGTATCGCTGATTTGAGACTTTCCATCTCAAGATCCGTCATTCACTGACCCAGTTCCTTTGGAATTTTTCATCCAACTGTTAATTGAGTTCCTATGTGGTGCATCTTTCCTGTAATCTATATAATAATAGCGTAAGGACTCGACTTTGTTATCCCTTTTACGCCGCACCCAGTGACCCGATGCCCACGGCACTAATGGATTTACGATCTACGAACCGCGCTCTTTGTTTATCACGTACAGCCATACTCGAAAAATCTGAATTAGCCGACGTTGGGGCCCAAAAGCATCCGATTAACCGCCGATACGACGCCATCTTATTGGCGTCTGCTGGGTGAAGGCGAAGCAAGCCGTCCGCTGATTGGACAGGCGACGGCGAAAGCAAGCTGTCCACTGAGTGGACAATCCAGAGCATGCATTTGTGCCGGTGTCGTCGATCGCGGTGTACGCTAACCTCATCAGGTGGGTTTACCATAATTTCTTCCATATACTGTGATTACAAACGAAGTGAAACCGATCAGCAGCCCATCAGTATTAGTCAGGTTCACTATGTTTTTTCATTCAAAATCATGGTAGATTAGCAAACCTATACATTTTTGGAAACGTTATTACATGGAAAATCTGAAAATCAATGTTTACATTTGCCAATTCCGACCAATTTGATTCGACCAATTCGACCAATTCGACCAATCGACCAATTCCATTCGACCAATTCGACCATTCGACCAATCGCTTTGATCGACCATTCGACCATTCGACCAATTCGATCGATTCGATTCGATTCGATTCATCGAATTCGATTCGATCGACCATTCGACCAATTCGATTTGCCAATCAATTTGACCGACCCTTGCTTGTGTGGAACGGACTGTGAAAACGATGCGGACTATATTGTCGGATACGACACACAGGACAGTGATGACGAACTCTAAATGGCATATTCTGTAATCGTGTATGTTTGATGCCATTGACTGCCTGTGTATATTTTGTCATTGACTGCCTGTGTAGATGTGAAGTTATACTGACTGCATGTGTATATATGATTTTGCTGACTGCCTGTGTATGTTTGGTGATATGAATTATTGTGACACATTTTGATGTTATTAACTGCCTGTACAAAATGATAACATGTATTTGATTATGCAACTTATCGCGAATATAAAGACAGTATTTTGCAATTCAAAACCTTTGATTCGTGTCTTACCATTCCCCATAGCACTAATTTGATACTTTCATTGGATTCCTTGTCCCTGAAAATATAGGTTTAGTATATTTTAAAAAGTTTTTAGGGTAATTAGAGGCAGAAATAGAACAAAATATGTATTTTACAGTGACCATTTTGAAAATCCAAAATGGCCGCCATACAGGTATCTCTCCAAATGTAAACATTGATTTTTAGTTTCCTTATGCTATAATCTTTCCAAAAATGTATAGGTTTGCTAATCTACCATGATTTTGAACGAAATATAATTTATTGACATAGTGAACCTGACTATATCATATAAAGCAATAAATACCAAGGCTTCAGCTTCTGAAAGCTTAAAACAAAGTGTACTTCGCCGAGTGACGAAAAGTAGGCGTAGGTCTAGGCCCTACCTATCCAGTTGTTGTGTTTCCCTTGTGGCCATGATCTCAACAAATGGCATAGGCCATGTGGCGTAGGGTAGGTCATGATCAGCCCCCCCCCCCCCCCTTTCGTTTCACCAACTCCTGCATCTGCCACCGTTCATGATTATCAAAGTAGGCTTTACCCTGGTCACGATAAGGTAGAAATCAGTGAGTTGTATACGAAGAGATAAAAGGATAGCATTGACTTCGAGACGGTACGTGATAGTTGGCTGCGGCTGGCTGAAGCCACCTTTTTTTTTTTGAAGTGCCATGGATGCTGATGGACATAATAAAGGTATCGGCTGATCTCTCATCGTAATATTACCCGATGGAAATGAACTGTTTCTTTGTTTGTCATTTCCTGTGCAATAATGTCAAATTGATAAGTCAGACATCCTTTTCTATTGACAGCTGCTCACATCCTCCCTTCCGTGGATGTTCCACGGGTTTCGGCGAGTCAATAATGAATTCTCTTCTCACAGCTGTTATGGCCTTCTGTTCTGTGAGCCAAAACCACAGTTAACCTTTTCTTCTACTGCCACCATTTCCCATCAGTTTAGGCATGTGAAATGAAATGAAAAGATATTAACACAACGTCAACAAAACTTTATGAATTATGTTTCATATGGCAATTGTACACCGCTCCTTTCCTATGCCATCTCCAGGCATTGCAAAACGTCATTCCCGGGCACCGAAGGGGGCTCGGCAGTGACGCACGCTGAAAGGGAGTACTCAGTTTTCACTCTGGTTGTTTGTTGTACACCGCACCTTTCCTATGCCATCTCCAGGCATTGCAAATCGTCATTGCTGGGCACCGAAGGGGGCTCGGCAGTGATGCACGCTGAAAGGGAGTACTCAGTTTTCACTCTGGTTGTTTGTTGTACACCGCACCTTTCCTATGCCATCTCCAGGCATTGCAAATCGTCATTGCTGGGCACCGAAGGGGGCTCGGCAGTGATGCACGCTGAAAGGGAGTACTCAGTTTTCACTCTGGTTGTTTGTTGTACACCGCACCTTTCCTATGCCATCTCCAGGCATTGCAAATCGTCATTCCCGGGCACCGAAAGGGGCTCGGCAGTGACGCACGCTGAAAGGGAGTACTCAGTTTTCACTCTGTTTGTTTGTTTGTTTGTTTTCTTTTTTGGTTGTCCGGGCGATATCTCAGCCATCCTTTGAGCTAGGAAGCTGAAATTTCGGCACAATAGTGAGCAAGTCCTTTTTCAAAAACAGTATTTTTTGTTTTTTGATTAATCAATTAATTGAGGAGTTATTTAATTATTAGCGATTAATTAAGTACTTATTTAATTAATCAAATTTCCTTTCTCTTCTGACCATTAACTCAGGCACCTTTTGAGTTAGGAAGCTGATATTTGGACATGCCAATGACCAGGTGATTTGGCTGCAAAGACTATTTTTGATTTATTAATGAATCAATTAATCGATTAATTATTTAATTATTCGATTAATGACAATTTTTTTTTTTTTTTTTTTTTACTTACAGATTCTGATGAAATGGTGGTGGTTTATGTGTTCTCTGACCGAATTGATTAATAATTTAATTTTTTTATGTCTATTATTTATTTATTTTCATTATTAATCATTTATTTATCTTCTTTCTCATTTGGCCAATATCTCAGGCACCTTTTGAGCTCAGAAGCTAATATTTGGACATGAGTGACCAAGTGATGTGGCTATCAAGGATATTTTTGATTTCTTGATTTATCAATTAATCAATGAATCGATTAATTATTTAATTATTCGATTAATTACTAAAAAAAAAAAAACAATTCCAGTTACAGATTCTGATGAAATGGTGGTGGTTTATGTGTTCTGTGACCGAATTTATTGATAATTTAATTTTTTAATGATTATTATTGATTTATTTTCATTATTAATCATTTATTTATCTTCTTTCTCATTTGGCCAATATCTCAGGCACCTTTTGAGCTCAGAAGCTAATATTTGGACATGAGTGACCAAGTGATGTGGCTATCAAGGATATTTTTGATTTCTTGATTAATCAATTAATCAATGAATCGATTAATTATTTAATTATTCGATTAATTACTAAAAAAAAAAAAAAAATTCCAGTTACAGATTCTGATGAAATGGTGGTGGTTTATGTGTTCTGTGACCGAATTTATTGATAATTTAATTTTTTAATGATTATTATTGATTTATTTTCATTATTAATCATTTATTTATTTTCTTTCTCATTTGGCCAATATCTCAGGCACCTTTTGAGCTGGGAAGCTAATATTTGGACATGACAGTGACCAAGTGATGTGGCTATCAAGGATATTTTTGATTTATTGATTAATCATTTAATCGATTAATTATTTATTGGTGAATCAATTAATTATTTAATTTTTTATTAATGACTTATTTAATTAAATTTCTAAAAGATACATCTTCGGATGAAGCACGAGTGGTTTAGTTATGCTATTAGCCAATTGATTAAGAAAATAATAGGTGATAATCTTTTATTGATTTTAATTATACAATTAATCAATGAATTAGCATGCACCTCTCCCTCCCAAAGCATCCTCTATGAGCTGCACTGCGGTATTGCCGGGCGCCAGAGGCGCCAGGGCAATGCCGCGCTGCAGGATATTTAATTATTTGGCATGGGGCGGTGTACTTTGAATGTATCTGTACTTGTTTGTTTGTTTCTTTGTTTGTCCGGGCGATATCTCAGCCATCCTTTGAGCTAGGAAGCTGAAATTTCGGCACAGTAGTGAGCAAGTGCTTTCTCAAAAAGGTTATTTTTTGTTTTTTGAATAATCAATTAATTGAGGAGTTATTTAATTATTAGCGATTAATTAAGTACTTATTTAATTAATCAAATTTCCTTTCTCTTCTGAGCATTAACTCAGGCACCTTTTGAGTTAGGAAGCTGATATTTGGACATGCCAATGACCAGGTGATTTGGCTGCAAAGGATATTTTTGATTTATTAATTAATCAATTAATCAATTAATCGATTAATTATTTAATTATTCGATTAATGACTAAAAAATTTTTTTTTTAAGTTACAGATTCTGATGAAATGGTGGTGGTGTATGTGTTCTCTGACCGAATTGATTAATAATTTAATTTGTTTATGATTATTATTTATTTATTTTCATTATTAATCATTTATTTATTTTCTTTCTCATTTGGCCAATATCTCAGGCACCTTTTGAGCTGGGAAGCTAATATTTGGACATAACAGTGACCAAGTGATGTGGCTATCAAGGATATTTTTGATTTATTGATTAATCATTTAATCAATTAATTTTTTTATTTTTTAATAATGACATTTAATTAAATTTCTAAAAGATACATCTTCGGATGAAGCACTAGTGGTTTAGTTATGCTATTAGCCAATTGATTATGAAAATATTTTGTGATAATCTTTTATTGATTTTAATTATACAATTAATCAATCAATTAGAGTACACCTCTCCCTCCCAATGCAGCCTCTATGAGCCCGGCGCCCCGGCAATGCCACGCTGTAGGATATTTAATTATTTGGCATGGGGCGATGTACTTTGAATGTATCTGTACTTGTTTTCTTGTTTGTCCCGGTGATATCTCAGTCATCCTTTCAGCGAGGATGCTGAAATTTCGGCACAATAGTGAGCAAGTACTTTGTCAAAAACTGTATTTTTTGTTTTTTGATTAATCAATTAATTGATGAGTTATTTAATTATTAGCAATGGATTAAGTACTTATACATTTCCTTTCTCTTCTGGCCATTATCTCAGGCACCTTTTGAGTTAGGAAGCTGATATTTTGACATGACAGTGACCAGGTGATTTGTCTGTAAAAGGTATTTTTGATTTATTGATTAATCAATTAATCGATTAATTATTTATTGATTAATAAATTAATTATTTAATTTTTTTCTTAATGACTTATTTAATTAAATTTCTAAAAATTACATCCTCGGATGAAGCACTAGTCGTTTAGTTATTCCATGAGCCAATTGATTAAGAAAATATTTTATGACAATCTTTTATTGATTTTAATTATGCAATTAATCAATCAAATATTGTGCACCTGTCCCTCCAAATACAGTCTCTGTGAGCTGCATGGCGGTATTGCCGGGCGCCAGAGGCACCCCGGCAATGCCGCACTGGAGGATATTTAATTATTTGGCATGGGGGTGGTGTACTTTGAATTATCTGTAGTTGTTATTGTTTGCTTCTGTCATGTGTGCATCCAAACTTATTAAAGTTTTAAGTTGTATAAAGACTTCTTAAAAGCATGGACACACTCACGGACGCACACTATGTTACGTAGAATGCCTATGACAGGCACCACTTGCTGTGGGAGCACACATAACGGCAATTGCCAAAATAGGCATAAGGTGTTTGGACAACAAATTTCAGAAATTAGCCTCAAAGTCCAAGCCCAGCTTCAGTTATAAGTCGTGTCTGGCTTGTCTTGATAAATCTTAATAAGGGTGAAGCGCAATGTCCGTATGCTGTCCCTGTCCTCCAAGTGAGCGACGTTTGATGAAGTGCAGAGCGTAATGTTCTCAATGAAATCAATGCAAATTGTACTGCCCGCAGTTAAAAATCAGTTAAAAGTTTAAAACTCCAATATATCGTACACATCTACACATATACTTTATTAATTTTTAGCTCCAATAATATTCAAACATTTATGCTTTGGATGTCTCAATGTAATATTGCACTTCTGTAGCAATTGTTGATTGTCAACATTATGTAAACCCATTTTAACCCTGGGTTAAATAAGATCACCTGTTTAACATTCCCATCATGCAAATGCTTGCAAACCATTCTATTGGCATTGGCTTGCAAATATTTAAATAACAGTACTTGGAATGCAATCAGAAACTCTCATCCTAGCTGAATTTGATGGCAAAATAATAATTGCAGAATAAAAATTGCAAACTGACATTGATAAAGTCTGGAAAGGGAGAGCAGACTCACTGCGTTGTTTGACTCTAACCAAGGAAAACACAAAGTGCTTTATCTGAATAACTTTACTTTGCAATATTCCAAAGACGAAACATAATTCCTTGAAATTCAACATTTCCTTCAAAACCTGTCATGTCTGCATTTTATCAGTGTTTAATTCATGGTAATACAGACTTAAGAGGTTCCTAAAACCGCATTTTCAGTCCTCTCACGTATTGCTATTCATGCAGTGATGTCTCAGCAAGCTTCTCATTCGGAATACAAAACGGAATAAATATTATGATGTAACGTCCGCATCGATCCACTTTCGAAAAATCAAATGAAATCAAAGCGTACGACGTTAACCGAGAAGAAAGATTTCCCCACCTGGTGCCAGTGATACATGGCGGGCGAACACTCGTGCATCTCAAAATTGGCATTCGAGGTGCGTCAGGCCAGCTCGACTCGCCTCGTCGGCCTCAAAACAATACCGGCCAGTTACAGGAATGAAGTGCACTCAAATATTCAGTGGAAACGCTGTTTGTGCATCCGAATGGAATTTATACTTGGATGCCTGCTGCCTGTGTACATCATAATATTCTCCAACAATCATAATAAACCTGCGGAAACTCAAATTGTGTTTGTTTAGCAATGGTATGAGCAGTAGAAGCAAGCTCACTTAGGCATGGTGAAGTTTTCTATTTCAATATTTCATGAAGCTATCAACTGCTGTTCACATGCATTTGTAATACTCTGGCGTCTGTCCCTTCTTACCTCCCTCCGAATCTCATGGAGTTTACATAACATAATGCTTCCTTGATGAATTGCTCCAAGAAAATGCAATGCAGCATGTATGAGCAAATTAGAGACGTTGCTTGGATCGCAGGGCTATGAACATGGTAATCGCTTGGATTCAATCGAACTAAAACGTCCAAATTTAAATCTGTATCTCAGCCAAAAAGAGTGCACTGTCTTTCTGAAATTATACTATTCATTATCATGTATTTTCATCAAATTATGCTTTTGGTTCCAATGTAATTATTACCCACTTCTTACTAAATTAACAAAACTGACATATGAACCATCCACAACATAAGAGTTAAAAGATAGCACATGGTGTATACAACGTTCATCTCCATCGATACATTGATTTATCACGTTCCTTTGGAAATATTTCATTGCCCCTCTCAAGCATTTCTCTGAAATTAATTTCATTCGGTAAATCGTTATTCTACATGAATAATGCCCTCATTAATGTCTTCATTCCTGCATAGAACATCCTGATCCGATGTACCCTATTCTGTGTTGCGGAGTGTTGGTTTGGCTGAAGCTGTTTCTTGGACTGGGGTCATGATGGCCGGATTGCCATCCCTCTCCTCGGAGTAGTTAAGGCGGAAATTTGACCACGGTGCTGGTGATAGCTCACCTACTGTCTCAGAAGGACACGATGGGATCTTTAACGTTCACCAACTAATGCCATAGATGGGACGCCCAGTTACATATCCATAGGATAGACGTTAAAATGTAATTGGGATGGACGTCACACGCATTAATGAATCACCCTGCCTGTGAAACACCGGGCTGACAGTTTATAGGGTAGTCGTCATTCAAATCCAGGCTAGACAGAGTGTCATATCTCTAGTCTAGGCCATCCTGTCAGCCTCACCGAACATATATATACACAAAGAATTAAGTTAAGCACCCCCCCCCGTTTTTTTACAACCTCGCACATTACAAGTTTGTTGTCGTCAAAACAGTGTAATATACCCATGATATTGCTATATTTTCTGGAGAAGTGATATTATGGTCACATAAAAACATAACAATCATGCCGTTTTCAATATTTTATTCTGAATAATTTAAGGTGAAATTTTTTGGGAATTTTAGGCATATTTTCACCTCAATTTAAGTATGGAGCTATAGGTCCATCACGGACAGTGTGGATGACGTTTATGTTTTCTAACGTACAGTCATTGTTCTGAGAAGACCTCTAGCGATCTTTGCGTCAATAACGTGTGTAGGACCCACGTGATCGGATCACTGACTCAACCCTACGTCTCATAGACCCTATAAGCCGTCGTATGCGTTGCTGTGGCAGGTTGTTCCATTCCCGATGTAATGCACGTTCCAATTCATCCAGATTGGCTATTGGAGGGACCATCTTCGCAATTTTTCGTCCCAACATGTCCCAAACGTGCTCGAGGGGGTTCAACCTGCCACAGCAACGCATACGACGGCTTACAGGGTCTATGAGACGTAGGGTTGAGTCAGTGATCCGATCACGTGGGTCCTACACACGTTATTGACGCAAAGATCGCTAGAGGTCTTCTCAGAACAATGACTGTACGTTAGAAAACATAAACGTCATCCACACTGTCCGTGATGGACCTATAGCTCCATACTTAAATTGAGGTGAAAATATGCCTAAAATTCCCAAAAAATTTCACCTTAAATTATTCAGAATAAAATATTGAAAACGGCATGATTGTTATGTTTTTATGTGACCATAATATCACTTCTCCAGAAAATATAGCAATATCATGGGTATATTACACTGTTTTGACGACAACAAACTTGTAATGTGCGAGGTTGTACAAAAACGGGGGGGGGGGTGCTTAACTTAATTCTTTGTGTATATGTATATACGTCCAGTACCTTCAGAAAGTATTCACATCCCATGGTTTTTTCACATTTTGTTGTGTTATAGCCTGAATTTAAGAGATTCAATTGAGATTGTTTTTGTTACTGATATTCACATAATACCCCATAACGTCAAAGTGGAGAATTTTGTTTTTTGAAATTATTACAAAATATTTAATATTTAAAAGCGGAAATGTCTTGAGTCAATAAGTATTCAACCCCTTTGCTATGACATTCCAAATTGAGCTCAGGTGTCTCCAATTTTCTTTGGTCATCCTTGAGATGTCTCTACAACTTAATTGGAGTCCACCTGTGGCCGATTTCATTGATTGGACATGATTTAGAAAGAAACACACCTTTCTATATGAGGTCCCACAGTTGACAGTGCATGACAGAGCAGAAACTCTACCATGAAGTCCAAAGAAGTGTCCGTAGAACCTCGAGATATAATTGTGAGGAGTGGATAGATCTAGGGAAGGGTATAAAACAATTTTGAGAATGTTCACAAGAGCACAGTGAGCTCCATCATTAGGAAATGTAAAGAATATGGAACTACCCAGACTGTTCCTAGAGCCGACTGACCAAACTGAGCAACCGGACAAGAAGGACCTTGGTCAGGGAAGTGACCAAGAACCCAGTGACCACTCTGACAGATTTAGAGTTCTTTGGCTGTGATGACAAAACCTGCCGGAAGGACAACAGTCTCTGCAGCACTTCACAAATCTAGGCTTTTTGGGAGAAAAGTCAGATGAAAGCCACTCCTGAGAAAAAGGTCCAAACCAATGGGTATTATCACCCACCCCAACCCCATGGGTATTATCACCGACACCAACCCCATGGGTATTATCACCGACCCCAACCCCATGGGTACATTCAGTGTCACAAAGTCCATTGACAATAACATGCACAAAGTAGAGAAAGTCTTCACTGAAGAAAGGAACATCAGTCATAATATCATGTTTGATTCACTTTTTATAGTCAACAATATTGTCGCGTGTCGACCCTGTAGTGAACACCGCAGGGTGAGGGATGGCCGACTGAGCTTTAACTCTGAGGCGTTCACCCAAAACTATGTTGCCTTTTAAACGCGCGGGGGTGGAGAGTGACAAGGCTCAGCTGAATGGGCGGATGCGATTAGGGTTTTCCAAACCACAAACAAATAAACGTACAAGACACAGGAATTGAAAGTCAACAAATAAAGGTTTAATGAAAATAATGCAATAGAATAAAAAGGTAACACTAAAGTCCTAAATTGAGGCGCCCCCATACGGCCTCATATACAACACAAGGGGATGATAAAATATCGATAGTTAAAATGTAGTGTGGTGCGTTTGCCTGGTACTCCGCCTGGCGTTCTTGACCGTCCGGGGCCTCACAGGTCCCGTGTCCCTGCATGGGAGAACATACCTTGTCGCGAATGCGAAGCGTTCTCTGCCAGCTGCCGATGCGAAGCAAACAGGCCCGAGCTCCTTCCTCATCCTTCCTGCTCGGCTGCACTGAGCCCCGATGCTCCTTTCAGGCAACTGCTCGCAGTGAAGGCCAGCATGGGGAGACCACAAACTGTGACTGCCTGTGACCAGTTCGGGACAGAAAGAGAGAGAGAGTAAACAAATGCGTCCACCCTCCACGAACACCAGGAACCAAGAGAGACAAAATGGCGTGACGTGTCCTTTTTACTCCCCGGTCTCGAACGTTCTCTCCGACGCCACACTTGCTCCAATCACCGAGCGCCACCCGCTCACCTCATCCAATCGTCCTTCGGGGTGTGGCCTCACGGTCACTCTTCATGCCCATTGAGATAATTCTCTGGGTGGTGTCGGTGGTAGTGTCCGGATTCGGTCAGCGATCGTTTTATTTAATGTAGTGGTGATCACATGGTTGGTGGTGTGGTGTTTTATAAGAAGAAAGGGGAAAATACAGAGGCAATTCACACACAGGGAATTTACCCTGATACCCATACTAATTAGCATAGCTCCACCCCTCGCATGGAGACATATAACACTTACACGGACATCCGGGCCTGACTTAATTACAGGAAGTTTTCTTCTTCTTCGCAACAGTCGGAGCACACTACCCTATACAATTCTACCTGGACTAAGGTATTTCATTACCTACCGCCACAAACGTAACAATATTTTAGCAGCAAATAACAGGTAGGCACCAAAAACAATCTGATAGTACCTGTCAAAGAGAAAGGCTTCCAAGAAACACATTACACAGAAAACATTTCACTTGCGTAATCTTCCATTACTGAAAAAAATCTCATGAATTTACATTGTTTTTTCCTATACAAGTTAAATGTTATATACACTCTGATGAAGACATTGTGATCATGAATACTCCATTATTTCATGATGCCTTAACCAAAATGTCGATAGTAATCAACAGTGCACCTGCATAGCAATCACCAGTGCACCTGGATAGCAATGTATCAAATTTTTAAATCTTGTATAGAAATCACCAGTGCAGTAGTGCACCATAATGTGCGTAACCACAATTGCCAAGTTTACTTATCGATTAGGAAGATACAATCATCATAATATTGGAGAAATCAGGCAAATACCCCAATCTATTTCAATTTACAATTGTCACCATTGACAAATCAGCTAATATTGGCAATCAATTGGCAGGACTTTATAATCAGCATCATCTACCAATCGGGCAACATTCCTAATCGAGCAGTCACAACATACCACCATCATCTAGAAATCATCAAATCTACCAATAATCTATAACCATAGTCATCTAGAAATCATCAAATCCACAAATAATCTATAACCATAGTTGTATAGAAATCAGTAAATCTACCAATTAATCTATAACCATAGTTATCGAGAAATAATCAAATCTACCAATAATCTATAACCATAGTTATATAGAAATCAGCAAATCTACCAATCATCGATAACCATAGTTATCTAGAAATCAGCAAATCTACCAATCATCTATAACCATAGTTATCTAGATATCAGCAAATCTACCAATAATCTACAACCATAGTTATCTAGAAATCAGCAAATCTACAAATCATCTATAACCATAGTTATCTAGAAATAATCAAATCTACCAATAATCTATAACCATAGTTATCTAGAAATTATCAAATCTACCAATAATCTATAACCATAGTTATCTAGAAATCATCAAATCTACAAATAATCTATAACCATAGTTATATATATAAATCAGCAAATCTACGAATAATTCTATAACCATAGTTATCTAGAAATCATCAAATCACGTGCCTTCGATACGGTCTGGCACCCAGCCCTGCTCACCAAACTCTCCTCCTATGGTATCCATGGAAATCTCCATGCATGGCTTGCGGACTTCCTCTCTGGTCGTAGTCAACGTGTGGCCCTGAATGGATTTCTCTCATCTCCCCTTCCCGTTCAGGCTGGAGTTCCCCAAGGCAGTGTGCTGGGCCCTGTGCTTTTTCTGGTCTTTATCAATGATCTCTCCGACTCTCTGGAAAATCCTCTGTATCTCTTTGCTGATGACTCCACTCTCTGCCGCTCCATTCCTCTTCCCTCAGATCGGCAGTCTGCAGCCTCCTCACTCTCTGAAGACCTGGACAAAATCAAAGACTGGTCAAACATGTGGAACATGTCTTTCAATCCTGACAAATCTCACACTCTTACGATGTCTCTCCGAAAAGATCGACTGGACAACCCTCCCATCTACTTTCTCAACAATCCTCTCCAAGAAGTTCTGTCGCTCAAGATTTTGGGTCTCACCATCTGCCATGATCTTTCTTGGGAAAACCACATTTCCAAGCTGGCCTCCAAAGCCAGTCGCCGACTGGGCATCCTCCGTCGTGCGAAGTCCTTCCTAGGCACACCTGAGCTCCTCACCACATACAAGGCTTTCATCCGCAGCTCAATGGAATACTGTTCTCCCCTATGGGCTGGTGCTCCTGCCTCACACCTGGCTCGGCTTCACGCTGTTGAATCCAAAGCTTTCAGAATCATTGGAATCTCCCGCGATGAAGCTATCTCTGAGGGCCTTTCACTCACTCACCGCAGGCAGGTAGGTGGTCTTTCTGTCTTCTACCGACTCCTCTCCGGCCTTGCTCCCCCAGCTCTCTCTGTGCTCTGTCCCCCAAATATTCCTACAGGTCGCACAAGATCTGCCAGCCACCCTCTGATGGTTAAACTGCCGAAATCTCGGCTCTCTGCTCACCTTCACTCTTTCATTCCTCTTTTCTCCCGCCTCTGGAACAAACTCCCACACTCACTTCAATCACACTCCTCCCTCCAGGTCTTCAAAACAGCTGTTCACCACCATCTCTTATCTTCCCCCATCCAAAACCTTGATCTTTTCTACCCCCACTAATTCACCCCAGATCCACCTTGTTTGAAATTCCAACTTCTTTCCTGGAAGTCTTGGCAGTGTCCATATGTTTTATACCTCTCCCACCCCCCCCCCCCCTTCCCATGCCTCCCCCCCAAAGCCCTCTCCCTCCCACAGTTCTCTCGATGTCTCCATGTCTCTCAGTCCCTGCTCTCAAATGTTGTGTTTGTGTCCTTCCCCCTCTCTCCCCATCTTGTCTACTGCTCCCGATGTTATTTGTTTTGTGTGTCTGTTTGTCTTTCTGTGTGATTAATGTTCGCTCTTTCACGAGCCTCGATCTTGTATACAAAAAAAAAAAAAAAAAAAAAAATCTACAAATAATCTATAACCATAGTTATATATAAATCAGCAAATCTAGGAATAATTCTATAACCATAGTTATCTAGAAATCATGAAATCTACAAATAATCTATAACCATAGTTATATATAAATCATCAAATCTACAAATAATCTATAACCATAGTTATATATAAATCAGCAAATCTATGAATAATTCTATAACCATAGTTATCTAGAAATCATGAAATCAACAAATAATCTATAACCATAGTTATATATAAATCAGCAAATCTACCAATAATAATTATATAACCATAGTTATCTAGAAATCATCAAATCTACAAATAATCTATAACCATAGTTATATATAAATCAGCAAATCTACCAATAATTATATAACCATAGTTATCTAGAAATCATCAAATCTACCAATAATTATATAACAATAGTTATCTAGAAATCATCAAATCTACCAATAATCTATAACCGTAGTTATCTAGAAATCAGCAAATCTACCAATAATCTATAACCATAGTTCTCTAGAAATCATCAAATCTACCAATAATTATATAACCATAGTTATCTAGAAATCATCAAATCTACCAATAATTATATGACCATAGTTATCTAGAAATCATCAAATCTACCAATAATCTATAACCATAGTTGTCTAGAAATCAGCAAATCTACCAATAATCTATAACCATAGTTATCTAGAAATCATCAAATCTACCAATAATTATATAACCATAGTTATCTAGAAATCAGCAAATCTACCAATAATCTATAACCATAGTTATCTAGAAATCATCAAATCTACCAATAATTATATAACCATAGTTATCTAGAAATCATCAAATCTACCAATAATCTATTACCATAGTTATCTAGAAATCAGCAAACCTACCAATAATCTTTAACCATAGTTATTGAGAAATCAGCAAATCTACCAATAATCTATAACCATAGTTGTCTAGAAATCAGCAAATCTACAAATAACCAAGAACCATAGTTGTCTCGAATTCAGCAAATCTACAAATAACCAATAACCATAGTTATCTAGAAATCATCAAATCTACCAATAATTATATAACCATAGTTATCTAGAAATCATCAAATCTACCAATAATTATATAACCATAGTTATCTAGAAATCATCAAATCTACCAATAATCTATAACCATAGTTATCTAGAAATCAGCAAACCTACCAATAATCTTTCACCATAGTTATTGAGAAATCAGCAAATCTACCAATAATCTATAACCATAGTTGTCTAGAAATCAGCAAATTTACCAATAATCTATAACCATAGTTATCTAGAAATCAGCAAACCTACCAATAATCTTTAACCATAGTTATCTAGAAATCAGCAAATCTACCAATAATCTAAAACCATAGTTATCTAGAAATCATCAAATCTACCAATAATTATATAACCATAGTTATCTAGAAATCATCAAATCTACCAATAATCATATAACCATAGTTATCTAGAAATCATCAAATCTACCAATAATCTATAAACATAGTTATCTAGAAATCATCAAATCTACCAATAATCTATAACCATAGTTATCTAGAAATCAGCAAACCTACCAATAATCTTTAACCATAGTTATCTAGAAATCATCAAATCTACCAATAATCTATAACCATAGTTATCTAGAAATCAGCAAATCTACCAATAATTATATAACCATAGTTATCTATAAATCATCAAATCTACCAATAATTATATAGCCATAGTTATCTAGAAATCATCAAATCTACCAATAATCTATAACCATAGTTATCTAGAAATCGGCAAACCTACCAATAATCTTTAACCATAGTTATTGAGAAATCAGCAAATCTAACAATAATTATATAACCATAGTTATATAGAAATCATCAAATCTACCAATAATTATATAACCATAGTTATCTAGAAATTATCAAATCTACCAATAATTATATAACCATAGTTATCTAGAAATCATCAAATCTACGAATAATTATATAACCATAGTTATCTAGAAATCATCAAATCTACCAATAATTATATAACCATAGTTATCTAGAAATCATCAAATCTACCAATAATTATATAACCATAGTTATCTAGAAATCATCAAAACTACCAATAATTATATAACCATAGTTATCTAGAAATCATCAAATCTACCAATAATTATATAACCATAGTTATCTAGAAATCATCAAATCTACCAATAATTATATAACCATAGTTATCTAGAAATCATCAAATCTACCAATAATTATATAACCATAGTTATCTAGAAATCATCAAATCTACTAATAATTATATAACCATAGTTATCTAGAAATCATCAAACTACCAATAATTATATAACCATAGTTATCTAGAAATCAGCAAACCTACCAATAATCTTTAACCATAGTTATTGAGAAATCAGCAAATCTACCAATAATCTATAACCATAGTTATCTAGAAATCATCAAATCTACCAATAATTATATAACCATAGTTATCTAGAAATCATCAAATCTACCAATAATTATATAACCATAGTTATCTAGAAATTATCAAATCTACCAATAATTATATAACCATAGTTATCTAGAAATCATCAAATCTACCAATAATTATATAACCATAGTTATCTAGAAATCATCAAATCTACCAATAATTATATAACCATAGTTATCTAGAAATCATCAAATCTACCAATAATTATATAACCATAGTTATCTAGAAATCATCAAATCTACCAATAATTATATAACCATAGTTATCTAGAAATCATCAAATCTACCAATAATTATATAACCATAGTTATCTAGAAATCATCAAATCTACCAATAATTATATAACCATAGTTATCTATAAATCATCAAATCTACCAATAATTATATAACCATAGTTATCTAGAAATCATCAAACTACCAATAATTATATAACCATAGTTATCTAGAAATCATCAAATCTACCAATAATTATATAACCATAGTTATCTAGAAATCATAAAATCTACCAATAATTATATAACCTTAGTTATCTAGAAATAATCAAACTACCAATAATTATATAACCATAGTTATCTAGAAATCAGCAAACCTACCAATAATTATATAACCATAGTTATCTAGAAATCATCAAATCTACCAATAATTATATAACCATAGTTATCTAGAAATCATCAAATCTACCAATAATCTATAACCATAGTTATCTAGAAATCAGCAAACCTACCAATAATCTTTAACCATAGTTATTGAGAAATCAGCAAATCTATCAATAATCTATAACCATAGTTATCTAGAAATCATCAAATCTACCAATAATTATATAACCATAGTTATCTAGAAATCATCAAATCTACCAATAATTATATAACCATAGTTATCTAGAAATCATCAAATCTACCAATAATTATATAACCATAGTTATCTAGAAATCATCAAATCTACCAATAATTATATAACCATAGTTATCTATAAATCATCAAATCTACCAATAATTATATAACCATAGTTATCTATAAATCATAAAATCTACCAATAATTATATAACCATAGTTATCTATAAATCATCAAACCTACCAATAATTATATAACCATAGTTATCTAGAAATCATCAAATCTACCAATAATTATATAACCATAGTTATCTAGAAATCATCAAATCTACCAATAATCTATAACCATAGTTATCTAGAAATCAGCAAACCTACCAATAATCTTTAACCATAGTTATTGAGAAATCAGCAAATCTACCAATAATCTATAACCATAGTTATCTAGAAATCATCAAATCTACCAATAATTATATAACCATAGTTATCTAGAAATCAGCAAACCTACCAATAATCTATAACCATAGTTATCTAGAAATCATCAAATCTACCAATAATTATATAACCATAGTTATCTAGAAATCATCAAATCTACCAATAATTATATAACCATAGTTATCTAGAAATCATCAAATCTACCAATAATTATATAACCATAGTTATCTAGAAATCATCAAATCTACCAATAATTATATAACCATAGTTATCTAGAAATCATCAAATCTACCAATAATTATATAACCATAGTTATCTAGAAATCATCAAATCTACCAATAATTATATGACCATAGTTATCTATAAATCATCAAATCTACCAATAATTATATAACCATAGTTATCTAGAAATCATCAAACTACCAATAATTATATAACCATAGTTATCTAGAAATCATCAAATCTACCAATAATTATATAAGCATAGTTATCTATAAATCATCAAATCTACCAATAATTATATAACCATAGTTATCTAGAAATCAGCAAACCTACCAATAATTATATAACTATAGTTATCTAGAAATCATCAAATCTACCAATAATTATATAACCATAGTTATCTATAAATCATCAAATCTACCAATAATTATATAACCATAGTTATCTAGAAATCAGCAAATCTACCAATAATCTTTAACCATAGTTATTGAGAAATCATCAAATCTACCAATAATCTATAACCATAGTTATCTAGAAATCATCAAATCTACCAATAATTATATAACCATAGTTATCTAGAAATCATCAAATCTACCAATAATTATATAACCATAGTTATCTAGAAATCATCAAACTACCAATAATTATATAACCATAGTTATCTAGAAATCATCAAATCTACCAATAATTATATAACCATAGTTATCTATAAATCATCAAATCTACCAATAATTATATAACCATAGTTATCTAGAAATCATCAAATCTACCAATAATTATATAACCATAGTTATCTATAAATCATCAAATCTACCAATAATTATATAACCATAGTTATCTAGAAATCATCAAATCTACCAATAATCTATAACCATAGTTATCTAGAAATCAGCAAATCTACCAATAATTATATAATCATAGTTATCTAGAAATCATCAAATCTACCAATAATCTATAACCATAGTTATCTAGAAATCAGCAAACCTACCAATAATTATATAACCATAGTTATCTAGAAATCAGCAAACCTACCAATAATCTATAACCATAGTTGTCTAGAAATCAGCAAATCTACAAATAACCAATAACCATAGTTATCTAGAAATCAGCAAATCTACAAATAACCAATAACCATAGTTGTGTAGAAATTAGTCAGGGGTACCAATGTACCAGTAATTATAACAATCATGAAATAGAAATAAGCCTAGATTACTCAGGAGGAATATATGACCATCATCATCATCAACATCATCATCATCATCTCGAGGTTAGCCAAGATACCCAACGTATCAGCAATAATTTGAAACCGTCATCATAAGAAGTGCTTCGAATAATTTGATGTGTATAGAAATTCAAACAAAGCAACACATTCCTGAATGTAAAAACTGTTCAAATCATTGACGGAAAGAAACAGCACGGTTTGCAATGACGGGCCCATCGGTCCAAAGTGCGTTTTATTTCATTCCACAAGTGCAGATTGTGTGTCTCTGGCTATTCATAACATGGGCTGTCTGTCATAGCAATGCATGACAAGGTAGGCCTGAAACATCATGGACCCAACTTCACAAATGTAGCAGATGCCCTTGACCCGGAAGAGGTCACTGGCTGTTCTCCCAGATTATAGGCCTTAGTCTATGGATCAGATCCAAGTTATTTATTGGCTGTGCTTTCACTAAAGGACATTACAGCTCTTAAATAAGACCTCCGCAGAGCTACAATAGCTGTTTCTGACAAGGCTGCCATTAAAGCGATGGCACGATGAACTGAAGCCTTGGGGGGATAGGGGGTGCGAGATGGGGGCTTGTGAAAGGGAGCTTTTACTTTGCCTGTGTCATAAATTGCTGTCCCAGCAAATTTTCGAGCTGCCTCTTAGACACCATTTACTGGCTCCTCGCCCCCACTCCCATAACCCCACTTCCAGGCTCTCGGTGGAATTTCTGCACAAATCTAATCTGCTGAGTAATCTTAGAGAGTGGGGGGAGTGAGAAAGCAGAGAGAGAGAGAGAGAGAGAGAGAGAGTGGGGAGGAAGAGAAGAGAGGAGAGATTGCCACACTCAGTGATTAACCGAGGGATAACATGGGGATTGCCGAATGGCGAATCTCAATGTTTGAACCAAGCCAAATCATTACTCAGCTCAGGAGGCGACACACATTATGGCGAATTGTTTGGCGAGGAAGGCGAGTGAGTAATGGTGAGAAGTTGCTATGAGGGTAAGAGGTGAGGCGTGGTCCACCGCATGTATGTTAATACAGGAGGGGGGGAGGTATTTGCCATCACGACAAGAGACTGTTGTTCACTTTACTGTTAAGATGGCTGGCTTGAGATACCAGGGTCCTGAGTTCAAGCCCCTGTCATACCGTTGAATTAACACCACGTGGTTTGACTCAGCCTGTCATTCTTCTAAGGTCAGCAAAATCAGTACAAGCTTACTGGGATGAATGAGCCATTCAGGTATCCAGGATTGTGCCAAATAGCCAAGAAAGTGCTTCGCCAGCCCCATGCATCATCACGATGCAAAAAGGAGTGGTCTTCATCATCACAAGGGAACAGTTTGTAATAATAAAAAATGGCATCACTTGGTTTGTTGATTCTATAGGTGTTAATGCACATACACTACAAATCATTGAATGGACCCAATTAATCCGATCTTCTTGTGGGGTTGGCCGCAAGGGGGAAATTGGCCCAAGTCTTCACAAACCGGCCTGTCAGACCTGACATCTGAATTTTTGAATTTGTTCAGGTTACTAAAGATAACTCGACTGCTCTTCACAGAAAAAAAAACCTGGGATAGACGTTCACCAATTGATGCTAGCAGACACAACACCCAGTTTCAAGTCCATCTGATCGACGATGCACTTTGTGATGCGATGCCCTGTCTGCAAATCATCCGTTGGTGCTTATAACCGGGCCAAGAATAAAGCTCACAACAGACAACTCGTAGATAATTTGGCTAACTCGGCACCATTCACAACTTAATGGGCCTATAACACCCCAAAAAAAAAAAAAAAAGGAAAATAACTTCACACAAAGCACTTTGTTATGCCAAGTGTGATATATATCAACAGCAGTAATCAACTAACCTGATGTACATGCATCCATATTATTATTATTATTATTATTATTATTATTATTATTATTATTATTATACTAGCCAAATTACCCATATCCAGTGACAGGAAAAGTTTTAAGTTTATCTATCAATTCAAATTATTTCACGGACTTTTAAACGGTTAATTGTTTGCACTCTAGGTTTCATTGCGAGCAAAAGCTCTGAGCTACTGATACCGCCGCAAAATGGTGGTGCAACATCAGGTGGCGGAGATTGGAATTGTCTTAAAAGAGGGTAAAATGTAATTATTTTAAAGTGTGTTGTACTCCATGAAGATCTAAATTAAATCTACTTTAATCTAGATGTTCATGTTGATTTCAAACATTACTGGAACGGACGTGATGACTATATTGCATCAAGAAAAGTGAAACGATGAACTATTAGAAAACAAAACCAATATATTGAAGGAGCTGGGGCTCCCACGTCGATCGGAAGAATGGACGCGACAAAAAGCTGGAATTCGTCCGAGTTGCTTTATTCAAACAAAACACTCAGGTACTCTGAAAAGCCCGTTTATCGGGCAGCAATATATATACACACATTATCCCGGAGCGTTTGCCCAGGAAAGGCGAGAGGGGGCGTGGCCGAGCGTCCTGGCTGCGGCCTGGCAAGTTGAGGGCGAGCCTGCCCGGGCGTCCTGGACGAGCCCGGCATGGTGATCGCTCCGCGCCCTTGATAGGTGCAAGGCAATTGTGAAAACCCAGCGGTAGCCGCTACAATATCATACAACTACAAGGGCACTCAGTAGGGTGCAAACCTCCATCAGGTTGAACCGTATACGTTTTGTATCCAACTGATAGGCTGGATTTGAATTCAGACCTGAACCAAACTCGAATTGGCTTGTTCTTGCACCGAACCAACTCATCTATCTGGTTAGGTCATCTCATCTCGATTCTCAAAGAGATTAACTTATAAAATGGGTCTTATGTCCAGATGTCTGTCTGTCTGTCTGTCTGTCCGTCCGTCCATCCGTCCGTTAACCTTTTGCTCTTTATGCTTCTCCTCCCTTATCACCCATCTGATTGTTCTGAAACTAGACAGATGAATACAAGATAGCAGCCCACACAATCGCTCTGGCTTCGATTTTTCATCATGGCTGCTCTCACAGGGTATTAACCCCTAAAACTTCTCATCCCGACTCGTCTCTTAATTACTAACCGATTGCTCTGAATCCGATACAGCCCTTATACTTGATGGTCTGCAAAATCGCCCAGTCTTAGATTTTTCAATTTCATATCAACGGGCCTCCAAGGCGATCAGGGAGGCTCCTATGGGGGTCATCCAAAATCAGCAGAGGTCTGTACTACAACCTCAAGAGATGACCATCAGCCCACACGGATATGTTTTGTCATAATCCGTCACAACCTTTCGAAATATCATGTTTCATTTTTGGCCTCATCTCGCAATGGTGAAGAATCACTTAGATCAATTTAATAAAATCTCTGCTCTGGATCCGGATTCGGATCTTCACCAAAATCAAATCAATTCTTCCTTGTTACACACCTAACTCGTCGACCAAGTTTCGTCCAAATCCGTCTAATTTTTTGAGATATCGTGCTGTATATCGTTTTCGCCCTCAATGGTGAATAATCATTTGGAGAATCCGGATCTTTAACAAAATCTAATCATTTTGTCGGTTGCAAAGAACCAACCTCTGCACAAAATTTCGGCCGAATCCATCCTTAACTTTTTGAGATTAGCCTGCTCATAGACAAACAAACAAACAAACAAGAAAACGTCATGCAGAGCACGATACTTGCAAAAACCACCCCTTTCCGAAACCCCTCCCCTCCCCCCCAAAAAGGTTGCCATTGATCCATCAAATTGTCCATTTCATCAAGATTAAAATTGACAATCTTGATCAAAGCTCAGGTCAATAGGATGAAAAGTGATGACGTTTCAGATGAAAATTGATGATTTTAGAAGTTTGACCTTGTGTTGACCTTTGACCTTTTGACCTCAAAAATACTTGGTTTCCCAATTCAATGACCCAATATGAAAACGCTGTTCAATTTTCAAATCAATCAGATGAAAAATTACGATTTTAGAAATCGACCTCAAGATGAATCTTGACCTTTGAACTCAAAATCAATAGGCTTCCCAGTTATGACTACGTCTACACACTAGGCAAAGTTTCATGATGTTTGGTATGGAATTGTGACCTGTAAGTGAGTGAAAAACAAACAAACAAACAAGAAAGACGTCGTGCTGAGCACAATACTTGCAAAAGCCACCCCCTTCCTCCCCCACCCTTCAATTAAAATGTTGCCATGGATATATCAAATTGTCTATTTCATTAAGATTTAAATTGACGATCTTAATCAAAGCTCGGTTGAATCGGATAAAAATTGATTTTTTTTCTGATTAAAAATTGATGCTTTTAAAAGTTTGACCTTGAGTTGACCTTTGACCTTTTGCCCTCAAAAATAGTTAGTTTTCCAATTTAGTAACTTAATATGCAAATTCGGTTCAACTTTCATATCAATTGGATGAAAAATGCCAATTTTAGAAATGTGACCTCAAGATTACCTTTGACCTCAAAATCAAAAGGCCTCTTCCTTATGAACAACTCTATCATTTGGTGAAGTTCTGTGAAGATCAGTTTAAAATTGTGACCTGTATGCGATTGACAGACAAACAGACAGACAAACAGGCAGACAGAATAACGCACAAGACCAACCAACATACTTGAAAAATCTTCGATATTGCAAGTAACAAACAGCAAACAGAATAACAGACCTGACAAACCAATATACTTGCAAATCGTCAATTTCACAAGAAACAAACACAGACTGGTGAAAACATAACCTCCATCCACCCTTGTTGGAGGAGGTAACGAGAGTTCATGAAATACCATAACCAATGCAGTCTTGAGAAAAAGGACATGGGAAGGGTCTTTTTAACTCTTCCTTTGCGTTTCCGAGCACAGTCTATATTTCAAAGCCCAAACATGAGCACAATTTCCGAGCAAGAGCCGCCATTTTTCTCCGAATCTCACTCTTATACCGCCCTCCGAGCATGCAGCAAATTTTATTTGTCAAGGCGGCGTACTGTTTTGATCAAGTACTACTGAACTGCAGGTTTTTGGAAGTTCCAACAAGGCGATTTGTGTTATACAGTGTTCAAACTAGACCGCCACTCAGTAGAGCGCATACTCCCGCCGTGGGTCAAGTTGGAATAGTACGATTTCACAAAAGTTTGAGGGAGTAGTTCAGTGACAACACAAGACAAGACAGACACTGCACAGATATATATTTAGAATATATACAAGATAATGTTAAAAAAAACAAGGCAATTTCACTTACATTTTCGGATTCAGCGTTCAATTCTATATAAGTGAGTGTATTTTGAGGCATGTGCGACTTCAAATAAAATTGTAAGCCAAGAAAACGTCGTTTCATTCCTTTGGGATACAACATGTAAAACTGGCCCAAACGTCAAAACAAAACTCGCTCATTTTTAAGTCGTACAAGCTAATGCGACCACTCATTCTTCTGGGAAGAATCCCGTGCACATGCTTGTCACACTTATAACTCACCTAAGTCTTTATAAGTTCATCAAATACTGACACCGCGATTGACATTCGCTGAGGTAAATGTTGATATCTCTTCTGAGGTAAAAAAGAAAAAAGAAAAAAAAGGTTTTAAAGCATTATACGTATCAAACGATACATTTTATGAAACGGAGAAACCTAATACACACTTTGGTGGTTTAAAAATGACAGAATATGTCTTTGTTAGAAAATAAAAAAAAGAACCTCGAAGACGACGCTGCTAACAAAATACACCGCTCTAACGCATAACCACGAGTTGAAACTACATTTACAACAAATATGAAAACTATTTTCATATCACAATGTTAAATATAGAATATATAGAGGATAATGTAAAAAAAAAAAATGAGCCCTATCTTCCAATGGTAAACAATCCTTCAAAAAATTCCTGGATCCGGAATAATATCCTAAGCTTCACCAAAAACTAATCAATTCTTCCTTATCCCAAGGGCAATCATCCCACCAACTTTCATCCAAATCCGTTCAGAACTTTTCCAGATATCTTGTGCACAAACATACGAACACACACATGCGCACACACACACACACACACACACACACACACACACACACACACACACACACACACACACACACACACACGATCGAATGCAATACTCCCTCACGGGAGTAATTATACCATTCCTTAAAAAAAAAAAATTAACGGCTTTTTAAAATATGTATTTTTAAATTTACCGTTGTTGGTGCACCCTCTTTTATGCCACCTTATTTAACACCTTAAAGTAGTTATTCATGCCTGTTGTTTGTGTCCTTTATGACATCAATAAAACTGTAAGTTTCCGGTTTGGAATGATTTTCAATATCGTTTGCTTGCCAGGCACAGACTAAAACAATTAATTACCTAACTCCTCTGTGTGCGTGCACGGTCGGATGACATTCCGTACAACATGACAAATCAGAGACAACGTACTGCTAAACTGCACGCTCGTGTTCCGATTCGTGTTCAAAATATATATTATTCAATCAAAACGAAGAAGAAGTAGACTGACAGACAGACAGACAGACTGACAGACAAAGAACAAATTGCTTGTGTAACCCCGTTTTGGGTTATGCGCACGGGGCAACAGTAAAGCAATTACCTGAAAGCTGAAAGTTTACTACCTACTCACCATTAAAATTTCCAAGTCCGTTTTTCAATAAAAACTGCCATTCCTTTTTCCTATTAAAAACCTCTGAGGGTGATTCACATTGGAATAAATACGAGCCACTTTGAACTTGTTTAGCGAATCCTCCTGTGTAATTGTGGTGTGGTGGTGGAAACTTACTTATTGGAATGTTCATTTCTGTTACAGTAATTATAATCAACTATGTTCAGCTTCACACTGCAAACTTGTCCCCTGAAGTTCATTTGAAAGATGTCTCCTGATGTTAACAATTGTGAATGACAATGGTTGGTAGCTTGCGGATTGTGCAGTAGAGATAACTAACTTTGGATGGTCGAGGTAACGAGTAGAGATAACAAATGCAGTTTTCATTGTGCAAATGCTTGGAATTGCTGTCTGACAACATGGACCAACTTCTATCCACTCATCCAAACTCTCTCTTCCTCATATGTGGCGACTTCAACTGTCATCATGCCAGCTGGCTGGGTGTGGGTTCATCTCTCACCAGTCATGGCACCTGTCATGTATGCAGTGCAAATGTTCACCGTTGTATCCCTACACCGGGACCGGGTTGTATCCCTACGCGAGAGCTCGGATGGCGCTGCTGTGAATCGGGCCTTGATTGGCAGAGTGAATAAACGCGTACGACAATTGATCGCAGTTTGTCGAGATACTTTACATGGCGACGAAGGTAAACATCTAGACCATGACATCTTTCGGCCATATCGATGAATTCGACCCTCATGAGGGGGATTTTGACACGTATTCTGAGCGTTTGTCTTTCTACTTCGAGGCGAACGGCATTGCGACCGAAGGCCTGATGAAGGCCGTCTTCCTGTCCGTTTGCGGAGGTGAGACGTTCACACTCGTTAAAAACCTGATTCGGCCTCGGACAATCCAGGAGCTCACGTATGCAGAGCTCAAGGCCGCTTTGAAGGAACATTGCAACCCATCTCCTTCAGTCATCCTGTGTCGGTTTAATTTTTACATGTGCAGACAGCAGCAAGGTCAGTCGATCGCAGACTTCATTGCACACCTCAAAAAACTGTCACATCTGTGTGAGTTTGGGGACACGATTGATGACATGCTTCGTGATTTGCTGGTGGTTGGCATGTCCGATGACCGCACTCGTAGACGCCTGCTTGCTGAGAGAAGACTGACGTTCCAAAATGCCAGAGACACCGCAATTTCCATGGAAAGTGCTGAACGCAACGCTACAAGCATCGGTGCCACTCGCTCATCTGGTACCAGCCCTGCTGTGAATCGGTTGGATCATGTTCAGCCACAACGTTGGAACAAGGCTCCTCGTCAGAAGCCAGTGCAGTCTCAAACCCACAACAACTGTTTTCGGTGCAACGGAAAGCACCCTCCGGAGACGTGTCGGTTCAAAGATGCCACCTGCCATTTCTGTTCGAAAACTGGCCATATTGCTCCAGCTTGCATCACTCGCAAATCGGGAAAAGGAAAAGCTGCTGACAAGATTCATCAGTTTATCGGTTCGGAGGAACCCGAGCTTGACCAGGTGAGCTCTGTTTCCGACAACTCAGAATCGTATGACCTGCTTCATATTGATTCTCACCATAGGCGGGACCCTCTTCTTGCCAATGTTGTCGTCAACAATCGACCATTGCAAATGGAGGTCGACACTGGTGCGGCCGTCTCGCTCATCAGCCATGCTGTTTTCACAAACCTGTGGAGTGATGCTGACCGACCCCATCTGAAACCTACTACCTATGGACTCTCCACCTATACAGGTGAGAAGATTGTTCCCTGCGGTACATGTGATGTCACGGTGGGCTACGATAACCGTGAGTTTCACCTACCCCTGATCGTCATTCCTGGAAAGGGCCCTTCCTTACTCGGCAGGAACTGGTTGAGCATAATTCGACTGAAGTGGGAAAGCATTCATCAACTCCGGGCAGCCAATGTTTCTCCTACCGCAGCATACACACTCAAAAATGTGCTGGATACGTACCCGGATGTCTTCAAGGATGAGCTTGGAACCTTGAAAGGACATACGGCTAAACTCAGGGTTGACCGGGATGCCAATCCTATATTTTGCAGGGCTCGCCCAGTCCCTTTCGCCCTGCGTGAGCGGATTGACAAGGAACTGGATCATCTTGAAAATCTGGGGATCATCGAGCAAATCCAGTATGCCGAATGGGCGGCGCCCACCGTTCCAGTCATAAAATCGGACCAGTCCATCCGCATATGTGGAGATTATAAAATGACCGTGAACAGGTGTTCTTCATTGGATAAATATCCAATCCCGAGGATCGAAGACCTCTATGCTCGTCTCACGGGAGGCAAGACTTTTACGAAACTCGATCTCAAATCCGCCTATCTACAGCTCTGCTTGGACGAGAATTCGAAACAGTATCTTACCATCAACACGCATCGTGGGTTGTATAGGTACCACCGACTTAGTTTTGGAGTGAAATCTGCACCTGGAATTTATCAGCGTGTCATGGACAGTTTGTTTGCCGCCGAACGCAACGTCGTTTGTTACCAGGATGATATTCTGGTTACTGGTCGTACGGACGCGGAACATCTACAGAACCTGGAGAGAGTTCTGAAGAAGATTTCGGACTCCGGCCTACGTTTGCGTCGAGACAAGTGCAAGTTTATGGTGCCATCAGTCACGTACCTGGGTCATACGATTGATGCCGAGGGTCTACACCCGACAGATGAGAAAGTCCGAGCTATCAAGGATGCTCCTTCTCCACGAGATGTGACCGAATTGAAGTCATACCTCGGTTTGCTTCAGTTCTATGGTCGTTACATCCCGAATGTGACCGACGTTTTGGGCCCCCTTTATCGGCTTTTGAGGAAAGGAGTCTCCTGGAGCTGGGGGTCTAGTGAACAATCAGCATTCCAGACCTCTAAGGATCTGCTCAAATCGTCCAATGTTCTCGTTCATTTTGATCCAGAGAAGGATCTTGTGCTGACATGCGATGCCTGTCGGTATGGAGTGGGGAGTGTATTATCGCACGTGATGCCTGATGGTACAGAAAGACCGGTTGCATTTGCATCCAGAACGTTGACCCCGGCAGAGAAAAACTATTCCCAACTTGACAAGGAAGGATTGGGAATCGTTTTCGGCGTTGGCAAATTTCGCCAGTACCTTCTTGGACATCATTTCACGATTCGCACTGATCACAAGCCGCTGATCAGTCTGTTTGGTCCAACTAAGGCGACATCTGACACACTACCGCCCAGGATCATCCGCTGGTCCCTGTTTCTCGCTGCTTATGACTACACCATATGTTATAAGCCCGGTTCGTCTATCACAAATGCAGATGCCATGAGTCGGTTACCCCTTCCAGAATCCGTTGATGATTCGCCTACACCAGGATCCATTATCGCACTGATGGATCATCTGGAAGATTGTGCTGTCGATTCTGGCCAGATCCGCACTCATACTCGACGAGACCCCGTTCTGTCCAGAACTGTCCAGGCTGTACAGCTTGGATGGCATTTGCTACCTGAGGGTGACCCAGATTTTGCGGCTTTTAAAGCACGTAAAAACGAACTCAGCGTGGAAAATGGTTGCCTACTCTGGGGATGTCGTGTCGTGATCCCGAAAAATCTGCGTTCCAGGGTCATGGATGAAATCCATGACTGTCACCCCGGGATTGTGAAGATGAAGTCACTCGCCAGAAACTATGTGTGGTGGCCGAATCTTGATGCTGATATCGAACATCATGTTCGACATTGTTACCCCTGCCAGAGCACCCGGAATACACCTGCGAAAGCGCCACTGCATCCCTGGGAATGGCCCAGCGAACCGTGGCATCGCCTACATCTCGATTATGCCGGGCCTATTAACGGCAGCATGATTCTAATAATTACGGACGCGCACACAAAATGGATTGATGCCTATGTGACGCGTGGTACTACGTCAGCCATTGTCATCGAAAGACTCAGACGCTGTTTCGCCACTCATGGTCTGCCCAGGATGATCGTGAGTGATAACGGTTCGTGTTTTTCCAGTACCGAGTTTGCCAAGTTCACACGTCGGAACGGCATCAAACATAAGTTTGTCAGCCCACATCACCAGGCTTCAAATGGCTTGGCCGAACGATCCGTGGGAATCATCAAATCCGGATTGCAGAAACTTCAGGAGGGAACCCTGGAAACAAAGCTGTCTCGTCTCCTGTTCAAATACCGCATCACGCCACAATCAACAACCGGTGCAGCTCCGTCTGAGTTATTGATGAAACGACACTTGAGATCGACACTTGACAATCTCAAACCAGACATATCATCAAATGTTTATCAGAGCCAGCTTAATCAAAAGTTGGTGCACGATAAGACGTCCAACAGTCGATGTATCAACATTGGAGATCCAGTGTTTGCCCGAAATTTTGGTGCAGGTGCGACGTGGCTACCGGGAGACATCATCGAGAAGCCAGGTCCACTGTCCAGTGTGATTCGCCTGCAGGACGGCCGCAAAATTCGTCGACATCAGGACCACATAACCTACCGTCACTGTGAGTCGATGGAGCCTGTAGCATCGTCACAGTCAGGACAACAGTTCGACCCGCCACTGCCGGAGATCGTCGTGGCCGCTCCAGCCAGCTCGGATGCCCCGAAAACCTCTGCAAACGCTACACCCTTCGTGGAGACCAAAGGAATCACCTCGGACTCTGTATCCACTGGTACACCGCGACCCAAAGGAATCACCTCGGACTCTGTATCCACTGGTACACCGCGACGCTCAATGCGTGAGAGAAAAGCACCCGACCGGTTGAATCTTTGAAGATGTTTTTTTTCACGTTGACACATGTTCTATTTTCACGTATTTTCATTATTCTCATAACCGTTTGCACACATATTTTCACATGTTTTGGAAATGTTGCTTTTGAAATGTCAATTCTGGAAATCTAGCACGTATATTGCTCTTGGTAATTTTGGACTTAAAGGGGAGGATGTCATGTATGCAGTGCAAATGTTCACCGTTGTATCCCTACACCGGGACCGGGTTGTATCCCTACGCGAGAGCTCGGATGGCGCTGCTGTGAATCGGGCCTTGATTGGCAGAGTGAATAAACGCGTACGACAATTGATCGCAGTTTGTCGAGATACTTTACAGCACCTCAGCAAAGGTCTTCTGCGACTCACTGAGACTGACACAATCTGTCAATTTCCCGACCCGGATCTCAGTCAACGGAACATCTTCTCTTCTAGACTTGGTTATGACTAACTTCCCTGAAAATGTCTGCTGCTCTTCTTCTGCTGCAATCGACTCATCTGATCATGTGCTTGTTAAAGTGGACATCTCTCTGGCCAATCTCAGAGAGCCTCCTCAGGCCGACTGGCACGGTCTTCAAGCATTTCCAAGCTGACCTCCAAAGCCAGTTGCCGAATGGGCATCCTCCATCATGCGAAGTCCTTCCTTGGCACACCTGAGCTCCTCACCACATACAAGGGTTCTATCCGCAGCTCGATGGAATACTGCTCTCCCCTCTGGGCTGGTGCTCCTGCCTCACACCTTGCTCAGCTTCACGCTGTTGAAACCAAAGCGTTCAGAATCATTGGAATCTCCTGCGATGAAGCTAACTCCGAGGGCCTTTCACTTACTCACCACAGGCAGGTTGGTGGTCTTTCTGTCTTCTACCGACTCATCTCTGGCCTAGCCCCCCTCACCCCCCACCCCCAGCTCTGTCTGTGCTCTGTCCCCCAAATACTCCTACAGGTCGCTCAAGATCTGCCAGTAGCGTTCTTATGGTGAAACAGCCAAAATCAAGACTCTCTGCTCACCTTCACTCCCCTTTTCTCCCGCCTCTGGAACAAACTCCCTCAATCTCTTCAATCCCACTCCTCCCTCCAGGTCTTTAAAACAGCTGTTCACCACCATCTCTTATCTTCCCCCATCCAAAACCTTGATCTTTTCTACCCCCGCTAATTCACCCCAGATCCACTTTTCTGAAATTCCAACTTCTTTCCTGGAAGTCCCTCTACTTTCCCACGCCTCCTCCCCCCCCCCCCCCACCTCCCCCAAGCCCTTCCCCTCCCACAGATCTCCCGATGTCCCTGCTCTCTGCTGTTGTACTTGTGTGCTTCCCTCTCTCCCCCCATCTTGTCTCCCACTCCCTTTATTATGTCTTATGTGTCGGTTTTTTTGTTTTTGTCATTAATGTTAACCCTTACACGAGCCTCAATCTTGTATCAAAAAAAAAAAATTGAATAAATAAATAAGAAATTGGATGCTGTGAGCAATGGACTGACTCTTGGTGAAACATTTTACAGATTGGTCAAACGCACCCTTCATGTGCTCCCACGAGAGCAGACATGTCCATTTTGATTTGTAATATCATAGGATCGGAGATTAAATATTAATTTGCCTCGCTATTCATCCAGGTTTTTAAGGAAACTGTACAAGTGGTTTTTAACTCAGTGTTATTCTGTATTCAAGGAAACCTGCACTTTTTTCTCTGTGATTAAGAACATTCCAAAGTGTGTTATAAATTTGAATATCATCAAACGCCACTTTAAGAAATGCCCGTCTAAAGACGTTGTCATCGACTCATCGATCATCTCAGTTGTCCAAACTGAAAAGGGATCATATATTTATTGCAGACACAATCAGGGTGAAATATTTACCCGAACCATCTCTCTCCCAACTCCCACCAACCCCCCCCCCCCCCCCTCCCCAATCATCCTTCTCTTCCATCCCTCCAATTGAAAACGAGCCAATTGACATTTTGTTCCAACGTTTTATCGTCCGGAAAGGTTAACAGTCGAACACTGCCACCCCGTGGACATTTTGAATTGTCAGTGTAAATGTGTTACAATTTTACAAAGTACACCTTCAACCTTTGATGATGTGGTACATTTGGGCTGATGATGTCACATTTGTTTAAAAGAATACCGTAACATCAGATAAGAAGCGCATGCGCATTTGCTGGGATATTTACTCCCGCCAGGGAGTAATGCATTCGCTCGTGTCCGTGTTTGTGTGTGCGTGCGTGTGTGTGTGCGTGCGTGTGTGTGTTCGTGTGTTTGTGAACAAGAAATCTGGAAAAGTTCTAAACGGATTTGGATGAAAGTTGGTGAGATAATTGCCCTTGGGTTGAGGAAGAATTGATTAGTTTTTGGTGAAGCTCAGGATATTATTCCGGATCCAGGAATTTTTTGAAGGATTGTTTACCATTGGAAGATAGGGCTCATTTTTTTTTAACATTATCTTCTATATTTAACATTGTGATATGAAAATAGTTTTCATATTTGTTGTAAATGTAGTTTAAACTCGTGGTTATGCGTTAGAGCGGTGTATTTTGTTAGCAGCGTCGTCTTCAAGGTTCTTTTTTTTCTTCTAATAAAGACATATTCTGTCATTTTAAAACTACCAAAGTGTGTATTCGGTTTCCCCGTTTCATAAAATGTATCGCATGATACGTATAACTCTTTAAAACTGTTTTTTTTTTAACCTCAGAAGAGATATCAACATTTACCTCAGCGAATGTCAATCGCGGTGTCATTATGTATTTGATGACCTTATAAAGACATAGGTGAGTTATAAGTGTGAAAAGCATGTGCACGGGGTTCTTCCCAGAAGAATGAGTGGTCGCATTAGCTTGTACGACTTAAATGAGCGAGTTTTGTTTTCACGTTTGGGCCAGTTTTACATGTTGTGTCCCTAAGGAATGAAACGAACGTTTTCCTGGCTTACAATCTTATTTGAAGTCGCACATGCCTCAAAATACACTCACTTATATAGAATTGAACGCTGAATCCGAAAATGTAAGTGAAATTGCTTTGTTTTTTTTTAAACATTATCTTCTATATATTCTAAATATATATCTGTGCAGTGTCCGTCTTGTGTTGTCTTGTCTTGTGTCGTCACTGAACTACTCCCTCAAACTTTTGTGAAATCGTACTATTCCAACTTGACCCACGGCGGGAGTATGCGCTCTACTGAGTGGCGTTCTAGTTTATTATATTTCTGTCTTGAAAAAAAATAAGCAATAACCTCTCTGCTTTCATGAGATGGCAAGATTGTGGGCCATCAGTTAATTTACGTGTGTGTGTGTGTGTGTGTCAATGTACGTATGTATATATATATATATGTGTGTTTTGTATGTACAGTCGTTTCCATGCAAATACGACGAGTCAAATGGTCTCTTCAAAATACAGTCGTGGCCAAAAATATTGGCACCCTTGCACCTTTTTCAAGTAATTCACAATTTTCTCTAAAAATAAGTTGAAATTGACAAAAGTATTTGATCTCCACAATTCTTTATTTCACTGTTAATATTACAGAACCTTTGTTTTTGATTCAGAACTTAATATTTCCTTTTAAATCAGAAAATAAAAATTAATGGCATTGACAAAATTATTAACACCCCAAACTTCATATTTGGTAGATAAGCCTGGTGTTGGCTTAGTGGTTAGGGTGCTGGCTTGGGATCCTAGGATCCTGTGTTTGAATCCCGGTCGATCGCTGAATTAACGCCAGGGGGGTTGACAGCCTGTTATCCTTCTGAGGTCGGAAAATTGAGTATCAGTTCACTGGTAATTCCCTGTGTCGTAAGGGGCGACTGACAGGGTTGGCGGCAGGAAGGGGCATCCAGCCATAAAACATTGCTTCAAAAAGGGGACCACGGTGCCCGAAAAAGGCCAACCCCTGCTCTGCGGGGGAAAGTGGCCTCTAAAGGTGCTCACTTAAGATTTGGTAGTTTGGTAGCAGAGCCTTTGGACAAAAGTCAAGCGCTTCCTATACAGTCATGTGAAAAAGTAAGTACACCCCATGTAAAGTTTTGACTTTTTCAACATATTTCAACATACAGCTATTTGATCTTCATTTCAACAATATTGATAGATAAAGGTGATATAATAACAAATATCATGAAACATTTACATTTTGTAGTCCATTGTATAATTTAAATAAACATAAATGCAAATTTCGCATGTGGAAAAAGTAAGTACACCCCGACATTTATCACTACTTCAAATACCTAAAATTAGAATCAGGTGCACCAGCTCAGGTGCAAATGATTAGAACATCGTTAGAGAGGATCTTGGAGGAACCTGTCTTATTTAAACCTCAGACATTTAGTTTGGTTTGCTCTTTGTTGTTGAAGTGTGTGGCGTCACCATGCCTAGATCAAAAGAGCTCTCTGAGGCCTTCAGAAAGAAGGTTATGGATGCCTACGAGTCTAGGAAGGGATTTAAAAAGATCTCCAAACAATTTGAAATCAATCATTCGACTGTCCGGAAGATCATCTACAAATGGAGAAGATTCCAAACAACTGCCAACTTGTTCAGGCCAGGCCGCCCCAGCAAGTTCAGCCTGAGAGCAGACCACAAGATGCTGACAGAAGTCTCGAAGAACCCCAGAACGTCATCACGGGACCTACAGGTAGCTCTTGCCTCTGTTGATGTCAAAGTGCACTAGTCTACCATTAGAAAGAGGCTGCACAAATTTGATCTACATGGGAGGTGTGCCAGGAGGAAACCTTTGCTGTCCAGAAAGAACATCAGGGCAAGACTAAAGTTTGCCAATGAACACCTAGGCAAAGCCCAGCACTTCTGGAACAATGTGCTCTGGACAGATGAGTCAAAGGTAGAGCTATTTGGCCACAGTACCAGAAGACATGTTTGGTGAAAACCAAAGACAGCATTTGACCACAAGAACCTGATACCAACTGTAAAGCATGGTGGTGGAAATATTATGGTTTGAGGCAGCGTTGCTGCATCAGGGCCTGGGCAGCTCACCATCATAGAATCCACTATGAATTCTTCATTGTACCAGAGGGTGCTTGAGGATAATGTGAGGCCATCTGTCGGAGTGTTGAAGCTCAACCGAAGGTGGACCTTGCAACATGACAATGACCCTAAACATACCAGTAAATCCACCAAGGAATGGCTGAAAAGAAAGAAATGGAGGGTTCTGGAATGGCCAAGTCAAAGCCCGGATCTAAATCCCATCGAGATGTTGTGGGGGGATTTGAAACGAGCTGGGCATACAAGAAACCCCTGAAACATTGCACAGCTGAAAGAATTCTGCATGGTGGAGTGGGCAAAAATTTCTCCCAGTCGATGTCAGAGACTGGTAGACAGTTTTTAGAAACGCCTACTTGAGGTTGTTTCTGCCAAAGGGGGCAATACCACCTATTAGAGCCAAGGGTGTACTTACTTTTTCCACATGCGAAATTTGTATTTATGTTTATTTAAATTATACAATGGACTACAAAATGTAAATGTTTCATGATATTTGTTATATTATATCACATTTATCTGTCAATATTTTTGAAATGAAGATCAAATAGCTGTATGTTGAAATATGTTGAAAAAGTCAAAACTTTACATGGAGTGCACTTACTTTTTCACGTGACTGGACTGTAGCCATGAATGAGCTTCCTAGACCTCTCTACTGGCAGTTTGGCCCACTCTTCTTGTGCAAACTGCTCCAGTTCTCCCAGATTTGAAGGGTGCCTTCTCCCAATTTTTTTTTTTTTTTTTTGTATGCAAGATCGAGCGAGGCTCGTGTAATGGGATTTAGACTGCTGTTTTCAGATCTCCCCACAGGTCTTTAATGGGATTTAGATCAGGACTCATTGCTGGCCACTTCAGAAGTCCAGCGTTTTGGCTTGAACCATTCCTGGGTGCTTTTTGAAGTGTGTTTGGGGTCATTGTCCTTCGACCCATGACCCTTCACAAGACCCATGACCTTCGACAGAGACCCAGTTTTCTGACACTGGGTTGGACATTGCACTCCAAAATGGCTTGGTAATCTCCTGATTTCATGATGCCATGCACACATTCAAGGCACCCAGAGGCAGAACAGCAACCCCAAAACATCACTGAACCTTCTCCTTGTTTGACTGTAGGGAACGTGTTCTTTTCTTTGAAGGCCTCATTTTGTTTTCTGTAAACATCGAGATGGTTTTTTTTGTTTTTTTTAAAACCAAAAAAACTCATTTGTTCTCATCTGTCCACAAGACATTCTCCCAGACAGATTTTGGCTTGTTCTGGTGTGTTTTGGCAAACTCCAGTCGGGCTTTCTTATGTCTCTTTCTCAGCAGTGGGGTCCTCCTGAATCTCCTACCATAGAACCCCCTTCATAGAATTGGCGACGGATGGTGCGAGATGAAACTGTTGTACCTTGTGTCTGAGGGTCAGCTTGAATCTGTTTGACAGTTGATCGAGGTGCTTTCTCCACCATTCGAACAAACAATCCTTCACTGCAATCTTCGATCAGGTTTTCTCTTGCAGCCACGTCCAGGGAGGTTGGCTACAACGCCATGGTCCTTAAACTTCCTCATAACATTGCGTACGGTGGACACAGGAACATCAAGGTCTCTGGAGATGGACTTGTAGCCTTGAGATTGTCCATGCTAGGCCACAATCTTGTGTCTGACCTCCTCAGACAATTCTCTGGTTTTATTTATTTTCTCCATTCTCATTGCAGTACACACAGTGACACAAAACAGCAGAATGACTCCTTTTCTCTATTGAATGAGTGATTTTTATGTTGCAGGCACCTGCAACTCACCATAGATGAGTTCAATTCCAAAGTAAAGGAGAAGCACCTGCTTGAAATCTAATTATTTGTAACAACTTCTAAAAGGTGCCAATAATATTGTTGCGAATATGGAATTTGGCCTCCATATCCGCTTGTAAATATTCCCCTATTTCCCCAATACTCCCCAACTATCCCCAATCCCCCATTCCCTAGTCCCATTGTCTGTAAACAACAATCAGTAGAGCCGACCTTCCCCTTATTCCCCCATTAAATGTCGTGCCCAGGTCCACCGCACCACACGTAGACAACTTTCGGACATCTTGCTAGTTATTCTTAGTCTATGTCAGTTAAGGACTCGTTTCCATTAATTATGACTCTTCGTTGCACCAGAATGTGATTATATGGCACCAGTAGTGAGTTTAGGACCTTTCCCATACCTCCTCCCATCTTCTTCCCCAAACAACAACAACAACAACAGAGGGGCACGGCGCTGCGCGGGGGGGAGTGTGCGTCCTGACACCGGCTCGGTTAGCCGCCATTGACAATGCGCTCCAGACCATGCGCTCCACGGGGTTACCACAAAGGGGCTGGCTGTCAGCTCCTCGTCAAGGGTGGAGCCTGGTAAACCCCCCGCACGCACCCAATGAGAAGCAACGTGCCGATTCCACGAGGCGGAGCTAACGAGCCGAGGGCGTGTCACTCCCCGCCGGATATACGCGGCCACGTAGCGGACGTGACGTCAGATGCGCCCCCAGCTTGAGCAGACAAGACGCCATCCGAGCGCTGCGACCTCCCCGCATCTCTAGACCGGACCGGGTCGACCCTGTCCTTGAGCCAAGAGTGCACCTTGAGCCATCGATACCCGCTTTCCTAGCCATCAAACCCCGTGTGAGTCAGCCTTTTGTCCCGTTTATCTGTCGTCTGTTGGGAATAATATAAGAGTGTGTCTAAGTGCTTGTCTTTCTATGCTGTACCTCTCGTCCCTGTAATCTGACCTTCCGCCTTAATATAACCTCCTCCGGAGGTCTTGAGAACTGAACCCTGGGTGTCGTGTCATTTGAAACCCAGCCGTGTGTCCTTTTCCTTTATTGCCTTTATTGACCTAGCGTAGCGCGATTAGTCAACCTTCGGGTATAATCGGGTAACTTGTGCAGACGTGGTCATACCAAAACCGCTCGGTAAATAACATCTAAGCCACGTCTGTAACAATTGGTGTCGAGGAGTGGAATTCGAACCCGGGACTAAATTTATTAGGCCCAAATTTGTAACAATTAGAATCGATTCGGAGCGCGTTTCCCGCGCGTTGTTAGGCCCAAACCAGGGAGGGAGAATCGATTCAGAGCGCGTTTACTGCGCTCGACGAAATTATAACGGCCGAAATTTGTTTTGTTGTATAAAAACCCGAATTTTGAAAGTCGCGCTATGGCAGACCAAGACAGCTGGGGTCCGCTAGGGGAGAGTGAGGCAGGGTCGGTCCAGGACCAAATTGAGGGACATGAGGGACAGGAGGAGAGCGAAGCAGCGAGGGTAGCAGACGCACAAAATAGCGTCGTTGTGCCCGACATTGCGGGAGCGCAAAATGGCGCCTCGCTGATCACCGCGCCCGCGACCGTGGCAGCGCCCCTGCTGGATCCGAACCTTTTTATGTTGCAAATGAGGGCCCTTATGGAACAAATGGGTGAGCAATTGGGAGACCAAATTAGAGGTTTGAAAAGCAGTATGGGACAAATGGGAAACGAAATGGGGGTAATGAGGGACGAAGCGAGGGGTACTGGTGAGAAGGTAGACAAAAATTTTGAGGGGTTAGACAATGGGATAAAAGAGGTGAGAAATGGGTTAATGGGGGTAGAAAACAATGGCCGCTCAAGAGAATCAAATGGAAGGGATGCAAAAGGGGTTAGAGGGGGTAGAAAATAGAATGGCTGCCCAGGAGAATCAGATAGAGGGAGTGAAAACTGGGTTAGAGGGGGTAGAAAATAGAATGGCTGCCCAGGAGAATCAGATAGAGGGAGTGAAAACTGGGTTAGAGGGGTTAGAAAACAGAATGGAAGGCAAATTGAGGGACATGAGGGACCAAGCGGAAAGGGAAGTTAACCAAATGGGGCAGCAGATAGAGGGGGTCAGAATGGGGGTAGAAACCAAACTGGATGCTCACAGGGAGGAAATGGAGCAGATGAGGGTGGCATCTGGGCAGGAGATGCAAGTGATGGGAGAGGAGATCAGAAGAGGAGTGAGTGAGGAGGTCGGAGGAGTGCGCGAGGAGGTGAGGCACTGTAAGGAGCACATGGAGAAGGAGGTGAGAAAGGGGACTGTAAAATTGCAAGGGGGCATAGAGGACCTGACGCAGGAGGTGGAGCAGCTGACGGTGGGACAAACGGAGTTAGTGGAGCAGGTTCAAAGGAACACTGCGGTATTAGGAGGTTTAAAAGCGACACAAAACGACATAAAAAACGACTTGATAGCGACAAAGAGGGAATGTCAGATGGTACGTGAGGGACTGACAACGAGGTTGGACGAGGTGATAGAGGTAATGGAGACGAAGGACCGGCAGGTGAGGACGCACATGGAAACGGTCAAGGTAGCCTTAGAGGATGAGCTTGAGGAGACGTACCGGGGAATAAAAGAGGTGAAGCACAAATTAGAAGAAGTGGAAGAAGGGATGAGCGAAATTAAGAAGCGACGGAGAGGGGATAAGAAAGAGATAAAAGAGGAGATAAAAGAATTGGTCCAAAGTCTGTGTTTGGATCGTGATGATGTGCTCATTAACCGGATGAGGGATTCGCAGGTGATGGAGGAGAAGCGAAGAGGAAGAGGACCCGGTGTAAGTGGTGACCAATATGGTCGTGCGTATGATGCGCCAGGGGATTTAAGAAGCTTGGGGGTCGAGATGGACCCGGGTGTTCGTGAGAGGCCACTGGTGAAGTGTGCGAAAGGTCTGGTGTGCGAAAAAGGGGGTGTGCGAGGAAGTCCGACTCTGGGGTGTGTGAGGAAAAAGTGCGTGCCAAGGAGTGAGGGTGCTGGCGAGAGTGAGTCGGTCGTAGCGCGTGTGCGAGGGGGCACATGGAAGCGTGGTGTGGTGAGTGTTACAGAGGGTGTGATGGGAGAGTGTGCGCAAGAGTGTGCGCGAGAGAGGTGTGTAACGGACAGGTGCATGAGGAAAGAGTGCGCTGTCGGGAGTAAGGGCGAGTGCGTTGTCAGGAATGGAGGTGGAAGTAGTGAGAGTGACATGGAGCGTGAGTTAGTTGTGACAGGTGAGGAAGGATGTACACCTGGGATGGAAGGATGCACACCTGGAATGGTAGAGCGTGAGTGGGAATGCACGCTGGAGTTGGTGGTGAGGCACGTGGTTGGGTGTGCGAATGAGGGCACACCTGTGATTGTCACAGAGGAGGTGACCGAGGAGGGGGCGCGAAGAAGTGTGTTGGTGAGGTGTGCTACCAACGAATGTGTGCCAAAGTGTTCGGTGGTCAGGTGTGTGACCAAGGCTGTGAGTGGAATGGGTGTACCTGGGTGTGTAAGGAAAGGTACGAGGAGCATGGGCACGGCTGGATGTGTGAGCAAGGAACGGGCTGCGGGGTGTAAGCATGCAGGTGAAGCATCGACGTTACACGGGTTAGAGGTTAGAGCGACTTTTAGCCGAAGCGGGCCCTCGGTGCGTGCCGGGCCTCGCTTTGAACGGCCGCGTCCAGGCTCCACTAGGTGGAGCGGGCAGCTGGATAGGAAGGGTCGTCATGGCGACCACGTTTTGTGGAGACGTGCCGGCAGGTCGAGATCGGGACATTGGATGGCTCCGTGCCGAGGTGGTGCGTGGGATCTCGGCCCGGGTAAACCTCCTTCCCTGCACCGAGTGCCGGACGCATCCAGCCGCTGGCACAAAACAACCAGCATCCATTGCTTGGCTTTACGAAGCCGGGCTTTGGACAGGAATTGGCGCACCGAGAGGCAGTAGTGAGTAGACTGGGTGATGAGGTTAGTGTTTTGGACCCAAAATTAGAGAAGAACAAAATTTGATGATTGGCAAGGGATTGGCAGTAGTGATTGGCAGATGATGGGCAGTGATTGGCCAAATTTTTGATTTGTTGAAATTTGATGTGCAAAATTGGTAGTGAGCGATGGGCCCGATGGGTAAGGGGGGCATCCCTGCCACCCTGCCCAAGTGGGGGCAAAGGAGCAATAGCTTATGGGGTGTATGGCAGTGAAAACTAGCCCGGGTGGGTTAGGTTATATTGTAGGGATCTAGAAGAGATTGACATTAGGTAACGTTAAGGTTAGATAGTGACTGATACCTGTAGTGGGGACGCAGGTAGATTAGTGTGGATGATAATGACGAGGGAGCGCAATAGTTTAAAGGGACGACTGGGAAGCGCAAGTTTCAGAAGGGAGTAGTTAGCTGAGATGATGCCGTGTGTGTGAGAATTGAACAGGTGTGATTGCACAGGTGTGCAACTGGACAGGTGTGTGGAGCAGTGTGTGAGTAGTGAGTGTGGTAGATCAGCGCGAATGCGCTTGGGGAGAGAAGGGTGCAGGTGGCACCAAGTGTGAGAGCACAGGTGTGCAAGTACAGGTGTGTGGAGAGAGTTGGAGTAAGTGGTACGGAGTGGTGTGCATGGTGCGAAGGTGTGGATGGGGGAAGAGTGGACCCCTTTCACGAATACCCGGGGCGGGTAGTGTAAGTGTTAGGTAGAGGGTATAGGTAAGTTGTGGTTGGATATTGGCATTTGTGGTGCGGTTGCAGAATGGTGTTGTGAATGGGTGCATTAGTGTTGTGGAAATGGCGGGGCGTGTAGCCTGTTAGTGTGTGTAGTTGGTTGGGCACTCCATCACTGTGAGGATGTCGGCCAGGTGAGGCCGCAGGTGGGCTCTGGGAGCCGGTAGAGTTGTGGAGGGGGCCCGAGGATCCGGAGGATGGACCCGGGTAGCCCAGTGCCAGAGAGGGCACCGAGTGGGGAAAGTGCCAGAGGGCCTTCCCCTGGTAGTTAGGTTAGGGTAAGGAGCAGGTAAGCTCGGAGGCAACTGCAGTGGTGGAGGTGTGCAGGTGGGTAGACCCACTGGGAGAGGTACACGTCGCAGCCCAGAAATTGTACGAGGGCACCGGGAGATGAATCGGGGGAGTGAGACCCCAAATTGAAGAGCACCACAGTTTGGCCAATGGGAATTGGTTTTTAGAACCCATAGTGTAAGAGGGCCAATGGTTTGGCCGGAGAAAGACCCCGGGTAGTGTAAAGTTGTTAAAGTCACTTAGGAAATAGTTAGGATTGATGAACCTGTCGCACCATACGCAGCCACTTACCTGTGGTGATGATGATGACTCCACACCTGTGTTTTCTTTGTTTTGTTGCAGGAAATGAGAATTGCTGTGTGGATTGGTGAGACGCATCACGACGTGGATGAGACATTGGGGTGATTCCATCTCTCCCTCCCTAGGAGGGACTGATGATGAATTGGTAATGGCAAATTTTGATGAGAGTTGAAAATGGCAAATTTGATTGGTTAGGAGGGAGAGAAGACGAATTTGGTTTATGGGAGGAACGGGGAAGACAGTAGGGATGTTTGTTGATTTGTAAAATAGATGTTTATGGGTAGTGTTGAGTTTTGTGGATACAGTAAGGGGTAAGGGAGGGGCCATGTAGGTTACCTGGTGGGGGGGGGGGCGTACGATAGGAACGTACCTGTCTCACCTGGTTCCCATGTGCCCCCAGTGTGCATCATCTTATATTGCGTGCACTTTTGCGCCCTTACCACCTTACTCACTTGTCTTCTTCTTTTGTCTCCCACCTCCGAGGATCTGGCTTTGGGGTAGAGAGAGAGGAGAGAGCGGTGCTGGCTACGCAGTTGTGGGCCTGCACTTTCGCTGCTTGCTGCTTGGATCGATACACCATACGGACCGCAATGTTTGTGGCCACCCACAATGGACCGCAGTTCTTTTGCGGCCAAGCACCACCCGTGGAAGGACCTATGGGTCAACGTGGCACCTATGCCAAACAGGTGAACCACTTATAGTTGACACCACTGAAGGCCAAAATACAGAAATGGACGCGGTTGGCGCCTTTCTTTATTTTTGAAAAGAAGTAAGAAGGCCAAGTGCACCACACGAAGGCAAGACCAGCGGCAGAACATCGGCCGGCTGCGACACCACCGGTGATTTATAGACACTTTATTGGTGCACCGGATGGTGCTCACTGTGTGATGGGGTGGTGATTGATGCTTGGAAGGGGTGCTCTGCACATTATTAAAGGCCGTAGGCCACAGAGCACTCGTGGGTTGGTGTATCGATGCTAGCATGCGTGCTCTCTCTATGCATAACATCTGCATGTGTTCCTCCAAAAACAGGTCCTGGATCGTAGTGTAAATATCAGCGTAGTCTTGTGTAAATAATGCTCCCTACCGGCTGTATGTTTAGTTTGAGGATTCTTTCCGGATTCGGTTATCCTGTGGGTGTGTTTCTGTGAGGAGAAGGGTGCAACGTCGCAGGGGGACATATTTACTCATTTGTGAATATCTGTAAAACTGTCGCACTCAGGGTAGAGTTAATAGTAGAGGGAACTACATTGCGTGCCACACTAAAGTAGGTAAAAATTTATCGGGTCGGGACGCCCCGAGGGTAGAGAAGGGTGCAATGTTGCGAATATGGAATTTGGCCTCCATATCCGCTTGTAAATATTCCCCTATTTCCCCAATACTCCCCAACTATCCCCAATCCCCCATTCCCTAGTCCCATTGTCTGTAAACAACAATCAGTAGAGCCGACCTTCCCCTTATTCCCCCATTAAATGTCGTGCCCAGGTCCACCGCACCACACGTAGACAACTTTCGGACATCTTGCTAGTTATTCTTAGTCTATGTCAGTTAAGGACTCGTTTCCATTAATTATGACTCTTCGTTGCACCAGAATGTGATTATATGGCACCAGTAGTGAGTTTAGGACCTTTCCCATACCTCCTCCCATCTTCTTCCCCAAACAACAACAACAACAACAGAGGGGCACGGCGCTGCGCGGGGGGGAGTGTGCGTCCTGACACCGGCTCGGTTAGCCGCCATTGACAATGCGCTCCAGACCATGCGCTCCACGGGGTTACCACAAAGGGGCTGGCTGTCAGCTCCTCGTCAAGGGCGGAGCCTGGTAAACCCCCCGCACGCACCCAATGAGAAGCAACGTGCCGATTCCACGAGGCGGAGCTAACGAGCCGAGGGCGTGTCACTCCCCGCCGGATATACGCGGCCACGTAGCGGACGTGACGTCAGATGCGCCCCCAGCTTGAGCAGACAAGACGCCATCCGAGCGCTGCGACCTCCCCGCATCTCTAGACCGGACCGGGTCGACCCTGTCCTTGAGCCAAGAGTGCACCTTGAGCCATCGATACCCGCTTTCCTAGCCATCAAACCCCGTGTGAGTCAGCCTTTTGTCCCGTTTATCTGTCGTCTGTTGGGAATAATATAAGAGTGTGTCTAAGTGCTTGTCTTTCTATGCTGTACCTCTCGTCCCTGTAATCTGACCTTCCGCCTTAATATAACCTCCTCCGGAGGTCTTGAGAACTGAACCCTGGGTGTCGTGTCATTTGAAACCCAGCCGTGTGTCCTTTTCCTTTATTGCCTTTATTGACCTAGCGTAGCGCGATTAGTCAACCTTCGGGTATAATCGGGTAACTTGTGCAGACGTGGTCATACCAAAACCGCTCGGTAAATAACATCTAAGCCACGTCTGTAACAATATTGTCCAGGCCATTTTAGGATTTCTGTGAGGAATAAGCTAAGATTTAGTAATTTTTTCAGCTTTTTTGTTTTGTTCCACTGCAAACCAAAGAAATACATATGTAAATACCAAAATATTTTTTAATTTCAACAATTTTCTGGAAGAAATGGTGCATTATTTGAAAAAAGTGCAAGGGTGCCAATATTTTTGGCCACGAAAAGACCACATGGCCAATATTTTTGGCCACGACTGTATGTATATGTAAGTATGTGCATGCATGTGTCAGTGATGTTAGACTTGAGTCCAGTTTTGGAGGACTTGGACGGGTACTCTACTTTCAGGTGTCGGACTCGGACTCAGAATGCCAAGATCTCGGACTCGGGCCGATTATGGCTCGAGTCCGGCAAAATTTAGTGCACAGTAAACTTTTAGGGTACATTAGAAATAAAAAGTGGATAGTAAACATTCGCAGATCCAGGGGTGCGGTGGTACCATGGCCCGCCCCTCACGGACCGCAAGTGCACATTTTTCAAAAACTCACCAGATTTTCTGTAACTGAGAACTTAATAGCGTCCATGGCTGCAGAAAATGTGGTTAAAGATTGATTATGTTAAAAATACAGCCATGGAGTTCCACGGCTGACACCATTTAGTTCATCAATTTAGTGTTCCGGCCACCCCAGTGGATCACAGGCTGCAATGAGCGATATCATTGGTTGGCTAGCCATGCGTCACGAGATTTTAGCCATGTTCCCACCATCAATCAAATTGCTCCTTTTTAATCAATGTTCTTTAAAGTTGAACACGTGGTAGTTATTTCCAGGTCGGTTACGGTTTCTGTCTTGTCAGCAAGACAATTTCATTGACATTTTTGTCATAAATCATGTCATGACATCAACGGTTAAAGAAGAAGAAAGAGTTGGAGATGCAGGCTGAAGCAGCCAACTTGAACTGAGATTTTGGGGTTGAATTATTCCAAATTGACAGAACAATACTAAATGTCTTAAAAAATTGAAAGAGATCCGTTGATATCCAAGTGAAACTTCTGTGTCTTTGTGGGAGATGCCAATTATATTGAGAGTTTTGCATCAATTACATTGAGAGTTGTGAATCTGGAATCCCTTTCACAATACATTACTGTACTTTGAGCTAAAGACAAAGGCCTTGTAGGCCATGAGAGGTCAAGGTTTCTCAAGGAGTTCGCACGATAGAGGATGATCAGTCAGAGGCCGGCTTGTGAGGCCAGCTTTGACATGTGCTCTGCCCAAGAGAGGTCATAGCTGACAGGAGCATGGGGCCAGAAGTTTGAAGGAATTAACCTCTTACAATGGATGAAAAGCTTGCCTGCGTCAGAGTGTTAAATCTGCAAAGCTCAGAGGTGAGCAGGCAACTTCTGTAAAAATAACAAAATAAAATACATTAAAACATTTTTTTAAGTGAGCACATGCAAAACCTCATGCCAGGATTTTTTTTCAGTGACATTGCATCTTCCCTCCACAAACCAAATACAAAAGATCTTTTATCGATTTGACACCTTTTATTCTGAAACATAACCATAGTTTCAATGCCATTGTTCATGTGAGATGCTAAACACATGCTGGTAACAGGTTGTTACGTTTCATAAACTTTCATCTCCATTCAACAACCAACCAACTAGCCTCCAACAGGTCACAGCAAGCAAAAGGCCCACACCAAGACTGCACAAATAGTAGTGCATGCTGAACTTGGGGCCCACACTTAGTTATAAAATGCAATATCAGTTCCATCGACAATTAGAGTACACACAACACAAGAAAAATTGATCGGGAAATCAAAACCGCACTGCTGGGAAATGTCATCAAAAGCTCCTATTTCCCCTACTCAACCTACCTCGACACTGAAATCGACCTCATACAGCGAGACAAGTCAACATAACAGGACGACGCTTGAAGACAAATATCAGGAGATTAAAAATGTTATTTATGGTACAAGTCTAGAAGCAACAAAACTCGTTTGAAAACAACTTTATTGTTGGAACCAAAAAAAAAAGGTGAAGCAGTTTTATCCCCACCAAATGAGAATCGGCGATGAGATAGTTGCTAAAGTAACCTCACTTTATTACAGCATACAAGATAAAACGTATTGCTTTTTATTTACCATATTTATTTATTTTTTGCAACACGATGCCCAATGCATCATTTCATTACTAACTTTAAATCACTTTGCCATGGCAGAATATAATGCATGTTTTAAATCGGGCAATACGATGCTACATACAGCATTTAGAGGGTGACCAATTTTTATGCCTCCGTCGACGAAGTCGCCGGAGGCATTATGTTTTCAGGTTGTCCTTCCGTCCGTCCGTCCGTCCGTCCGTCTGTCCGTGATAGGTTTTCGTTTCCGCGATAACTTGAGAACGGCTGAAGTATTCCAATTCAAACTTGGTATAGGTATGTACTGTATAATGATGTAAAGATTAACAGATTCGATTTTGGGGGCAAGTTCAAAGGTCAAAGGTCAAAGTCCTTATAGGTCTATAACTTCAGAACGGTTGAAGTGATCTAATTCTAACTTGGTACAGATATGTATATTGTAAAGATTAACTGATTAGATTTTGGGGCCAAGAGGTCAAAAGTTGAAGTCTGTAATGGGTCTATAACTTGAGAACGGCTAAAGGGATCTAATTCAATCTTGGTACAGATATGTATAAATCAACTGATTAGGTTTTGGGGTCAAGAGGTCAGAGGTCAGAGGTCATGTCAGGTAAAAATGTGATAACTTGAGAACAGCTGAATGGATTTAAAGCAAACTTGGTACAAGTATTATAATGATGTAATAATGTGGGTGGAGGCATATCGGTCGACGTCGTCACGTCGAAGAGCGTCGTTCTAGTTTATTAGGTTTTAGTATTAACATGTACAAAAAAACAAACAAGACTGAGGACACATGACAACATTTCAATCTCAATTCTCCCTAATGGACAAAATACAGATACTATGTTTAAAGGTCACCCAGGTTCACTATGCAATCCAAAGCTTTACATTTGATCTACAGACACTATAGAACATCGGTTGCTTTTGGCAAACGCCTATTGCTGCTGATTCCCGTCGTGCAAATATTCCTTGAACCATCACCAATTATACCTCCTCAATAATATATGTAGTAGCAGTATAATCGAAATGAAAACTGTACAAATTTAGTGTTTTATTGGTTGTTTTTTTTTTCCTTTTCTTTTAAAGCTACATCGGTAAATCCTGATATGCATTTCAAACACTTAAAAGAGAGTTGGTATGCTCAATAGCAGGGACGACAATGTATAATCACTTTCGTCCCTTAAAAGCAATCAAATATTATGTTAAAAACTTCAAGTATTACAACTTCATTGTCATAGCAATCTGATAAACTAGATCTTCTTTGTTACATTATACTACATGTAGTGTCAAAACATGCCTGGCATTCCCCACGATTGCTTGGAAATCAACAACTCGCATTGGGAAGCATTCCATGGAAAATGTCAGACTTCTAATTATTTCGCCAAAAGCACTGCCCAGCATGAAGCAAACAAGCCTGGCATGACGATTCCAAGTTCGTGCGTAGAAATAAAAAAGCCACCTTGTAAATTTTGTCCAGTGTACGAAATAAACTGGAACAAACCGGTGGTCTTACAATCGCCACTATACTTTGAGATCTATTTCACATTTAGGTGTCTTCTCTGACTTTGAATCATATAGAAGTCGGGTGTTTGTTTTTCGTAACAAGAGGTCATAGGTCAAAAGCACAACGTCAAACAATAGTTTCAGAAGATGGCTCTTTGCTTGCACGACGAGGTCCTAATAGAGGATTTCGACAAGGCACAGGACCCGAAGTCCTTGCCACCAACAGCTTTACCCGATGGTGCGTCTTCCTCCACTCTTGATATAACCGAATGTGATAACGCACTGATACCTAAAACAGAGGAGACATCAAAACATTAATGTTACATGAAAATGGTTAGACGAGGTGAAGGAGGGGAGGCCAAGCACCAAGTCTATTCCCATATTTCTGCAAAGCCTTCACAAATGATGCATGCTATGACCAACTACTAAGCAAGCTGAAAAGATGTCGCCACTTCCCTACAGTTCAAACGAATAAAAACCTCTTGTTGCGTGCAGTGCTGACACAGTTTTAGTGGTTTGAAAGATGCAAGTGGAGGCTCTTAGTTTGAGACCACTGCTTTAAAGTGTGAACAAAATTGTGATGCCTGCAGTCAGATCTTTTTCACAATATCTATGGCTTGTTGAAAAAGGTTATTGGAAAACAAAAAGGAAAAAAAACCAAGCATTTTTTCACAATATGGACACAGGAATCAATTTCACAATTGTTGTTCCTTTTCAGCAAATGCATGAAAGCATGAAATGCGTGATTATGGGTATTGGTTACCAACAACAACATGCATTTTAAGGCCATTTTCCCTGCTAGAGCGAGGGTTAGCCTTGCGGTCCCCATGACAATCTTCTCCATTTTGCCCTATTTTCTGCATCTCTCCTTGTTAACCCCCTTGCCCGCATTTCTTCTTCCACCATATTTAGCCAAGTCTTTCTCGGTCTTCCCCGTCCTCTACATCCTTCTACATTCATTTCCATCACTCTTCTCAACCAGTCACTTTCATCCTTCCTCAACACATGACCAAACCATCTCAACCTGTTCCTCTTCACAGCATCAATCACAGGCAATATTCCCATCATCTTTCACAATTCATCATTTGTCTTCCTCTCTCTCAACGATACTCCGCACATCCATCGATCCATTCGCATTTCCACCCTTTCCAGCCTTCGTTGCTGCTCTACGTTCATTACCCATGTCTCGCTCCCATAAATCATAACACTTCTCACACATGCAGCATGCACCTTTCCCTTCAGCTTCAGCGACACTCTCCTCCTCATCAGCACGCCACTCAGTTCCCGAAACTTCTTCCATGCACATCTCACTCGAGCAACCGTTGCCGAGTCTGATCCACCTTCTCCATTCAGCATGTCTCCGAGGTAGCAAAATGTTTTCACACCTTCCAGCTTCATGCCGTCTCCAAGATCCAACTCAACATTTCCTCCATCTGCAGCTCCCTCTGTGCACACCTTACATTTGAATGTAGCTGCCACACTCGTAAATGACCCTCTCAGACCACTACACTTTTGATGAACCCACTCAGCGCACATTGTACATTGAATGGAGTTCACTCCGACACCCTTCCTGCACACAGCACACGGCCACTTCCCAGTTCTTTCCACCTCACCACATGCTTTACCACTTGCCATCGCCTTCGTCTTTCCGATATTCACCTTCAGACCTTTTGTCTCCATACATTCCTTCCACTTGTTCATCTTCTCCTTCAGTCCATCCATACTTTCCGCAATCAACACCAGATCATCTGCATACAACAACTCCCACGGTAAACCCTCCTTTACGTTCTGAGCCAGCACCTCCATCACAGCTACAAATAGTAGTGGACTTAGTACCGACCCCTGATGCACTCCCACCTTTACCTCAAACTCATTTGTTTATTGGTTACCAACACAAGACCAATTCCGTAAAAATTCTTAATTTGCATTCATTAGTGTGGTCTCTAAAAATAAATGTCCAGGTAAAATGAATAAATTACATAAAGAACTAGAACGGCACGCATACCTCCGCCAGGCTGAACAGTTTACGTTTTGTATACGACCTATTGGCCGGTGTCCCTGGTGTTGGGCTAGCGGCTAGGGTGCCGGCTTAGGATCCTAGGATCCTGGGTTCGAATCCCGGTCAATCGCTGAATTAACGCCAGGGGGGTTGACTCAGCCTGTCATCCTTCCAAGGTCGGCAAATTGAGTACCAGTTCACTGGTAATTCCCTGCTTGTCGTTAAAGGCGGCAAAAAGGGTTGGCGTCAGGAAGGGCATCCGGCCGTAAAACATTGCTTCAAAAAGGGGACCGAAAAACAACAACAACCACAGCTCCCGAAAAAGGCCAACCCCCGCTTGCGGGGAAAAATGGCCTCTAAAGGTGGGGTTTTTTTTTTTTTTTTTTTTTTTTGTTATACGACCTATTGGCCGGATCTGGATCTCGACCTGAACCAAAATCGAATTGGCTTGGTCTTGCCATCTACCCAACTCATCCCCCAAGTTCAATCCAAATTCATCCATAAAACATTTTTGAGATATTCATGCTATATATCGTTTTTGGCTCCATCCCCCAATGATGAAGAATCACTTTTAAAAATTATAGGATTTGGATCCAGATCTTCACCAAAATCGAATCAATTTGTCCTCCTCACACACCAAACCTGTACACCAAGTTTCATCAAAACTCTGTCCACAACTTTCACATATCCTGCTCACAGACAAGTAAACACAGGCAAACAGGAGTGAAAACATGACCTCCATCCACCTTCATTTAATTATAGCTGACAGGGAAAAGAAAAGGTTTTTTTTTCCAGACACCTAACCAATACCAAAAAACAGAAGCTAAAAATAAATATTGGTTATTCATAATTCGCTTAATTACACGATAATAATATTGGTAGACACCATTTATATAAATAATGAAATATATGTAAACATACAATACTGAACTTAAAGAATGCATTAAGACACTTGCCACTATACATCATCCATAAATGATAAAGGTTTACTATTGTTTACCATTATACACCATCTGTAAACAATAAAACCCACTGTGCAATATCGCACAACACGACACAACATTATCAGGTCATGTGATGCTATGTCATACACACCAACCAACAGTTGTTTACAGATATTTTCGTTTACGGACAGTTTTGTGATTTTTCTTTCTTAAAGTATGGCTTCCACTGCATCAAGGAGTGCCACATTTCAACTTTCTAGTCCACCTCCAAAGTACTAACCATTTATATCAGTGTGTGTTTTTGTGTGTGTGTGTGTTTGTGTGTGTGTGTGTGTTTTTGTGTGTGTGTGTGTGGTTTTTTGTGTGTGTGTGTGTGTGTGTGTGTGTGTGTTTGTGTGTGTGTGTGTGTGTGTTTTTGTGTGTGTGTGTGTTTGTGTTTGTGTGTGTGTGTGTGTGTGTGTGTTTTTGTGTGTGTGTTTTTGTGTGTGTTTTTGTGTGTGTTTTTGTGTGTGTGTTTTTTTGTGTGTGTGTTTTTGTGTGTGTGTGTGTTTGTGTGTGTGTGTGTGTGTGTGTGTGTTTTTGTGTGTGTTTTTTGTGTGTGTTTTTGTGTGTGTGTTTTTTTGTGTGTGTGTTTTTGTGTGTGTGTGTGTGTGTGTGTGTGTGTGTGTGTGTGTGTGTGTGTGTGTGTGTGTATAACGATCATAGAAATATTTGATTATGAAAATATTTGAGGATAGATCCCCCCATAGCCTTTGGTAGTCTGCCAATAAAATTTTAAAAATGAACAAAGAAATTAGACCTCAGTCCCTAACAAAGTATAATCAACTTACAGCAGTCCAGAACAAGTATATGGTGAGCAGGGCCACAGTAAGGCCAATAAGACCAGCTGCTTCCAGCTGGCTGCGGTTCCCAGCCTCAAGGTGATCGGCAGCTCCACGAAGGCACAGCCATCCTGATATTCCAGCGAGTGGAGTGATGAAGAGGAAACAGAGCGCGTCACTGAGCAGCGTACGTCTCTCCTGTTTGGGGCTTGGATTGCGCAGCCACTATGGGATGGGAACCACAGTATGCAGTCAGGACCATGGGGTTAAATATGAGACAACTCAGTCTGTTGTAATACAATTGGGTAGGCACAAAATTTCCAATGTGTGTTCAAAAATTATTGGCTTCTCCGTGGAGTAAAAGGAAGAATTGTTAGCTGGTTCGAGATGCAAACCCATGCTAGACGGCTCAAACCTGAGTGCACATTACTATACTTAGATATCCTGCCAGCACAACCATTCCAATAGATCCTCCTGCAAATATACCTTTTTGTTTTATTCGAATCAAACAAAAATGCATGTGAAAGATGTACAGTGCCTTCAGAAAGTATTGAAATCCCAAGACTTTTTGTACACCGCACCTTTTCTATTCCATCTCCAGCTGCTGCATGACGTCAGTTCATCGTCAGTTCATTCTACTGTCAGTTCATTGGGCTTCCTGGTAGAGTTTCTGCTTTGAAATGCACTGTCAACTACAGACTTGGCATTTAATATGGAATTTTTTTTTTCTTGACTTGGGTTTACTTTCTTAACTCAGTATATCAATCTGGTGAGTTTCTTTTACACTTTGGTGATTTATTTGTTAAAAGAACCATGTCACTGATTGTCTGTCGCAGCAAGAAGTCAACAACAGGATAATATCACAGGTGGCGTGGCAAAATGTACGGACAGGTGCATTTGATGATTGGCTTCACAGTCGGGTATACAAGGGTTGTTGCGTTCTGTATTAGTGGAAAACAACTGCTGCACGTCTCCAAAAGTTATTGCCGCTTCCTCTGGAGATGGTCCGTCAACTCGACAATGCTGTTTGTCATGGAGTGGTGGCTTTACGAAATTACGGCATGAAACAGCGTGCTATTGCTCGGCAGTATGGCATCACTCAAGGTCAGGTGTCAAAGATCCTGAAACGAAATGCTCAGAGGGGTGTCCCTACGCCAATACCGAGGCCAGGACGTCCCCGCAGAACCACAAGGAGGGATGATCGCCAGCTGCACCGGTTAGTCCGCAATGGCCGTACCAAGTCAGCTAATCGGATTAGGGCTGAGTGGCAGCAACTGACAAATGTGCCTGTATCCAGAAGGCTAGTCAACCAACGACTGGTTCAAGCAGGCTATCGTGCCAGGCGTCCCCTGAGAAAGCCACGCCTGACCAGACAACACCGCCAGCGCCGATTGCAGTGGGCCAGAGAGCACAGTCAATGGCAGCCAGGACACTGGAATCACGTGATCTTCAGTTACGAGTCTAGATTTTTTTTTTTTTGGATACTGAATGGAGGCTCGTGAAAGAGCTTGGTCTATCGTCAAGATGGCCGCGTCCGAGTGCGCAGACAAGTGCATGAAGCCTACAACAAAGATTGTATAGTGCCAAGAGTCCAAGCTGGAGGTGGTGGGGTGACCGTTTGGGCTGCTTTTCATGCAGGGGGCAAAACTGACCTGGTTGTTCTGAATGGAAACCTGAACCAGTTCAAGTACAGGGCCATTCTGGAAGAAACATTGCTTCCATTTTCTCGTGCAGCCTTTCGAGGAAACTTTGTCTTCCAAGATGACAATGCACGGCCTCATCGTGCTCGCATGATCCAACACTTTCTTGCTGACCGTGGTGTAGAGCATATGGAGTGGCCTGCCATGTCCCCAGATATGAATCCGATAGAGAACTTGTGAGCAGAATTAACGCGTCAAATCAACCACTTGGACCAGCAGCCGACCTCTGTGCGTGAATTGCAGCAGGCTATTGTCACTGCATGGCAAGCGATTCCTGTCCAAACCTTGGCAAATCTCGTGAACAGCATGCCTCAACGTGTACGTGCTCTCCTGAATGCTCGTGGGGGTTACACGAAGTACTGAACTGTAATTTTACTGTCCGTAATCCCAGTCGTAATTTAACTTTTGTTTTTGTTAAAAAAAAATTTTGGCTAATGTGCAAAATAAAGAGATACTTCTGGAAAACGTACAGAAGTTTAACAGTACTGTCCATGAATTGAGTTCGATATCGGTTTACATCACTTTCAAGGATCAATTTATTTGTTTCGAAATGTCAAATGTGGTTTTTGTTTCTTTTAAAGGTCACATTAACAAAATCTAGAATAATTTCAACATAATTCCAATAAACTTTTGGTTCTAAGACATCTTGAAAAGTAAGTTCACCCCCACAAAAAAAATATTCCATATTAAATGCCAAGTCTGTATGTGGCCTTACATAGAAAGGTGTGCTTCTTTCTAAGTCATGTTCCATCAATTTCATTGGCCACAGGTGGACTCCAACCAAGTTGTAGTCATCTCAAGGATGATCAAAGGAAATTGGATGCACCTGAGCTCAATTTGGAGTGTCTTAGCAAAGGGGTTGAATACTTACTGACTCGAGACATTTCAGCTTTTCATTTTTAATTATTTTGTAAAACTTTCCAAAACAAAATTTCCACTTTGACATCATGGTGTATTATGTGTAAATCAGTAACAAAAAATTTCAATGTAAGCCATTTTAAATTCAGGCTGTAACACAACAAAATGTGAAAAAGGTCAAGGGGTGTGAATACTTCCAGAAGGCACTGTACTAAACGGAAGAATCAAAAAAGGTTTGCAAGTAAATATTTAGTTTTTCTTTTCCATGAAGTTAGTGAGTAGTGGAATGATGTGGTGCAAACACGACGAATCAAATGGTCTCTTCAAAGTACAGTCGTGGCCAAAAATATTGGCACCCTTGCACTCCTTTCAAATAACTCACAATTTTGTAAAAAAATAAGTTGAAATTGACAAAAGTATTTGGTCTCCACAATTCCCTATTTCACTGTTAATATTACAGAACCTTTGTTTTTGATTCAGAACTTAATATATCCTTTTAAATCAAAAAATAAAATAAAATGGCATGGACAACATTATTGACACCCTAAACTTCATATTTGGCAGCACAGCGTTTGGACAAAATAACTGCAGTCAAGCGCTTTCTATAGCCATGAATGAGCTTCCTACATCTCTCTACTGGCAGTTTGGTCCACTCTTCTTGTGCAAACTGCTCCACTACTCCGATTTGAAGGGTGCCTTCTACTAACTGCTGTTTTCAGATCTCCCCACAGGTGTTCAATGGGATTTAGATCTGGACTCATTGCTGGCCACGACAGAACAGTCCAGCGTTTTGTCTTGAACCTTTCTTAGGTGCTATGAAGTGTGTTTGGGGTCATTGTCATGATGCAAGACCCATGACCTTCGACGGAGACCCAGCTTTCTGACACTGGGTTGAAAATTGCACTCCAAAGTGCCTTGGTAATCTCCTGAATTTCATGACGCTATGCACACATTCAAGGCACCCAGTGCCAGAGGCAGCACTGAACCTCCTCCATGTTTGAATGTCGGGAAGGTGTTCTTTTCTTTGAATGCTTCATTTTGTTTTCTGTAAACATAGAGATTATGTGCTTCACTAAAAAGCTCTAATTTGGTCTCATCTGTCCACAGGACATTCTCCCAGAAAGATTTTTACTTGTTCAGGTGTGTTTTGTTAAACTCCAGTCTGGCTTTCTTTTGTCTTTCTCTCAGCAGTGGGGTCGTCCTGGGTCTCCTACCATATAACCCCCTTTCATTGAGTTGGTGATGGGTGGTGCGAGTTGAAACTGCCGTACCTTGTGTCTGAAGGTCAGCTTGAATCTGTTTGGCAGTTGATTGAGGTGCTTTTGCCCCCATTTAAACAATCCTTCGCTGCCATCTTCGACCAAGTTTTCTCTTGCGGCCATGTCCAAGAAGGTTGGCTACAGTGCCATGGGCCTTAAACCTCCTGATAACATTGCATACAGTGGACACAGGAACATCAAGGTATCTGGAGATGGACTTGTAGCCTTGAGATTGTCCATGCTTGGCTTCAATGTTGTGTCTGACCTCCTCAGACAATTCTCTGGTTTTATTTATTTTCTCCATTCTCATTGCGGTACACACAGTGACACAAAACAGCAGAATGACTCCTTTTCTCTATTGATTGAGTTGAATGAGTGATTTTTATGTTGCAGGCACCTGCAACTCACCATAGGTGAGTTCAATTGCAAAGTAAAGGAAAATCACCTGTTTGAAATCTAATCATTTCTAACAACTTCTAAAAGGTGTCAATAATATTGTCCGGGCCATTTTAGGATTTCTATGTGGAATAACCTAAGATTTAGTAGTTTTTTCAGCTTTTTTGTTTTGTTCCACTGCAAACCAAAGAAATACATATGTAAATACCAAAATATTTTTTAATTTCAACAATTTTCTGGGAGAAATGGTGCATTATTTGAAAAAAAGTGCAAGGGTGCCAATATTTTTGGCCACGACTGTACCTGCGTTAATTTCCATCACTTAGATTTGCCATCTTTACAATTCATTTTGTTCGAAAATCATTTCAACAGGATTTGTTTAAAGCAAACAAAGATAAGATCACATATTGAAGGTGCAAAGACCCAGACACAGACACGTGCCACCAGACCAAACAAAATAACACCCTCCTTGTGACCTGAACTGGCAGATCACAATGTTCTAAGCTCATGTAAGCTAAGGCCAAACATATTTTAAATTTATGGTTTGGTCATTTGGTGATGTCATGGATTTCAAATGGTGTATTGGTGTGAGGGTCAAATGACAGAAACAAACAGAAAGAGCAATCAGATATTGCAGATCCTCGCTAGAACTTGCGTGGTGTTTCTGTGGTTTTGTGGGCAGGTGTGTTATGTAATTACTACACAATTATATGTAATCAATACATTACAAAACGTAATTAGACAAAATCACGTTCCAATTGAATGTATTTCATAGACATAGACACATATCTATATATCTGTATATCTATATATCTATATATTGTTACGAATTTGGGTAGAGGAATATATAGAGTCAGATAGATCTGTATAGGTAGGTATCCGACTGTCGTGATAGGGAATCTACCTGTAATAAGTTCTATGTTTAGTCCGGTTTGTCGGGATAAGCTGCATTGATGTCCCCGCTACGAGGGAGCAGGGCGTGCTAAATAGTGCAGGGATTATGGATAAGATTCCTTTGTCCGTCGTCCCCTCTGTCGTCAAACCTGTGTCCTTTATGGCAACGCACTCATTTAAACACTTAGATAGGTCCTTAGTGCACTCATTAAATAATTCCCCTCCCTTACCACAACGACTTTGGAAAATGGGCAGGAAGCCAGGCCGGGGCACCGCCAATGGGGCTGCAACCAGCCACACCACCAGCTGGCCTAGCAACCAGCCTCGTGGCAGGAGCCACGCCCAGGGAGCGGGTGATTGGTTGGAGCGAGAGGCACTCGACAAATGGGACAAAGCCAGCAAGTGCGAACGTTCTAGAGGTCGAGAGACAAGGCTCTGGTTGGAGAAAGAAAGGCCTGACGTCACAGGGCGAGCAGTAAAACTGCCGGCTCGCCAGGATTGCGCTCTCTTCTCTGCTGGCCTGGGCTGATTTGTGTCCTTCCTTCCTCCCGCGATCTTTCCGTTCCCGTCTCTTTGTGCCTCATGTTGGAGATCGACCTCGTGTGGAGATCGCTGGCCCTGCGTTGGTGCTTGGAGCGGTGCTCAGTCCTTCTCGGTGCTTTTGGTGCTGGGAGCGAACGGACCTCGTGGGCGGTCGACGAGGAGCCTGGAGTGGGACGTTGGCTTGTGCCTGGAGGAGCGCGTGGGCGAAGCGGACGGAGGGTTTCCTCGCGCCGGAGCTTGGAGCCGCGTTGGACGGTGGACAAGACTGCAGACAGTTAAGACGCACCACATTTCACACGTACACGACGGACAGTTATTTTTGCAATTCATTCCCTTGTCTCGTATTTGGAAGTCAGTGTGCGGGATCCCGATTTAGGACATTTTATTACCGGCGCGTATTTCCCTGTCCCGCTATCTCTTGTAAAATAAACCCTTGCCTTATTTTCCCTTTCCATTCAAAATCTTGTGTCCGTTTTGAGTTAATTCCCCTGCAGGATCGGAGCTGCTGTTGGATTGCTATCGGTAAGCGCTTCCGCCTCTTCCTCTTCACTTCTTACTCCTGCGTTTTATAGCAAAATCCGTGTTTGGTCATTGCCTACATTAAAGCCGTTTGGTCATCCGCGAGCCCTGGTATTAACCGGAAGGGTTCGCACGACTATATATTATATATATATATATATATATATATATAATAAAATAAAACTGTCTCTTTGTGCCGCATGTTGGAGATCGACCTCGTGTGGAGATCGCTGGGGTAAGTACACCCCATCACTATATATATATATATATTCCGATAATAATTAATGGACATACTCATCATGTTCCAATGGTTCAAAATAGGTGAAAATAGAAGTACTTACACTTCAATTGATGCAAGTAACAGACAAACGCATGTTCAAATGCTACATAACTAATAGAAGTATTCACATATCAATAGTACATAATTATCCGTCGTACACACGGTCTAATATTGTATCAAAACAGAAGTACTACTCACGTTCCAATTGTACGTAACTAATAAACGTACTCAGTTCCAATGGCATGTAATTAATAGACATACTCCAGTCTATTAATTACGCACCATCATAACAGTAGTTCCAATTGTACATAATTAATAGACATACTCACATTTCAATAGTACATAATTAGCAAACACTCACGTTCCAATGGTACGTAATTAACAAACATACGTTCCAAAAGTATGTAATTAAAAGACATACGTTCCAATGGTACGTAATTAGTAACCGTGTTCATGTTCCAATGCTACATAATTAAGACATACTCACGTTCCAATGCTACAAAGTTAATAGATGTAATCACATTCCAGCAGTAAGTTATTAACAGACATCCTTTACTCACATTCTGTGTGGACAGAGAAACAAAGAAATGGACCCAAATGCAATAAATACCCTCTCTGATGGAGTGGGTAACAAGAAAGCTAACTGAAAGTCAAATAAGTGAAAACGTCTAAAAAATAAAAAGCAAAGGATGCAGCAAACCTGCGAAAAGGGTTGAGGTTTGCGCTCGACCACAAACTGGAAGTGGCACAGCTCACACGAACTGGTGTTAGAAGCGGCGAGCCAGTGTTCAAGGCAAGCCCGATGCACTGAACCCAGTGTCCCCGTGCATTCGCATGGAGACAGCATTTCAGCTGTCGGTCCAGAGCCCTCATGGCAAATACGGCAGAAAGGAATGTCAGTCACTCCAGTCCCTCCAGCCGCTACAATTACTGCAGAACTGTGGCAAAGGAAACATCAACTTATGACCATTCTGGTGAAGACTGTGGAAATAAAGAAACGAGAAGGTGTGACCATTTGCAAATGGTGTAATTTGGCTATTAATGCCACAAAAGTGGATGATGAAATTATAGGGTGCATGACAGTTTTATATGAATAACATAAGCACCAAAAGCGATCTCATGAAGTCTCTGTTAAGAGTAATCAGTATTTATGAATCACCAATTTTTTTCATTTGTCCTTCTGACAAAATGTTCACAAGTGATGTCAACTTAGTGGTTCATTTTCTTGAGCATTGTGTCAGTCATCGATGTGTATATTATTTCCTCCACTGCACTGCGTTTGCTTGAGCATTAAAGTTATCTCTTTCTTTGGTGATGGGGGTCCAGTGGCGAGGGGAAAAGCAAAGCATGTATTCTGAGACTGCAAGGGAGGGAAGTTCAGAAGCCCAGGATGAACCAGAAGTTGTAGACATCCTATCTGTTTCCCCAAATTCTGCATGAGGGATTGATACACAATGTACATCCCCTCAGGTCCAGATGAATGGGATATTTTTGACCTTTTGCCTTAATTTAAAAGATAACTTTGGTGGTTGTGTAAATGCCCAGATATGATTAATTATCTGCTTCCAAGCATTCAAAATTATTTACCGCAATTAAGTTTCATTCAAAACACTGAAAATAAATTCCTTTTTTAAAGGAAATTTTATCAATGAATTTGAAATTCACCTGGGATTTGGGCCAATATCGCACAATTGTATTGACTTCATAGATGACTTGGACACCCGATCATAATAATTTGGGAATTCCACAGAGGACTCCCCTCAATGTATGGGAGGCTTAAAGCTGTGCTGGTCACCAACATCATGATCCTACCTGTCTCTCATCTGTGGAACAGACTCCATTTGTCAGTCATTTGTGCTCTTCCCCCCTTTTTCAAGACTCTTGGAAATTGCCACTTCATAGTTCCTCCTACACCCACTTTCTTTCTTTCGCTGACCCCAAACCTTCTTTCACCCATGACGCTCCCCTTCTCATACTGAAATGTGTTTTTTTGTCTGCCTGTTAATCTACCACCCTCTGTTGTTTAGCTCTTGCATGACTCCTGTATAGAGTTTTTTTTTCAATATCCTCGAAGGATACTGATAAATCGTCAGCAACAATGTTCAAATTCTCAAAGTTATTCTGAGCTTGCTGCAGCATTAGCCACCTTGTTTCACACAACCTGCATCCCACATCTGATATAATAGAGTACACAGGACTCAGGCCTATCACTCACAGAATGGCAAGGCATAAAGTGCTCCTTGTCAGAGGACATGCAATTTAATTTTTTTAAACGTTTTAATCAAACATTTGAGAAGGAAGTGATCTCTGTGGCAAAAAAGATACTCTTAACTACACACCCATTAGCTGACCTCCAATCATAAGCAGTGGTATCTCAATCCTGACATATCTCACACTCTCATTGTGCCACCCCAAATGGACCATCTGGTGAACACTCCCATATACGTACTTCGTTAAAAAAAAACTCTTGAATAAATTCAGTCACTCGTTCTTTTGGGCATCACCATCAGCCATGATCTTTCTTAGCGAGTTGCCCTCCAGAGCCAGCCGCCGAATGAAAATACTCCCATCCTCCATCGTTCAAAGTCTTTCCTTGACACAATTGAACTTTTATCTATTACAAAGCCTTCATCTGCAGCTGGATAGAGTACCGATCTTTCCCTTGGTTGGCGCCCCTGCATCATACATTGCTCAGCTTCACGCAGTGTAAACAAACCAAGGCCTTCAAAATAATTTGTATCTGAATCTGAGTCTCTGAGCCTATTACGTTCATTTTGCAGGCAAGGCAGTAGTCTCTGTCTTCGACCACCACCTTTCCAGTCTTGCACCCTCTGGCCTTTCTCCCCAAACACACCCCATCGTCCTTCACACTCCTCACAACCCCTTTCCATATCGCAAGCAGGGTGGTGGCCTCTTTTCCACCACATTCTTTCTTGTCGAGCATCCTTTGCCCTCATACTTGAAGTTATATTTTCAATATCAACAGTTCTTTTCAGCAACAAAATTGTCACACGACTTTTAAATGACAAGGAAAAGCAAGTTTCAATAACAAAAAAAAAAAAAAAAAAAGGATTTTTTTTTCTTTCCCTTGACACTTTACCATACATAATCTCTGAGTATAAGGATGTGCGTGTCGGTACACACACAAACACACACACCACTCAATCTCCCAATTACACTTGAAGGGTAAACAAAACCTTTCATGTGCCAGCTTCTTAATTTTGTTTCAGGTGTAACATGGAATTCATTCTACAAACATCAATCTCAGCATAGACATGCAAGATCGACCCCAATTTAAATTTGAAATAATCGACCCACTACATAATGCGTTTTAATTTAAATGAATATATATATATATATGAAATGCGAATGGTTCGGTGGATGTGCGGAGTATCGTTGAAAGAGAAGAAGACAAATGATGAATTGCGAAAGATGATGGGAATATAACCTGTGATTGATGCTGTGAAGAGGAACTGGTTGAGATGGTTTGGTCATGTGTTGAGGAAGGTTGAAAGTGACTGATTGAGAAGAGTGATGGAAATGAATGTAGAAGGAAGTAGACGACGGGGAAGACCGAGAAAGACTTGGCTAGAGATAGTGGAAGAAGAAATGCGGGCAAGGGGGTTAACAAGGAGAGATGCAGAAAATAGGGCAAAATGTAGAAGATTGTCATGGGGACCGCAAGGCTAACCCCCGCTCTAGCAGGGAAAATGGCCTTAAAATGCATGTTGTTGTTGTTGTGTGTGTATATATATATACTTCATATATATATAGGTACTGGGACGACTGGAAAGGTTGATGCGGTGGGCAAGAATGGGATTTAAAGCAAGAAAGTCGAGGAGTGTGGTAGTGAGACGAGGAGTGGTCGATAACATGCACAGGTTTGAGCTGGGAGGGGAGGTGGTTCCATCATTGGTGGAGGCCCCTGTGAAGAGTTTGGGAAGATGTTATACAGTGGAGTTGAATGATGTGGGAAGAGTGGAGGAGGTCAGAAACAAGCTTTTGAGAGGTTTGAAGAGGATTGATGGATGTGGTTTGCCAGGTAAGTTGAAGGTATGGTGTTTGAAGTTTGGATTGATGCCACGAGTATTGTGGCCATTGATGATGTATGATATTGCAATTGGGCATGTGGAGAGGATGGAGGTTGTGGTGAGCGGGTTTGTGAGGAGGTGGTTGGGAGTGCCACGCTGTTTGACGAACATTGCCTTTTATGGTCAGGGTGGAAAACTCCAGTTTCCCTTGACATCATTACCCGAGGAATTTAAAGTGGTGAGTGTGCGGGAGTTCATGATGTTGCGGAATTCAAGTGATGCAGTGGTAAAGAATGCTCTCCCAGAGAAGAAGGGAAGTCGGAAGTGGAATGCAAGAGCAGAGCTGAACGAGATGGAGGAGCGGTTGCAACAGGAGGAGGTCATGTGGATGGTACATTGGTACAGCATGGGAAGCATGGCTTGGGGTGGATGGAGCATGAGGGATGGGGAAAGGCAGGTGTGAAAGAGAGGAGGAAGATGGTTGAGAGGAAGGTGAGAAGAAAGGAAGAGGAGGGGAGATATGTGAAAGTAGTCGGTCAGGCACAGCAAGGTGCTTGGACTAGGTGGGAAGGTGTGCAGGTGAGGATGTTGAAGTGGCAAGAGATTTGGAGAATGGAGCCAATATTGTTGAATTTCCTGTTGCGGGCAACGTATGATGTGCTTCCGTCACCAGTAAACTTGATTGTGGGGGTTGTTGCAGGAGGAGAGATGTTATTTGTGTGGAGGTGTGGGAACGGTGCAGCATGCACTGAGTGCATGTTCAGTAGCATTGGCAGCAGGACAATACAGGTGGCGACATGATCAGGTGCTGGCGGTGGTGGTGCAGATGGTGCAACAAGAGGTGCTGAGGTCGAGAGAAAGAAGAGTGGAGGAGACTGATGGGGGAGAGGTGTGGTTTGTCAAAGAGGGCCAAGTGGTAAGAGGTGGAAAGAGGAGGAGGTGGAAAACAAGAGGGCTGTCAAATGCTTGTGATTGGCAGGTGGTGGCAGACCTAAAGCCACAATTGGTATTCCCAGAGGAGATCTGTGTGACAAGGTTGCGGCCTGACATTGTCATTTGGTCAGGTGCAACAAGACAGGTCATCTTCGGGGAATTGTCTGTACCTTGGGAAGAGAACATGGAGGAGGTGCACGAGAGGAAGAGAGGAAAGTACAGTGAGCTGTAGGCAGAGTGCCGAGAGAAGGGTTGGCGAGTTTCGTGTCAGCCATTTGAGGTGGGGTGCAGAAGGTATATTGGCAATTCCTTTTCTGCATTTCTTACTTGGCTTGGAGTGTGTGGTGAAGGGTATAAAGGTGGGTGTTTGAGTGTTCCACCATGTTTTTTCGGTGCTGTGGATTCTGGATGTGGAGGTGTTGCTGTTGTAGTCTGCGTTCTCACTGGCTGGGGGTGGGGGTATGTACGCATCCAGGTGTAGTTGCTGCATGTGGATGTGGATGTGCCCCTGCTGGCCCACCTTAGCTGACCATATCGAGGTTGAAGGGCCGAAACGGGATGATGCTGAGGACTTCGACTGAGGACCCGGTCAATGCGGCACACTTGTGACCAGGTGTTTAGAACTTATATATCTATATATATAAAACACAGTTTGTGTGTGTGTGTGTGTGTGTGTGTGTGTGTGTGTGTGTGTGTGTGTGTGTGTGTGTGTGTGTGTGTGTGTTGTTACCGGTAGACTCCTAAACGGAGAGCCTCACGTACTTGATATTTGGCACAAACATGGCCATTGAGCCTGGGAAGAACATGGTCGACCTAAAAATTTATTTCATAATATTTTTAAACCATATTTTTACCTCAGCGCATTTCAGCAAGGAATATTATGACTGGAATGGCAGAGCAGCGCGCTGATTCGCTCAGAGCGATCACGTGATGTTCCTTGCCGCCATTAACTCAGTTACGCATTCGCATGTATTTCAGAGCGAAAAGCGATTCCGTTTTTTCACATTTCAGCGAGGAATATTGCCATTCACACCACATAGGTTTTTTTCCCTTTCATCTTTAGATCCATATTTTTTTGCCATAACGTAGCGCATTATGGCTCTCGAGCTCGAGTTAGCCAATCACCTGGGAGCATGAGGCCACGTTGGCCACGCCCACGACACGACGCAGAGTTGCAATCGATTGCTCAGAGCGATCACGTGATGTTCCTTGCCGCGCGATTGCGTTTTTTCACATTTCAGCGAGGAACATTGCCATTCACATCACATAGGTTTTTTTTTTCTTTCATCTTTAGATCCATATTTTTTTTCAGCGAGGAATATTAATTATACACGGAATCTGAATCGGTGGCAGAGCAGCGCGCTGATTCGACGATTCGCGCGCCCTCCCCCCTCCCCCCCATCTCCTCCCCTCCCCCTGTCTCCACCCCTCCCCCCGTCTCCACCCCTCCCCCTCCCCCCTCACGTTTATACACGGAATGCCGGGTAACTTCCCCCCCCTCTTCTCCCCTCCCCCCCTCTCCTCCCCTCCCTCCCGTTCCCCTCCCCTCCTCTTCCCCGCCCGGCAATGTCGGGTACTTTCCCCCCCTCTTCTCCCCTCCCCCCCGTTCCCCTCCTTTCCCCCCCTCTTCTCCCCTCCCCTCCTCTTCCCCGCCCGGCAATGCGGGTACTTCCCCCCCCTCTTCTCCCTCCCCCCTCTCCTCCCCTCCCGTTCCCCTCCCTCCTCTTCCCCCCCGTTCCCCTCCCTCCTCTTCCCCCCCCTCCCCCCTCCCCCCTCCCCTCCTTCCCCCCTCCCCTCCTCTTCCCCCTCCCCCTCCCCTCCTCTTCCCCCCCTCCCCCCTCCCCTCCTCTTCCCCCCCTCCCCCCTCCCCCCTCCCCTCCTCTTCCCCCCTCCCACCTCCCCTCCTCTTCCCCCCTCCCCCCTCCCCCTCTCTTCCCCCCTCCCCCCTCCCCTCCTCTTCCCCCCCCTCCCCCCTCCCCTCCTCTTCCCCCCTCCCCCCTCCCCTCCTCTTCCCCCCCTCCCCCCTCCCCTCCTCTTCCCCCCCCTCCCCCCTCCCCTCCTCTTCCCCCCCTCCCCCCTCCCCTC